>NW_012116267.1:2979263-3003294 GCF_000951035.1 Colobus angolensis palliatus
AGAGACGGGGTTTCTCCATGTTGGTCAGGCTGGTCTCAAACTCCTGACCTCAAGTGATCCGCCCGCCATGGCCTCCCAAAGTTCTGGGATTACAGGCGTGAGCCACTGCACCTGGCCATATTTTTATTTTTAAATGCGAAAACATACTCAAAGTAGAATGAATCAAGATTATCTTAACCTCATAAGGATCCTCTAAAGTTTACATCAAAAAGCCTGTTTCCAGCCGTTCAAGGTAACACAAGTTATACGATAAGGCATAAAAAGCCAATACAATCCCCAAAGCAGCAATTTTTAAGGGTCAGACCCAATGTTACTTAGCAGTATTGAAACACTCATAATAGCACAGCTACCCTTTAGAGCAGCAGCATTGCCCGGTACAACTTCCTGCAGTGATCACTACTGAGCACTTGAAATGTAACTAGTGTGATTAAAAACCTGATTTTTCAGTGGCTAGTAACTGCTATATTGGACAACAGAGCTTTAGAATCTTAACTATCCTTTAATATTCAGAAACTGGAAATACAAGAAAGGCACCAAAATTATGGTAAAAGGCCCCTCCAAAAACTGGCAAAAAGAGAATCTTTAATCTGTAGAATACAATTATCAAGCTGTCATCAACAAGCCTTAGTTTCTACCAATACACTACAGACTAGCATGTTACCTAATGTATAAAAATAATTCTGCAGTAATATTCTAATATTGGGGGAAATGTTTACTGACATTTCACCTTTGCTCTAAAAGGTGAAATTTACATAAAAAGTGTCTTGAATTACAATTATCAGGTTAATAAAAACTGCCCAAATTCTTCACTCTTTCTCCCTCAGCAACAAAGCAGACAACTACTTCTTATAAACCCACAAAGGTGACTGAGGAATAATGAAATTATATAATGCAATTGGTACCATATAACATGCATTTCATGACCTATATTATACATGTAAGGGCCTTTTACATTTTTATTTCTCATTTAGGAAATTCTTCTAAAAGTCAATTTACTCCTTTTGTTAACACAACTGTTGACATAAAAAGAACAAGTATCTTAAGAGACTTCTTAGAATATCAGTGAAAGGATATAAAAGAGCTAAAGATAATTGTTAGGATGGGGTGAGTCAGATAAGGAAAATACCTACAACCAGAAAATTATTTTCTATTATTGGTAATCACAGATATCTTAAAAGCAGGCATAAAAGGCAAACTATAAGAAAATAAACCTAAAGTAAAAGCATCTGGCCTGTATATAAAACGTGACTTTAGAATATTTAGCAAATATTAAAATATAAAGAGGTTAATGCACACAAGAGCAAAATGACAACTACAAAAATTAAAGCCACAGAAGGTCCCCATTATGTGTTTGGTTGGCTTTAAAAAGTGAATTACAAATCTTTTTATTGTATCATACAAAATTATCTAGTGTATAATAGACTAAATGAAGTACAATGGGAAAACAAATAACCTACTAAATGGTTCAGAGAAATTCAGCATTAACCACATAAGAGAATCTAGGAAGAAAAGAATTAGTAACAAGGCTGTATATTACACATTCTAGCAGTGCCAGAACCTATGTGTTTAATTTCCAATTAAAATTTTCATTTTACTCCAAGTTTTACTATACATTTAGAGCTTATAAATTTTAAAAAAATTTAATTCCATTGGAATGTGGAAATACGATTTGGTAATACAAACCAGCAAACTGCTTAAGATAAAGATGATCTTAACATCTAAGCATTCACTAGACCTTAACAATACTACCTCTGGACCCCTAAACATTTGATTGATACTAAATCCATGGTAATGGTTGAGTAGAGTTATTACTGCACTTATGTCAGATTACATCCTAATCTTCTACTCAATAAACCTCTGCTAACTTTATTACCAAGAATTAATGCCCCTGAGGACTATTTTTAAAATATTAGTTTTCCAACTTTTTAATTTCATTGTTTATAAATCAAATTCACACAAATACAGTCAAAGTTCTGTAGTCACTCCTTACTGAGGATGATGCTGGCTGGTTTCTGAGTATGAAGACGATGCTATGGCAGTACCGCACACAGTCTGATGAGTTGTTTTTCCATAAGAAATGAATTTATGCTGCTTCATCCACAATGTCTATCCATTCATACTCATGTCAAAGAGCATGCATATGCAAGACAATTGGTGGGATTAGGGATTAGCAAAGCTAATTCAGCCCTCTTATGGAGATAAAATCTGTGATCTTTGCCTAAATGTTTTATACTCAAGAACAAAGAACCACAAACTCCATTTATATTTATTAAAATGAAAAAGATATAGATAAAAATTACTATTCATTTCAAAGGTTGACCATTTAAAAGAACTATCTCCTTTTACTCTAGAAGCCTTTATTTCAAACTCTAACAAGAAATCAAAAGGGTTAATGCTCCCATAAAATGTTACCAAAAGTATTTCACAACACTGGTATATATAACACTAACTGTATAAATAATAAATGCATTACTTTTACCTTCTATATATACAATATAGTATATTTAGATGGTAGCTAAATAACCGCAACTAAACATTTTAAATTGTGACTATTTCCTCTACATGTTTTAACATTATTGCCAAGTGAAAGTGCAGATATGAAAGCAAAAGGCAATCCTGTCTCTTTGCCCTAGTATTTTGGGATTCTTCTCTTTAGAATTAATCTGTATGTTCTTTTCAGTCTAATCTTGTAAGTAGCTTAAAGAGGTTTTATATCAAATAGTTACGTATATCGTCCCACAAGAGACATCATCTGCTTTATTCATTTAGCCCTTTGAAAAGAATTGTAAAATAATTTTACCTTCTAGGATTCTTCTTTGGTAAGAAAAAAATTTTTTAACAAAAAATAATAATGTCACCATTATTTGAGTACCTTTCTCTATCAACTTTTCCCACCAGATTTAATAATAATTCTCCTCAACCTTTAAAATCTGACAACTTTTGATGACAAACAAGGCTAAGGCACCAGTGTTGAGACTGAAAATGGCTAAGTACTAAATTTCAAATACACATACATACACACACACATGCGCGCGCTCTCTCTCTCTCTCAAAAAAGTGTGAGCATCAGGAGTTACTAAACACTTTCCCCATGATTGAACTGAAGAAATTCAAAACAGTTATGCTCACTTATCTTCTCAGGAAGATCCCTTGGAATTCTGCAATATTTGTTAGGTCTTCACTTCACTGGAAAATATTTGTCATACAAACTGTCTCCCTACCTATTTTTTTTCCCAATTCTTTTTCAAATGCTTAATCTGCAGGAAATTACTAAAAGCATACATATTAGGATTTCTAAGTAAGTCTGTTCAACCCTCTTATCATGGTTTATATTCAGCTATAAGAAGATTATGTCAGCTGCAAATGTCAGTTAACCTTTCTCTCTTGAGATATGCAGGTAGCCTGATTTGGGGATTAACAACTCAAATGGTCTCACTAAAATATCCAAACCAACTCTCTCTCTCTTAACTGGTGATGGCATAACTTGCTTCACTTGTTGAATCCCATGGGAATACAGATTATCACCAGTAACTGTAAGTTGCACTGGCTAGTTATCATGTCCAGCTTCACTGTATAGAACTTGTTCTCTCAAAATGCTGCAGGTCAAACAAAAAAAAAGTGAAAATGTCACCTGTGAATAGCTTGGGGAAAAAAGTACTGCTATCAAAAGCTTCTGATTTGGGTTCTGTTCACTGTCTGATCTTATAAACAGGTTTTATTTGTTGAATTGGAGGTGTTTACTGGAAGATGATGATATGGCCAAGCCAAGGAAGGGAACCTGCCGTGAAGAGTACAGGTGTCTCTGACCTACTACCCAAGAACTGCAAGAAAAATGTCCAGATGGGCATCAGATACCTAGTCCAGTCCTTGGCAAAAGTCTGGGCTTTGGAAACCAAGGGCAAGAGGTGATGACAACTAATCTGTAGTATTTAAAACTCCCACCCCCCTATTAAACTCCACCCTCCCAGATCCCCCAAGCGTGATTTTGCACAACAAGTTAAATAAAAGTAAACTGTTTATTAAAAGATACAGCAAAGGTACAGATACAGAGATACATACAAAGATACAGATATATATATATATTTACATATATATACAGTCTTGCTGTTTTCATGTGCACTATATTTAGCAGCACATTATTTAACCAGGCGGCATTTTAATGGGGTTGTTTTGACACTTGGCATTATTAAGATACAACTATAGCCCCGTGGAAATTTCAACGTGTGAATTCCACTTCTCTGACTTTTAATAGTAGCAAAGGGGGGAAGGAGAAGGGAATGGAGTACCAAGGCTGAGCATTAGGTTAAACACAAGAATTTAAAAGGGCCAAGGTAGCAAAGGGGAGGAAAAATAATTAAAACTAAAGGCTATCTGACAAACAACCCAGAGAAACAGTAAGAAACCATCATTAAGGGCAATGGGCTATGTACCCAAGATGCTCACATCAGCCTACAATGACCTTTTCCAATCCAGTTCTTGTGTTGAACCTGAGGATCTGCCCCTCTCCGCTCAATCCCTCCACCCGATAAATTTGCTACCACCAAAATCTAGAGCTATAGAGCCTTGAAGCAAATCGGGAAGCTAAGTAGTTGTACCTTGGACTACCTTCCCACAAGTGCAGGGAGGGCCCAATGTTGGGTAGGGATGTGATAACACTGTTCTCTGCAATTCGATGCTTTTCACTTTGTGGCTTGGTTCCACAAAGTGAATTGCATCGAGTTACTGTCAAATGAGAAGCTGCGGGTTGTTTCATCTGTCGTCTAACCCGGCCCTGCCGTTTAACCCGGCCCTAAGAAGAGTGAAACAGAATCCAAATCAGATACAAAATAACAATGAAATGGCAGATTCAGATATAAAAAAGGAAAAATACATAATATTCCTCCTACTTACCTCTGAGGGCAAATTGCTGCTGAAAACATTATCATCATCTTTGTTTTCTTCACCATTTTTCTCTACAGGAACCCATTCTCCATAAACACTATCTGCTTCTTTTTTCCGATGTTGAGATCCAGATGATACAGGGAATTCTTTTGTTAATGTTACCTGGCTTTTTGGTGGAGTTGGTTTTGCTGCAGCAATCTAAAAAATAAAGTGTTTCTTAATTAAAGCTCAGTATCTGCATTAAATGGTTTCTGAGATTTTCGACATAACCTGAAGGAAATGATACTGTACATTATTTCTCACAGTATTTAAAACAAAAATTAATAAACTAAATTCGATTTGGGTTTTATTTAAATAGTTCTACAAGTTACACTGTTTTACCAATCCATAAGCACTAATACTCACATTCAGATTGAAAAAAATAGGTTTGGGTTCACTGAGTTTAAAGGGATGATGATAAAAAGGAGGTTCTTCTTCCTCTTCATCCGAAACATGAGGTTTATTCACTATTACATCATCATCTTCTTTACTCTGTGCGATCTGTTTACATTTCTTTAAAAGTAAAAACAAACAAAAGATAAATCTTACGCTTTATGTACAACATGTAATTTCTTAGAATCAAAACCACATAAAAGCAACTTTCCAAAGTTAAACAAGATTCATGATAGGTTATAGATAACCATTAACTTGGCATATTAACTGATATTTAAACACACTCTGGCTGGTCAGTCAACAACATTTATTGAGCACCTACTATGTGCAGAGAGCGCACTGTACTGGGCACTGTCTGGGGAATACAAAAAAAAAAAAAAAAAAAGAAGTAGAAGACATGGTCCCTGCTCTCAAGGAGCTTACAATCTAGTACAAGAGAAGGAATACATATACATGAAATAATTGAACACTTTTACAGAGCAACACAATTAACAAGTGCAAACTGATATAATACAAACTGAGTACATAAGTGCTAAAAGAACAAAGGCTTGAGAGAGAATAGAGTCAGGCAGAGTTAGAGAATCAAGGAATATTCCTTGAAGAGTTCTAAGCCAGATTTTCATAGTGAAGAACAAAGACTGGAAGGGAAAGGAAAAGTCATCCTACTCAGGTGGTGGTAAAAAGGTGAGAAGAAACTTAGGACAAGAAGGCTGAAGATGGGGCCAGAAACAGCAAAATATTAACTGTCCATAGCATTTTGGATAAGGAGCTTGAATTAGGTAAATAAGCAATAGAAGCGTTTACAAGGCCCTCAACTTTTTTTTAAAAAAGTTGTAATTCATACTGTAATAAATCTAAGTGAGGAAACAGATTCAGAAGCTTTACATTTTCCCAAATGTATGGCAAAACAAAAGATCTGAAACATTTGCAACAGGATTAGATAGCAACATGTCTCTCCATAAATGTTTTGTGGGTTGAGGAGAACTTAGGAAAATAAGGCATGATGGAGAGGGTGCAATTGATGAGGTCTGATACATAAAGCAAAGTCAATTCCTTCCTGAGATACAAAGGAACAGACTCCATTACCTGGTTTTATAAAAAGGTCAAGAGTAAATTTGGGTAGACCTGTCTCTATACAAGCAGTAGATTTAATGACATCTATTATCAATTGAAAATATTACAATAGGATAAAAAGCTCATTTCGCCAAAAACACAAGAGTATATTAAGCTTGTAATCAAGGGGAACAGAATATATTGACAGTGGCAGGCTGGCATAAGGCTAGCCAATAACAAGTTCCAATATATGAAACAGTGTGGTATTTCTGGATCCTAGCAGCAATATTTTAGCATCTCCCCCCTCCCACCTACACCAAAAAAATAGTAGTAAAACAAAGCCCCAAAAAAGCCTCAATTGAAAAGATCAAACTTTTAAAAACAAAAATAAGTGTGTTTAAAATATATATGTTACTGCCAAAACCCGAACCGCAGGAAGAACTGATAATGGCCGGCCATTATCGCCAATGGCTGGTACCAAACAGCCAAAACCCGAAATGTTGATGCGAAAGAAGTTCCTTTCAGGCAATGGCCAGCTATTCTTATTAATTTCCAAGCTCCGGTGGCAAAAGATCATTTCTGAAGATTGTCTGTGTCTTTGCGTATATGCAGTATACTCGTGGCGATCAGTGAACACGTCGTGAATGGAAACGAAACTGTAGGCGAGCTTCTGCGTGTTGCTCACTCAACACCTCCTCCATTCAAACGAACCGTCCCACTCCTCAGTCAGTTTGGCTTCTAAAACTGGAAAGCAAAAGTAATGGGAAGTAACTTTTAGCTAGCGGAGCTTAGCCATCCCGGATAATGGCCTGCTAAACAGAGCTTCTGCCGCTGCCACATCTGTATTTCGGGTTTTGGCCACTCGGTGCCAGCCATTATCAGTTCTGCCCACAATTCGGGTTTTGGCACGCTCCAGAGTCAACATCACTGGAATAATCCATTTAAGAATGAAAACAAATTCTGTCTAGCTTACCTCAGTTAGTTCTTCTATAGTAGCTCCTCCTGACTTTTTAGCAACTTTCTCTTCTATAGTAGGTGGAGGTGCAGGCTTTAGGTTTGGCGGTAAAGGGACACCAGCCTTAGCACACATGGCAGCTGCATTAGCTTTGGCTATTTCAAGTAATTGAGCCTTATCTGTAAGAAGAAAAATACAAGCTGCAGTTTTCCTAAAAAGCTGTACATTTTGTATCACCAAAAGTCTAACATACTAACAAAACTAAAGGCATCCTAGATCCATCGAAGAACTTGAGTATCTAATAAAAAAGAAAAAAAACAGGAAAAAATTGTAGGCATCAATATTCTGCTGTTATAGCTGTGATCAAACTACTGGCTCAAAGTTTTTAAGCAGCGGCCTCATTCAAAGAATTGAGTCCACATATTGAGCTTCCCATTTGAATATTACAATAGGTTACTACACAACTATAATGATCACCCTACTAAACACACTCTAAGATATAAACCTACCCAAGCCAATTTTATTTCACAAAATTATCATGACCCTACTCTCGTTCTGACACTTTAAATCACTCTTTGAGCCCCAGTTAAAGTGCCGCCTTTTTTTTTTTTTTTTTTTGAGACAGTCTTACTCTGTTGCCCAGGCTGCAGTACAATGGTGCCATCTTGGCTCACTGCAACCTCCACCTCCCGGGTTCAAGCGATTCTCCTGCCTCAGCCTCCCGAGTAGCTGGGACTACAGGCATGTGCCACCATACCCGGCTAATTTTTTGTATTTTTAGTAGAGACGGGGTTTCTCCATGTTGGCCAGGCTGGTCTTGGACTCTCCTGACCTCAGATGATCCACCTGCCTCGGCCTCCCAAAGTGCTGGGATTACAGGCATGAGCCACTGCGCCCAGCCTAAGTGCCACCTCATCCAACAAGTTGTCATTAAGTCAGAATTAACATTCCTTTTCCCACTGCGTTCCTAAAGTACCTCACCTCTATCAGTATTATAGCAATTACATTCTGTTCTTTCTTAGTGTTACTATTTGGTAAGAGAGACATATATGCATTTTACCCATATCTCCTCCACCAACTTGTAATCACTTGAGGAATTACATCCTGTTCCTCTGCTGTGAATAAAAAAGAACTCAGAAAACTTCTGTTGAACTGAATGCAGATTCTCCCTTTTTACTCTTAACCTCTTTTTCTTTAGTCAATCCTGGCCTAGAAATGTCCAGTATACTGGGATAAGGATAAATCATCCATACATATTGTAGGTAATCATGTATATCAATCAAGTTTTAATCACCTCTGTACACTACTTAAAATCAGGGGAAATTAGAGCAGTTATTTTTAAAGTAAAGCAGAATGGGTTATTAAAAAATCACTCTGATCTAAAATATTTAACTTTATTTAGCTAGTATCACCTACCCAGTTAAATAACCCCCACATGCAAAATTCCTTACTCACTTCCATTACCAACTATACCAATCAGAATTACCTTCACCAACATTTAACAGTCCTATAATGCCATTTTAAGATATGTTAACTTATTTAAAAAGCAATATTGTAATTTTAGGTTTACTTGCAAGGATGTATGTTAGAACACATACAATAACAATCTGAGCATATACTTAGCTTGTTTTTAATTTAGCTAGAGTTCTACATCTGCTTCTGCTTTCCATTTTTAGCTATGGCAAGATAACTGAAACAAAATAAAACATTCAAGTATGGAAACACCTTGATTCTACCATACTCCGACACAGGACTTTTTAACTCTAATTTCAATACACTGATCCCAGCACTTCCTAAATATAGTACCATTTAATCATAAAAACTTAAAGACAGAAATATTTATCCTAAACCAGTAAGTAAATATTTCACTTCACTCAAGATCAGAAAAAATTAAGGTTTAAAACATTTTCTACCACTATCCCATTAAATTTTAAAATGACTCACCCAAATCTGTCAGACGTTTGGGTGATCTGCCTCGTTCAGAAGACCTGGATCTTTTACGACGGATGGGAGATCTGCTAAACCTTCTTCTCAAGGGTGTTCTTGATCGCCTTAATCTGACTGGTGAGATACTGAAGCTTCGTCTTCTTACCACAGACCTTGATCTTCTCCGGCGGCTTGGGGTGCGGCTCCGGCGGCTGGGGGTGCGGCTCCGACGGCTGGGGGTGCGGCTCCGGCGGCTGGGGGAAATGCTAAAGCTCCTTCTCCTACCCACAGATCTAGATCTTCGTCGACGACTTGGAGTATGACTCCGACTCCGGCGACTTGGGGTTCGACTTCGAGCTCTAACTGTCTTTCGGTTATCCCTGGAGCTTGATCTTTTTCTTTTCCTTTCCCTAGACTTGGATCTGTGCTTTGGAGATCTTTTGCGCTTCTCTTTTGATACAGATCGTCTTCCTCTAGACTTTGATCTTGATCTGCTGCTCCTCCTCCTGCGTCTTGAACGTGACCGTGAACGTGTTTGAGAGCGATGAGACTTGGACTTAGATGATCTCTTCCTTGCCCGAGAACGAGATTCACTGGTACGCTTGCGTGATTTGTGTTCAGAAGATTTGGAACGCTTACTTCGAGATCTTAATGAAGAGTCTCTTTTCTTCTCTTTCTCACCCTTATCACGGTTCTTATTTTTCTTGCTTTTTTCATGAGTGTCCTTAACTTTTACAAAAATTTCATAATCATCCTTTTCCTCTGAAGACGACTCTGAAGCTCTTTCTGGCATACTACTTACAACCGGGCTGGCAACAGATTTGTCACGTCCAACATCACTTGCAAGTAAAGGTCCTTCAATGCCAGCTCTAAGGCTTGTAAGACGTTCCATGTCCTTAGGAAGTAATGGTCTCACTAAATCTGCTTCATTAATATCCTCAATATTGGCAGAAAATCCTGAATCAGACAGTGTCTCTTTAGGAGGGGGAGGTACTTCTTTTTCTCCTCCACTACTTTCTTTAGGGCTGAGCAGAGCTGCTAACGTCTGGTCACTCTCTTTTACAGGTAATGGTTCTTCTGTATCCTTACTAACAAGGTTATTATTAGATGGTAAATCAAGATGAATATCTTTAGCAGGCAAAGGCCCTTCAATGTCAGCTTCACTACCACCACTAGGACTGGTAGAAATTACCATGTCATGTTCAGTATCTTGAGTAGTTAAAGATACATCAATATCATATTTATTAACTGAACTGAGAGCAGATGTTGTGATAAATTCAATACCCTTACTAGTTCCTGTTGCATCAGGTTCCAGAGCAAGAGTACCAGTAGAAGATAGAGTTTCTCCTGCATCAGCTTCACTAACACCAGGGTAGGTATCCAATACTGTGCACTCTTTAGTCTCACTGGTGGGCAAAATTTTCTCTTCACCAATTTCCCCAACAGGACTAGTACTAGCAGCACACACTGTATTATGTTCCATTTCTTTAGCAATTAAATGATTATTTATATTAAGGTCTATATTTACACCATGTTCACTTTCGTAAGAGTCACTTTTCAGGTGTACCTCAGCATGTGGCTCTTCAACTGAATGCAAAGCAATCTCCTGCATGCCAATCTCTGGAGCAAGATTTTGATCACCAGAGGGTAGATTAATTCCTTTCATAACATGTGATGACATGATACCAGATTCTAGTATCATTGGTGTGGACTCTATAGCCACCTCAGTTGGTATTACTTGAGTCTGCTCTGAGACAGTGACAGCAGGCTCTGAAACTGTCACAGTAGACTCCTGGACAGAAACAGATGATTCTGAAACAATCATAGAAGGCTGAAGGACTGACACCGCTGGTTCCAGGACAGGCACAGAAGGCTCCAGCGCAGAAACAACTGGCACAGGAATGGTAATATAGTCTGGCTCAGCTACAACAGAAGGCTCCGGGACAGTCACAACCGAAGGCTCCAGAACAGTCACAGTCGAAGACTCCAGGACAGTCACAGTCGAAGACTCCAGGACGGCCACAGCCGAAGACTCCAGGACAGCCATAGCCGAAGACTCTGGGACAGTCATGGTTGGAGGCTCCAGAATGCTCTCTGCCAGCACTGGAGTAGTTACTGCTGGCTCCAACAAGGATGTAGATACCTCTGAGGCAACATGTCCTGAGGCTCTCATGGATTCAAATGTTTCTGCTCTCTCTGACAAAACAGGAGGCTCTGATGCTAGCACAGTTGGTTCAGCTGACATTGTGGGAGTTTCAGATACCATACAAGTCACTGGTCTCTCTGGAACAACTTCATGTTCTTCTGCTACTACCGCAGATTCTACAGGTGTTGATGTAATTGAAGATTCTGGCTCTGGCGGTGGTTCTGGAACAGTCACAGTAGCCTCTGATACTAAAACTGAGGGATCTGATGCTGACATTGAATAATCAGTAGGCACTGCTGAAGGCTCTGAAATCTCACTTTGACTCACAGGAGGCTCAGGCTGCGATACAGACTCTTCAGAAGGTAATGATGGCACCTCTGCAGGCCACGTATTTTCAGCTGTTAATGCTGACTGCTCAGTGGGCAATGCTGGACCCTCTGGTGGTTCCTCAGGAGGCAACGGTGGTGTCATTGGTGGCTCCTCAGGTGGCAACGGTGGCATTGTTGGGGGCTCTTCAGGAGGCAAAGGTGGCACCATATATGCCTCTGTATATGTGTCAGTGTAAGAATCGGTGTAAGAATCAGCAGCCATAGACATCATTGAACGATCAGCAGTATAAGATGACATCATAGATCGGTCAGCTGCAGAGTACGATGACATCATAGACCGGTCAGCAGCAGAGTATGACGACATCATAGACCGGTCGGCACCCATGGACATCATAGATCGATCAGCCATTGGGGACATCATGGAGCGTTCATAAGCTGACATCATAGAGCGTTCATAAGCTGACATCATAGAGCGCTCAGCCATAGGGGACATCATAGAGCGCTCGTAGGCTGACATCATAGAGCGCTCGTAGGCTGACATCATAGAGCGCTCAGCCATAGGGGACATCATAGACCGCTCATAAGACATCATAGAGCGTTCGTAAGATGACATCATGGAACGTTCTGCAGCATAGGACATCATCATAGAACGTCTAGATGCTAACATCAGGGGTCTAGGTGCTAACCTATATGGCCTGGGTGCTATTCTATAGGACCTGGGTGCTATCCTATAGGGTCTAGGTGACATCCTGTAGGGATCAGGAGTTAGTCTGTAGGGATCATGGCCTAATCTATAAGGGTCCTGTCCTAACCTGTAAGCATCATGACCTAATCTATAGGGGTCATGGCCCAACCTATAGGGATCCTGAGCTAACCTGTAAGGATCCTGAGCTAACCTATAGGGATCAGGAGATTTTGAACCCAACATAGCAGAATCTTGGGTACTAGACGCTAACATCTGGGCATCCATGGTACCAGACGCTAACATCTGGGCATCCATGGTGCCAGAAGCTAACATTTGAGAGTCCATAGTGCCAGATGCTAACATCTGGGAATCCATTGAGCTAGTTGCTAACATCTGGGAGTCCATGGTGCTGGTTGCTAACATCTGAGAATCCATGGTGCTGGTTGCTAACATCTGGGAGTCCATGGAGCTGGTTGCTAACATCTGGGAGTCCATGGAGCTGGTTGCTAACATCTGGGAGTCCATGGAGCTGGTTGCTAACATCTGGGAGTCCATGGAACTGGTTGCTAACATCTGGGAGTCCATAGTGCTAGTTGCTAACATCTGGGAGTCCATGGAGCTAGTTGCTAACATTTGGGAGTCCATGGTACTAGTTGCTAACATCTGGGAGTCCATGGTGCTAGACGCTAACATCTGGGAGTCCATGGTGTTGGATGCTAGCATCTGGGAGTCCATGGTGTTGGACGCTAGCATTTGGGAGTCCATGGTGTTGGATGCTAATATATGGGTCTCCATGGTGTTAGAAGCTAATATATGGGATTCTGGGGCCATCAAGGGATCCACTCCTACTGTTACAGAAGTCTCCCCCACTAATGTAGTAGGCAGCTC
Source organism: Colobus angolensis palliatus (assembly GCF_000951035.1). NCBI lineage: Eukaryota > Metazoa > Chordata > Mammalia > Primates > Cercopithecidae > Colobus > Colobus angolensis. Next base: position 2,992,558 of record NW_012116267.1, read on the forward strand.
CTGTGCTACCGTATTATAGGATTCCAGCGCTGTCGTCGAGGGCACCTCCAGGGACTGCGACACGGTCATCGTTGACAGCTCCGATGTTGTCACCACAGACTGAACAGAGATCTCCAGCGCCACAGTTGCCACGGGCTGCCCAGGCAACTCTGGCGCCCCAGGCTGCCCTGGCAACTCCAGCACCCCTGTTGCCAGAGGCTGCCCCAAAAGCTCCAGTGCTCCAGCTGCCCCAGACTGCCCCGAGAACTCCAGTGCCCCAGCTGCCATGAGCGGCCCAGGCAACTCTAGTGCCCCAGTTGCCACAGGCTGCCCCGACAACTCCAGTGCCCTAGTTGCCGAAGGCAGCCCTGGCAACTCTGGCACCCCAGTCACCGAAGGCTGCCCCGGCAACTCCAGCGCTGTCGTTGCCACTGGCTGTCCTGGCAACTCCAGCACCATCGTTGCCTCAGGCTGCCCCAGCAACCCTGTTGCCGTTGTCACCTCAGGATGCCCAGGATGTTCCACCGTTGTCATCCCCACAGGCTGCTCCAACTCTGTCGTCGTCACAGGTTGTTCGGTCAACTCCATTGCTACTGTTACCGCAGGCTGCTCTGGCAACTCTACTGCTGCTGTCACCAAAGGCAGCCCTGGCAACTCCTGTGCCATCACAGGTGGCTCTGGTACCTCCTGTGGTGGCTCCAACCCCATGGATGGTGCTGGAAGCCCTGGCAATTCCTGCGACAACTGTGGCACTGGTGTCACAGAGGGCCCTGGCAACTCAGGCACTGCTGTCGCAGGGGGCCCTGGCAACTCAGGCACTGGGGTAGAAAGGGGCCCTGGCAACTCTGGCACCGGGGTAGCAGAGGGCCCAGGTAACTCCGGCACTGGAGTCACAGGGGGCCCCTGCAACTCCGGCATGGAGGTCGCAGGTGGCCCCGGCAACTCCATCGCTGAGGCCACCGACGACTCCTGCAGCTCCAACGCTGTGGTCTTAGGCAGCTCCGGCAACTCCTGCGGTCTTGTCATGGATGAATCTGCAATCTCCGATGGTGCGTCTACAGGCTGCTCTGGCAATCTTAGCACTTCAATTGCAGATGACTCTGGAAAATCCATTGTTGTTGATGTGCTTGGCTCAGGGTACACCTCAGTAGGTGTCTCTGATGATACCACAAGGGTTTCTGCAGGCTCTAACACTTTTGCTACTGGGGGCTCTACCAACATGATCTTTGATGGCTCTGGAGATGTGCTCTCCACAGACTTCAGCACAGACTTCATCTGATACTCCACTGACATTGTTACGACTGGCTCAGATGACTTCAACACCACTGTTGTAGTAGGCACTGGTGCTGTTGCAAAGGAATCCAGAATCTTTGTCATGGATGGTTCTGGCGTTACTGCCACAGACTGCTCTGACTGCTCTGAGATTACTGATGTAGATGGAACTGACAGTTCTGCAGTTTTTGTAGCTGGCTTCAGAGTTTCTAAGATGTGTGGCTCTGGTATCTCCACTGATACTACAGGAGGTTCTAGCACAACTGCAGGGGATTCATTGGTCTCAGATAGGCCAAATGCTCTTGTAGGAAGCTCCAGCGCCATAGCTGAAGGTTCAGAATCAAACTTTAAAAAGGAATCAGATTCTAAATCTATGTTCCCATCATGATGAGATTTCGTCTTTGACTCAGATTCTTCTGGCTGTCTTTTATATTTTTTTTCCTTTTCTTTCTTCTTTTTCTTCTTTTTGTTTTTATGCTTTTTATGCTTCTTTGACTTTTTAGTGGGAATTTCATCAGTAGGATCTGTTTGTACAGATACACATCTACTTTTTCTGGAGGCCTCTTTCAAGTCTGAAAGTAATAGAAATTAATTTTGTCAGACATTCCCCAAACTAGAGTTAGATTAAATTATATAAGCCCATATTTACATTCCATGTTAAAACACCATAGTACAGGCCAGGTGCAGTGGCTCACACCTGTAATGTCAGCACTTTGAGAGGCTGAGGCAGGTGAATCACGAAGTCAGGAGTTCAAAACCAGCCTGGCCAGCATGGTGAAACCCTGTCTCTACTAGAAATACAAAAATTAGCCGGGCATGGTGACACGCACCTGTAGTCCCAGCTATTTGGGAGGCTGAGGTGGGAGAATCACTTGAACCCAGCAGGTGGAGGTTGCAGTGAGCTGAGATTGCACCACTGTACTCCAGCCTGGGCGACAGAGCAAGACTCTGTCCAAAAAAAAAAAAAAAAAACCCACAGTATAACACCTCACATTAAATTAAAAGTTACCCAATAAACTATTTTTCATAAAACATCCTGGAGACTACTACTTTTCTGATACTTCTTTCCACAACTAATGCCTGGTTTAAAAATAAATTATTAGTTTAACACCAAAACTTACTTTGAATTACATTAAGATATGTTTCATGAAATTCTATTAAAATAATTATTTCCTCCAGCTCTAAAATTATAGCAAAATTACTTTTAAACTACTTTCGTCAAGGAATATATTTCATGTTATTAGTTGCTACAGTTCCTATTAAAAAATCCACATAATATAACTTTTGCGATTAGTAACCCTTGTTCACACAGGAAGCAATATGGCACTGGCTCTGAACAGACTGCCACTTTTGAATCCTCAATCAATTCATCACTACTAGGTTAATGGTCTTGGCCAAATTACTGACACATGTGTTGTGTCTTCTAGAGTTAGAGGATAAAGTGAGTTAAAATATGCAAAGTACATCAAACAATGCCTGGCGCGGAATAAGCTTTCAGCAAAGGTTAATGACTGCTTCTATAGAGTATAAAAATATCTGAACAACAAATATAAAATATTCATAGAGAACTCAAATTTTACCTTATCATGCCTATGTTACATTCTAATAATAATAACATTTTCCCCCAATACTATTCTCAAACCACTAAAAAATAACTTTTTAAATGTTTCTATTTTAGAAAAGAATACTGATTTTAGACAGGAAATTCTTAGTCCTTAATTTATAATTTAAGAAGGTCTGAATTTACATACCCTCTTAAAGAGATGGGAGTATTCAACTTTAACAACCAAATGAGATTTATTTACTCTAATGCCAATATCAGATTAGATAAATCTTAGGGATCCCAAAAAAAGCTCATCAGAAATCTGAGCCATTAAGACTACAGAAAAAAATAAATCAACAAATCAACACTTGACATAGCTGAAGCAGAACTAATCATTTTCTATTGTTTCATAATACAAAATGTTAGCTAAGTTATACTTCAATCAAGGTTATTAGAGCCATGAATCTAAGGATAGCTAAAGTCTGTGAGAGTCATGAACTTTATTTACTTTAGCACAGCTAAAGTTCCCCCCCAAAAAAGAGAAGAACAAACCATATTACAAACTTGATTCCAGAACTAAATCAAGGTAATGACTGTTATTTTTGTGGCCAAATCCTTCATTTCTAAACATCAATTAATCAATTCCAAAAACGCTAAGTATTCACGCAATGATTCCTCTTCACCCACTGCAGTTTAAGTGGGATGGATGTTTTTACACAACTGTTTAATAAAAATGCATACTCAAATTCCTGATACTAAGAAACTGAATCAAATAAACTGAAACTAAGTCAAAGATAAAAATTGTATTCTACCAGCAGAGCAAACAAGGACATCAATGTTTGTGTTTCAATGGAAGCATGGAGAATTTAAACAAGAAAGTCTTCATTAAATCAATTTTTAAAAAGCTTAAATTTACTGAATTTTTTTTTGTTTTGAGACGGAGTTTCAAAAAAAAAATAAAAATCTCAGCTCACTGCAAACTTCGCCTCCTGGGTTCATGCAATTCTCCTGCCTCAGCTTCCAGTAGCTGGGATTACAGACACCCACCACCACACCCGGCTAATTTTTGTATTTTTAGTGGAGATGGGGTTTCTCCCCGTTGGCCAGGTTGGTCTCGAACTCCTGACCTCAGGTGATCCACCCACCTCAGCCTCCCAAAGATCTGGGATTACAGGCATGAGCCACTGCACCCAGCCTGAAGTTTTTAATTTAATAAATATCTTAAATACTGAAGTCAAAAACTAATATTAACCTTCAAATTTCAAAAAAATCTTAAAAGAAAATTTTTGAGACAGTTAATTATCTCCAACTTACCTGGCTTATATCGTAGTTCTGTATCTAAGACCCCAGAAAGTACTTCCTCTATCTTCTGCACTATTTCTTCATTTGGTAGACTCCTGGCAGAGGCAGCTGCATCACCCGCCTGGTTTCCTTCAATGGGTGTATTTGTTTCACCATTCAGCTGGCCTTCATTCCTTCCACTTGACATGAAAAGTTATCGAAATTCATTAATATTTTGTTATACCATTAATTAAAAAAGTAATCCAATTAATTACAATAATCATGCTGTACTGACGGTCAGACGTTTTACCTTTTTCCTATTTTAGATATTCACCACTAATAATGCATCCTTAACAGGATCTACTTATATTTAGGACATTTCACTTTATACAATTAAAGTTTTCAGAACTATGAAAATTAAGAAAAACTCTTTAAAACAGGTTTCTAAGTACACTCTTATTTAAACGAAATAATTTCAGAAATCTAACTTTAGGCTTTTGGGTTGCCCACATATTTCTCTTAGGGGAGAAAAATTAATAAGAGCCCAGTTATAAATCAAAACATGTGGCCTAACATTATGGTAGAAACCATGGCTACATTAAAGCCACACCTGTGCATAAATCACAATCACCATCAATAGTATCAAGGAACATAAAAGCTAGCCACAGGCACACTGAATAAAAAGGGCAACCTGTAACCTCTATGCAGGCTTACATTGTTACTGAATGCCACTAAACTTAAAAAGGAAAATAATTTATGTAATTTTTACACAATTATCAAGAACCGTGGTTTAAAACACTCACATAAAACAAGTGGCATTTATACCAACAGTAAAAGCATAGATGGCTTAACACGTTTTCCATTCACAGGGCCAGAGAAATCCTTAAATAGGTTAAGAACATGTCATTCGCCCAGTAATTTTTACTATTTTCCTGTGAATTTGCAAAATTTTGAAAAATCAAATAATTTCAGCAACAGTTTGATTTTAACTTCAATTTTAGCTAAATGAAAACACATAAAACAATTATGCTCCACTACCTGATAAAAGTCTGAATGATGAAAAACCAAAAAAAATTCAGTAGGTTACCTAAATGTTATTAAGGAATATCTGGTTTTCTAATACAATGAATTGTATAATTATAATAATTAACATTTATTGACTACTAGCTAGTGTCGTACTGTTCTACATTAACTCATGTAATCCTAACAAAACTCTAAGATCACCACTATTATTCTTTTATAAATGAAGAAACTTAGCTGAAGGTCACACAGCTACTAAGAGGTGAAGCTGGTACTCAAACCAGAGGCCATATTCTTACACACCATCTATAACAGAAGTCCGATAACTTGTTTTTAACTGTCAGCCTCAATACTCTAATTTACATAAAAGCAGATTGAGAAAAAAAATAGCTCACTGAAATGACAAATAATCAAAAACTTGTTTGCAGACTGATAACGCATTGTGTGTTGCTTGAAGAGAAACTGCATATTCCTCTAGTAATAAAGTGCTTTGTCTAATATTATTTTTAGATATTCTTTTCTGTAGCACTTTATTTTACAATATTCCTAAGCACTTATACATAATTATGACAAATCTGAAAATCAGAAAATTATGGTTTCAAAAGTTAATCTACAAGGAAGTAATGATTTCATCTTAAAGCTACCAATTGTTAAACTGCATTTACTGAAAAGCAATGAAAATTTCAAACCACCTAAATATGCAACAATATATTCCTACAATGGGATTCTATGCAGCCATGAAGAAGTCCAAAAGACAGAATGGGAGGGACAAACTTGTTCACAACGTATTAGCTGGAAAAATGATCAATACAAAACAAGATGATCACATATCACACAATACATGGGGGGAAAAATGACATAAGAATATCAATAATGTGAGTTTTTTCTCCTTTTTCATTACTTCTAAATTCTCTGTAATAAAACACTCATTTTCTAAAGGAAAGATTAGCTTTTAAAAGTTACAAAAACACAGCTTGTTAAATTAAGCAAACAACTACTTAAAGCATCCAGCAAGATTTGTCAGGAAAATTATATTCTCTTAGCTCGGGTCTCTTCTCATCCTAAAACACTACTAGCAATATCACAGAAATTTAAAAAGCAATGTGAGTGGATCTATTTCCACTTAAAAAACAAGAGATTCTGCAAAAGTGATAATTCTAGCAATAATACATCATTGCCCTAATCATCCTGTATTACTTTGGGTACTTACAACTGGTTTTCGGCCCATTTTCAAATTCACGTACTGCTCTTGCACTCAACTTTTAAAATACAATTAAAAACATTTGAACTCGGAACATTTACGTTTCAAGATCTCTTTTCTACCTCTGTACTTTAAAGAACTGAGTATCTTATACAAAGCAAATACCGAAAGACAACCGCTGAACATGATACACTATTTTCCTAACTAAACAACCATTTCCTTAACAATCTCTTCGCCTTCAAATTTTGTGAAGCCAAGCGCAAATTATGTAAAGTCTACCAGCAACGACAAAAATAGCGTGTCAACTGGGGCAGGGGTAGCAAGAAAACAACAGACCTATACACAAAGTCCACTTTCACTTGCTGTAATTAATCACTACCATTTCAAAGTCCCCTTCCATCGTCTTCTCGAGTATTTTAACAAAGCAGCAAATATTAGTCTGAGATAGTTTTAATTGAAACATTTAACTATTATAACGGCTGAGAGACACTACAGGACACTAGGCCCCGAATAATCTTATTAATAGATCCAGACCCCCAAGCGGTCTGAAGCTCGCAATAATAAAGAGGATTTAAGATTACCCAAGAAACGGCCGTTAGAGACCCTTTCCGGTCACAGGCACCGGCCGGCAAAATCCGCGGAGGCGGAGAGGGGGAGGGGATACGCGGCGGCGGAGGAGGAGCTGAGGAAGGAACTAGGCCCGTCCCTGGCGGACAACCGGGCCTACGAGGAGCTAAACGGCAGGGGGGAACCAAACAGGGGAGAAGGGTGAGCATCTTAACTCGGTTCTAAAACAGGGAGCCTGGGATTACCTCGGAAAAGGCGAAGTTCTTCGAGGGGAAAGGAAGGGAGCGGCTGGGGGGGCGGTTGGGGGGGGCCCGGAAAATGGATCCCAGGCCCAGGCGGGGCCCTAGCGGGGCCTGAGCCGAGGAACGACGGCGTCTCCGAAGAAAGATGCCAAAGAAGGCTAGGTGAGGCCCTAACGGTCCGCTGGGAGCAGAAGAATCTGGGAGGCGTTTACCTGGAAAGCTCCTGTTGAATTTCCCGGAATTTGCTGACCACGAAAGACCTAAAAATCTGCTCGATGTTGGTCGCCATGGCGTCCGCTCCGTTCTCTCAACTCCTCCTCGCTAGTCCTCCAGGCTCCCAGCATGCCTCGGGAGGAGGCGCAGCGGCCAATTCGGTCTCTCGCCTTTCTGATTGGCTCCAAAGGGAACGCCCGGTCCGGCCCGCTCCACCGAGGGGCCAATCAGTGAGCACGGCCCTGCTCTCCTCCGCTGTTTCTGAGCGGCTGGGGTAGAGGTGCTGACGTTTGCGCCGCGCACGACTATGTCCGCCATGTTAGTGTCTGACGCAGGCGCCATTACAGGAGCCGTCTCTCTTGAGGCGACTGTGGCCGCCCAAGTTGTCAGTACCCAGCAGTGTTTGGAAGCCTTAAGAGGCTTGCTAAACGCCTGAAATTAAAGGCCAGGAGGAAGAAGAGCAAGAAGGGCAACCCAGTGTTTAACATAGGGCTTCCAGGCGCTCGCAGGTGGCGCCAAGTTCGGTTTCGATAGGGATATGCATCCGGGAGAAAATTTTTCAACCCCCGCCCCCGCTGGGCTGCGAAGGAAGAACTCGCTGTAGCCCTGTGTCTCCCCCAGTGCGTCGTATAACCAGCCTCATTTTAGGCCGGATGTCCTAAGTGACCGGCATTCAAAGCCTGGTTTATTTTACTCTCATCAGGAGTCAGGCGTGTCAGGAGATTTTTCCGCGGTAGCTGGTCAGCTCTGACTCGTGAGCGGCGCACAATTGGCTAAGAATGGGTTTAGCATTTTGGCGCTCTCCCTCGGAGCTCCTGGAAACACTGCGTGGCACCCCATACCACTGTCACATTATAAACGTGCTAGGGCTTGGGTGTCTTGGCTGGGGAGCAGTCAGCCCGCGCCCAGGGCGGGAGGGAATCCGACTAGATTCTCGCCGCGGAGACCCAGGACCGCGCGGACCAATGGGGCAGGGAAGCCGCCGCGGGGCGGGGCGGTGAGGGGCGGTGCCGCGCTGGTCCCGCGCCGGTCCCAGTGGGCCCACTTCCGGCGAGCGGGTGAGCGAGAGCCAGGTGGCAGCCTGGTGTCGGTGCGTAAAGCCCCCTCAGCTTTTACACAGAGCGCGCTTATTCTTTGGTTTGGGGATTTAAGATCGGGAACTGAGTGAAACCGTAGAAACTGATTTGTGGAAATTTTCGTGTTGTTTGTAAATGCGGTGGGTGGGGGTTGGCCATGTGCTTTTCCCTTGTTACTGTTAGGTGAAGTTTCTGTTTGCTCTTTTGCTCTTCCTGTTTTCTAAGATGTCAAGGCCTTTTTGTGTCTTTATGCATTTTTAGAACATAACCCTAAATTGGTGTACTTTGTCAGATTTTCTCTTTATGCACCCGTTGTCTCTAACAGATTACTTGGTTAATTTTGTAATTGATTTCTGCTTTATTCTCCGTATCCTCCGATATGGCTTTATTTGCCTGTCTTATTCTCCTTATGGTACCCATTCTGATGAATGAGGCCCAAGGTTAGTGAAGTCCCCCAGAGTCCCCTGCTAGTGTGGGGCAGGGTCTCTACCCAGGCCAAGGCGCTGTGTGTGACTCTGGAGCCCAGGCGTCCTCACTACTGGGTCGTAACGCTATTTTCATTAAACAAGAGAATTTTCCCACTCTACTGGTATATTCAAACTGAAGATGTAACATTTGCTCTAGATTTAAACGTCTGTTTGTTTCTGGCCGGATGTGATATAATCCCAGCACTTTGAGAGGCCAAGGTGGGTTGACCACTGGAGGTCAGGAGTTGGAGACCAACCTGGCCAACATAGTGAAACCCCGTCGCTACTAAAAATACAAAAATTGGCCAGGCGTGGCGGCGCACGCCTGTAATCCCAGCTACTTGGGAGGCTGTGAGGCAGGAGAATCGCTTGAACTCGGGAGGCTGAGGTTGCAGTGAGCCGAGATCACGCCACTGCCCTCCAGCCTCATCGACAGAGCGAGACTCTGTCTTAAAAAAAAAAAAAAAAAAAAAACCCACAGTATAACACCTCACATTAAATTAAAAGTTACCCAATAAACTATTTTTCATAAAACATCCTGGAGACTACTACTTTTCTGATACTTCTTTCCACAACTAATGCCTGGTTTAAAAATAAATTATTAGTTTAACACCAAAACTTACTTTGAATTACATTAAGATATGTTTCATGAAATTCTATTAAAATAATTATTTCCTCCAGCTCTAAAATTATAGCAAAATTACTTTTAAACTACTTTCGTCAAGGAATATATTTCATGTTATTAGTTGCTACAGTTCCTATTAAAAAATCCACATAATATAACTTTTGCGATTAGTAACCCTTGTTCACACAGGAAGCAATATGGCACTGGCTCTGAACAGACTGCCACTTTTGAATCCTCAATCAATTCATCACTACTAGGTTAATGGTCTTGGCCAAATTACTGACACATGTGTTGTGTCTTCTAGAGTTAGAGGATAAAGTGAGTTAAAATATGCAAAGTACATCAAACAATGCCTGGCGCGGAATAAGCTTTCAGCAAAGGTTAATGACTGCTTCTATAGAGTATAAAAATATCTGAACAACAAATATAAAATATTCATAGAGAACTCAAATTTTACCTTATCATGCCTATGTTACATTCTAATAATAATAACATTTTCCCCCAATACTATTCTCAAACCACTAAAAAATAACTTTTTAAATGTTTCTATTTTAGAAAAGAATACTGATTTTAGACAGGAAATTCTTAGTCCTTAATTTATAATTTAAGAAGGTCTGAATTTACATACCCTCTTAAAGAGATGGGAGTATTCAACTTTAACAACCAAATGAGATTTATTTACTCTAATGCCAATATCAGATTAGATAAATCTTAGGGATCCCAAAAAAAGCTCATCAGAAATCTGAGCCATTAAGACTACAGAAAAAAATAAATCAACAAATCAACACTTGACATAGCTGAAGCAGAACTAATCATTTTCTATTGTTTCATAATACAAAATGTTAGCTAAGTTATACTTCAATCAAGGTTATTAGAGCCATGAATCTAAGGATAGCTAAAGTCTGTGAGAGTCATGAACTTTATTTACTTTAGCACAGCTAAAGTTCCCCCCCAAAAAAGAGAAGAACAAACCATATTACAAACTTGATTCCAGAACTAAATCAAGGTAATGAAATCCTTCATTTCTAAACATCAATTAATCAATTCCAAAAACGCTAAGTATTCACGCAATGATTCCTCTTCACCCACTGCAGTTTAAGTGGGATGGATGTTTTTACACAACTGTTTAATAAAAATGCATACTCAAATTCCTGATACTAAGAAACTGAATCAAATAAACTGAAACTAAGTCAAAGATAAAAATTGTATTCTACCAGCAGAGCAAACAAGGACATCAATGTTTGTGTTTCA
>NW_012116267.1:3008829-3011094 GCF_000951035.1 Colobus angolensis palliatus
GCCATTCTCCTGCCTCAGCCTCCCGAGTAGCTGGGACTACAGGCGCCCGCCACTGCGCCAGGCTAATTTTTTGTATTTTTTGTTAGTAGAGACGGGGTTTCACCGTGTTAGCCAGGATGGTCTCGATCTCCTGACCTCGTGATCCACCCGTCTCCGGTCTCCCAAAGTGCTGGGATTACAGGCGTGAGCCACCGCGCCCAGCCCTTTTTTTTAATGATCCTCGTTTCACTTGAGAGAACCTGAAGCAAAATTGTTTCTGTTAGGCTCCCCCCCATCTTACCTGTGTGACCTCCAGCAAGTTATATACCTATCTGGGCCTCCTTGTCTTATCTGCAAATTGGTGATAGTCATAGTATATCCCTCATAGGATTCTTTCATGACAAGCATTTTAAATAGTACCCCGCCCAAGGTAAGCGCTCAAAAATATGTTAGTTTTATATATTGTCAGCTTACATTTTGCTTAAAATATGTAATCCCAACATCATCAAAAGAAGTTTTCAATTTTCTTTTTCTGTTACCAGTTTGCCTTGTGGTAAGTAGATGTAACAAGTTAACATTTACTACTGCTGAGTGCTAGATTGTACTTATTTATAAATATCATTTCAGTTAATCTCCTAGGTTACACTGCTGTTGTATCCATCCTTCTAAGTCTCAGGTGCCAGAACTAAAGCGAAATGAGTTATAAGCTGATTTTTGCCTTCTCTATCAATTTTCTAGCATATTGCACTATTTGAATTAGGAATCAGCAAACTATGGCCCACATACCAAATCCTGCTGCTGCCTGCTTTTGTACAGCTCACCAGATATGAATGATTGAGAAAAAGAACAGGAAATAAATGAGGTTTTTGTGACATGTGAAATTTTTATGAAATTCAAATTATAGTATCCATACATAAAGTTGTATTGAAAGCGAGTCATGCTTATTTGTTACAAACCTTTGATGGTTTCCTACTACTTAAAGTACTGATAGGCAACAGTGACCTCTGACCCACTGCCTGTTTATGGGTCAATTAAGTTTTTCTGGACATTGGCACATTGATTCATTTATGTATTATCTTTGTTTGCTTTCCTGCTAAGGTGGCCGAGTCGGGTAGTTTTGACAGAACCATGTGGCCCTTTTTGTGTAAAGTTGCTTACCCGTTTTCAGTATATCCTTCAATTTATGATAATCTGATTACTGATAAGTTTTCAGTTTAAAAATTGATATTTTGTAATACATTTTGAGTCTAAAACATGAAGATTCATTTCATAACTAAGGCATGATGATTATTAAATCTTTTTGAAGTGAAGCCCAGAGAAGGGAGATTATTACATAAGGAGCTGAGAGTCATCATTTGACTCCTTAACCTAGCTCTCTAGGCCAGCCTGCCTTCTTTTTGAAATACCTCCCTTACCCTTGTGACCACAGTCATGTTTCTCAAATTATCAATCCCAGTTTTTCAAAACTGAATCATTGGATGAAAATGTAATTTGTATGAGTACAAATGATCACTTAAATTATATTTACAAATCTGGATTTCTTTTTTTTTTTTTGAGATGCAGTCTTGCTCTGTTGCCCAGGCTGGAGTGTAGTGGCATGATCCTGGTTCACTGCAATTTCTGCCTACTAGGTTCAAGCAATTCTGCCTCGGCCTCCTAAGTAGCTGGGATTACAGGCACCCGCCACCATGTCTGGCTAATTTTTATATTTTAGTAGAGATGAGGCTTTGCCATGTTGGCCAAGGCTGGTCTCAAACTCCTGACCTCAATGATCCACCCGCCTCGGCCTCCCAAAGTGCTGGGGTTACAGGCATGAGCCCCCATGCCCATCCCTGGGTTTCTAAAATGTGCATCCTAAGATACCAACTGTGGTTTTCTTTCTGCAGGTTTCATTTTCCTTTGGAATTTCTGCTTTACAGACAGAGCAATGGCAGCCCGAGTACTTATAATTGGCAGTGGAGGAAGGGAACATACGCTGGCCTGGAAACTTGCACAGTCTCATCATGTCAAACAAGTGTTGGTTGCCCCAGGAAATGCAGGCACTGCCTGCTCTGAAAAGATTTCAAATACCGGTAATCATGTTTTAAAGTGGGGAGTAATTGTTATGATTTGTTATTAATGGTATACTGTCAACCATATCTGTGCTTTATGATAATAAAGATAGGCCGGGCACAGTGGCTCATGCCTGTAATCCCAGCACTTTGGGAGGCCGAGACGGGTGGATCATGAGGTCAGGAGATCCAGACCATCCTGGCTAATACGGTGAAACCCCGTCTTTACTAAAAG
>NW_012116267.1:3012184-3014407 GCF_000951035.1 Colobus angolensis palliatus
TTTGAGACAGAGTCTCACTCTGTCACCCATACTGGAGTGTAGTAGCATGATCTCAGCTCACTGCAACCTCTGGCTCCTGAGTTCAAGCAATTCTTCTGCCTCAGTCTCCCAAGTAGCTGGCATGTGCCTCCACACCTGGCTGATTTTTTGTGTTTTTGGTAGAGACTGGGTTTCACTATGTTGGTCAGGCTGGTCTCCAACTCCTGACCTCAGGTGATCTGCCAGCCTTGGCCTCCCAAAGTGCTGGGATTACAGGCATGAGCCACCGTGCCCGGCCTCCACCCTTATCTCTTAATTGACAAAAATGAAAAAATGGTCAGTTCATATCCTACATTAAGCTTGTCAGTGGCTTCAGAAACTCCTCAGTACTCTAATAATACTTAGAATAAAACTCAAACTCCTTTCCATGCCTTACAAAGCCCTTTGCGCAGTCTGTCTTCTGCCTGCTCTTCCAGCCTAATCTTTTATATCCCTTTTTCTCTTTTCACTGTACCCTATCAATGCTGTCCTACCAGGTTCCCAAGCAGAAGCTTGCTGCCTTGGACTTTATATTTGTTCCCACCCTTTACCATGACTGTCTCATTATTCAGAGTTCCACTAAAATGTTAGCCTCCTTAATTATATCTCTCCTACAGTTTCTTACTAAAAGCAAGTGTCCATCTCCATTTCATTTGTTTATGATCATGAATGTCTGTGTTTGTTTTTACCTCACTATTGTCTGTCTCCTATGTTCTTTTCCCCCACTAGAATATAATCTCTAGAATGTAAGCTCCATGAGGGCAAGGAACTTGTCTGTCTTGTTTTGCATGGTGTACACAGTGCTTAGTTCCCTATGTGGCACATAATATTTATGGAAAGAAGAGCATGGACCCAGCAAGCCACAAACTGGGAGAGGATAGTGGCGTGTATATAAGACCAAAAAGAATAAGAAAAAGACAAATTAGAAAATACCTTCTTTTCTGGGATCTTAGTTCTAGGGGTGAGGTATTATATCTGTTTATTAGAGAATTGGGACAGTTTATGTGCAGTTGAGGTCATATAGGCCAGCCCATCAAAATCTCTTAAGATTGTCATGAGACTACTACAAGTAGTCTTGTGAGACTACTAAGAGACCTCTTCCTCTTGTTGCCCTCTTCTATACTGATATAGTTGACCCTGCTCAGCCTAGTTGTGTTCAGGACCACTACTCCAAAGGGCATAGTACTCCATCCTAATCACATTCAGGCAGTTGCTACAGATTGAGGACCCTACCTTTTCTGGACTTGGACCCTACACAGTAGTCACCAGCCTATCCACAATTTCACTTTCCACAGTTTCAGTTACCCACAGTCAGCTGTAGTCCAAAAATATTCAATGGAAAATTTCAGAAATAATTCATAAATTTTACATGGCACACCAGTCTAGCATAGCATGATGAAATTTTGTGCTGTCCAACCTGATAGGTGAATCTTGTTGTCCAGCATATCCATGTTGTTACTTAGTCACGCTGTCGGTTATCAGATTGACTATCATGTTACCTCAGTGCATGTGCTCAGCTGAGTAACCCTGTTTTACTTAATAATGGCTCCAAAGCTGATGCTGGCATATAGTTATAATTGTTCTATTTTAGTATTAGTGATAGTTAATCTCTTACTGTGCCTAATTTGTAAATTAAACTTTATCATAGGTATTTATGTATAGGAAAAAACATACTATATATAGGGTTCAGCACTGTGGTTTCAGGCATCCACTGGGGTCTTAGAATGTGTCCTCCAAGGATAAGGAGGGACAACTGTACATCACAAATATCACTTCTTGCACTCTACCAATGGCAGAGTGTTTGCAGACTTCAGCTGACTTAACGAATGGTGGTCCAGACACAGTAAAGCAGGAGAGCACCTATGGAGCCAAATGATGTTCAGTTGTGGTTGATTCTATCGCTAGTTACTTAGAAGTCCATAGAGGAAAATTTACCTGACTTGTAGGTTGGAAAACAGAGGTTCCTCTTAAAAGCGTTGTTGAGTTCTTAGCTTAAACAGCTCTGCCCCAAAGAGATTCCTCCTGTCTCAACCCGAAATAGCCTCTCAATTCTCTCCATATCAGATTTGCTTAATTTGTTCATATTTGCTATTCTTTTGTTTGTATATTTATTACCCAGCATTCCTACAGTGGATTGTAAACATGTTAAGTATAGGGACCTTGCTTGTGTTGACATCTTTTTTTTTTTTTTTTTTTTTGAGACGG
>NW_012116267.1:3015598-3026618 GCF_000951035.1 Colobus angolensis palliatus
AAAAAAAAAAAAAAAAAAGAAAAAAAAAGAAATTTATGGAGTCTAGATTTTTTTTCCCAAGCATCAATTATATGATGAGTTAGAGACCAAATTTGCAGCCATGGAAAACATTTTATATGTCTTTATTCTGCTGTATTCTGGTGTGTGTTTAATAATCCACATATGCAAATATAACAACTTTTGATAGATTTGAATAACATGTTAGTAGCATTTTATGTCTATCCAGTAGACAACATGAAAAAGTTAGTTATCCTCTGCCACCAGTCATCTGCCTTGTCTAGATGTAGATATAGTCTGATACTAATTCATCTTCAGGCTGAAAAGTTCCTGGGGAGACCTTGGTTCACCTAAGGCTACTGTTTTCATCCGTAGGGATTGTTGGGAACCTGACGTCTGCAGGAGTGCGATGCTTTGGCCCAACAGCAGAAGCGGCTCAGTTAGAGTCCAGCAAAAGGTTTGCCAAAGAGTTTATGGACAGACATAGAATCCCAACTGCTCAATGGAAGGCTTTCACCAAACCTGAGGAGGCCTGCAGCTTCATTATGAGGTAAGTAAATGGTTGCCTGTGAAGGACAGTTGTTTAGTTGTGATATTTAAATACACAGGTCAATGGCCAGGTGCAGTAGCTCACCTGTAATCCCAGCACTTTGGGAGGCCGAGGCAGGTAAGTCACTTGAGCTCAGGAGTTAGGAGCTTGAGCTCAGGAGACCAACCTGGGTAACATGGTGAAACCCTGTCTCTACAAAAAATACAGGAAAAAAAATAGCCAGGCACGGTGGTGTGCACCTGTAGTCCCAGCTACTCTAAAGGCCACAGTGGGAGGATCACTTCAACCCAGGAGGCGGAGGCTGCACTGAGCCAAGATTGCGCCACTGCACTGCAGCCTGGGTGACAGAGTGAGACCCTGTCTCAAAAAAATTAAATAAATATACAGGTTACTTCTGTGTTGAAAATGTAATGCTAGGTCCTTAGGCTGTCACAAGATTATGGTAAAATAATTATGGAAAAAGTTTTCTCAATAAATATTATGTGGGTTGTCTTTTTCCAGAACCAAAATAAAACAGGATTCTATGCATATAGAGTTTATACAATCTTGTGGCCTTGCAGGAAGGTGACATTTTTAATAAAATCTGAGTAGCTCCTCGGGGGTAAAATACACTTGGTTCTGCAGTTTTGCTCTCTTTTCATAGCCATGTTTTTGGTTTTTGGGTCCCTGCCCCCCCTAGCCCCCCAGTCTGAGACGGGGTCTGTTTCTGTCACCCAGGCTGGAGTGCAGTGGTGTGATCTTGGCTCACTGCGACCTCTGCCTCCGGGACTCAAGCAGTCCTCCCACCTCAGTCTCACAAGTAGCTGGGACACTGGGTACACACTACCACTCCCAGCTAGTTTTTGTATTTTTTGTAGAAGGCTGAGTTTTACCATGTTGCCCAGGCTGGTCTCAAACTCTTGAGCTCAAGAGATCCATGTCCCTCTGCCTCCCAAAGTGCTGGGATTACAGGCGTGAGCCATAACACTAGGCCTCACAGCCAGATTGACAAACACGGTGGCATCTTAAAACATAAAGAACATTGATTTTTTTTTATCATAAATAATTAACCAGAGTGAGTAATCATCACTTGGTCATCTGCCACCACTATTGCAATTTTATATTTCAAAATTAGGCATCCCTTGTTCTCTACTACGTGGAAAGCATTGAACAGTTAATGAGTGTTAGTAGACACATGCCTTTGCCCTTTTTTTGTTGACATTTCTGCTACCTGGTATGTTTTCCTTTCAGTTGTATCAGTTTCATTTTTTTTCATTCATATTCTACAGAGTTTCTTAAATACTGAATATTATCATTTCCTAGTAGCCAGATATCTTGAGCAAGTAAGTTTTGTTACTTACTTTGGGTAAGTCTCCTTCCAGACCCCCAGGCCCACTTGATAATTTAGTATGTGTACTCCCAGAAATGGTCTGTGTATGCTTACTGTTGTTATATAGCTGCATTTTCTTTTTTTTTTTTTTTTTTTGAGACAGAGTATTGCTCTGTCGCCCAGGCTGGAGTGCGTAGCCGGATCTCAGCTCACTGCAAGCTCCGCCTCCCGGGTTCATGCCATTCTCCTGCCTCAGCCTCCCGAGTAGCTGGGACTACAGGCGGCCGCCACCTCGCCCGGCTAGTTTTTTATCCCAGCACTTTGGGAGGCCGAGACGGGCGGATCACGAGGTCAGGAGATCGAGACCATCCTGGCTAACACTGTGAAACCCCGTCTCTACTAAAAAAATGCATTTTCTACTTGAATGAGAGTACTGTTTGCTACTTCGTATCTTAGAGATTATACCATATGTACTCTATACATCTATTCTTCAAAGATATTGCCTATATAATCTCATGATAAAGGAAAAAAGCAAAGTTATAGGTACTGTATGATTGCAACAATAAAGGAATATGTAGGGGAAAAACATCCTGGTGGGAAGTACATCAAAATGTGTTGGAATGATAAGTAATTTTTTTCATTCTGCTTTTCAGTCATTGCTATAGCATATCGTTACAAAATCCCACAGCATTTTAAAATCTTGAGTTGTAATAGTTTGTTGGATGTTGAAGATTACTCTGTCTTTACAGTGCAGACTTCCCTGCTTTGGTTGTGAAGGCCAGTGGTCTTGCGGCTGGAAAAGGGGTGATTGTTGCAAAGAGCAAAGAAGAGGCCTGCAAAGCTGTACAAGAGATCATGCAGGTAGGCCGAGTCTTCTGAAAAAATTTACCTTTCTATTCATACTGAATAAATACCCTTTTAAGTTTAAAAAATGTTCCTCACAATAAGGAAAATCTATTTTGCAAACACATGGGTAAGTTATTTTTTATAATTCCATGTTATAATCCATCTCTATAAAATAGTTATTACAGATTTACACGGTAAACTAAACCATGATTGTATTATTTTGAAGTAAATTGTAACATCCTTTGTTGTCTGCCACTGAAAGAAATCCTCAGACTCTAGAACATATAAATAAATTATCAAGTCATCCATGAGGACAAAAGTATTTGTCCCATGTGTCCCGGGTCTAAGAGAAGTAAATTAATGAATGAATATGCTTTGTCTTTCGTGATCGATCTTTGTTGTTGTGGGTTTTCTGTCCTTGTAGAAATCTACTTTCACAGGCATTCTTTAGTATAGTTATTACAGCCAAACATGTATAATTATAATCGGAAGTGAGGATTAAATGGTGATAATGAAAACATCTGTTTTTCCCATACGTTATTTGAAACTGGATCACCGAATCTTCAGGAGAATATTAGAGATATGTTTATTCCATCTATACCAATGTTTGCTGCGCTATTGCCACATTAAAAATAGGAAACATTTATATGTTCCCTTTGAGTCTTTCTGAAAGGGAAAGAAAAATTGCAGTACTCACTGGTTCATAATACAAATGCTGGATAATGCTAAAAGTCAACTAAGTAAATATTGAAAACTTACCAAACCTCTTTTTTTTTTTAAAAAAAAAAAAAACAAACTTACAATCAGGAGAAAGCCTTTGGGGCAGCTGGAGAAACAATTGTCATTGAAGAACTTCTTGATGGAGAAGAGGTGTCTGTATGTATATCCATCTTTTTGGCTTCTGTAGTGTATAAGAAGCTGTCATCTGACCTATGTACCCAGAAAAGACTTGATATACTCTGATTGCTTCATCTAGAAACGTAAACCCAGCAGTTACAAAGGAATTTGTATACCTTTATTGTTGGGGGGTGCAAATGAAAAAAGAATTGATCCTCTATTAGTCATCCCTAGTGTGTTAGTGGGGGCACTTGGACTTATATCACACGTTATTGAGGTTCTGAATTAATTCAAACATTCATGCTTTTTCTTTCACATACAGTTTATTGCAAAAAAAATAAAGTCACCTCAAACCAAGTTTTAATGCCTGGAAACTTAAAGTGGGGAAAAGGTTGAAATCTTTTACTTTGCGAGTAGCTTGGTTTTTTTCTAACTTACCTAAAAAATTACAAATCCTTCAGAAGTTGAGTACATTGTGATTCTTGATGTATGTAGCTTAATGTTATTGATGTTTCAGTTCATTTTTCTGAAAAAAAAAAAAACTTTTCCTCAAGGAACTAAGGGATTATACTATAGTTTGCCTTACTGAATTTCTTTTTTTACTTTTTCATAGTTAACATAAATGGACTATTTTGTTTTCTTTATAGTGTCTGTGCTTCACTGATGGCAAGACTGTGGCCCCCATGCCCCCGGCACAGGACCATAAGCGATTACTGGAGGGAGATGGCGGCCCTAACACAGGGGGAATGGGAGCCTATTGTCCAGCCCCTCAGGTACTTCCTGAAGACTCTGCTGAAGTCTTGTAGTAGTTTGGTTATCTCAGAGAACTCTTAGATGATACTTTATATTTGGCTTTGTTTTCTGTTTGTTTGTTGCTATAAATTGTTACTAATCAACAATTAAATGAAGAGTATCTTTTCTGGTCTCTAAAACTTAACTTTTCCTAAAAGCCTTTTTTGAAGAACCAAAATAAACCAATCTATAGTATGGATTGAATAGATCCTCCTATTCCCTCCTCTCTACACCCAATTTTTAGCACATGGGAGCCTGTTGTGGTCTTGGATTCATCTTTGAATATCCGTGTTCAGCACAAAAGTGTTGTCTGTGTGTGTATGATGTGAATCGAGAACCAAGTCAGATCAGAATTTGTTCTGATCTTTCTACTTCATAACAGAGAACACGTTTCCAAACAATTTCTGCACAGTTTTTGTTTTTGTTTTTTCAGACGGAGTCTTGCTCTGTCACCAGGCTGGAGTGCAATGGAGAGATCTTGGCTCACTACACCCTCTACCTCCCGGATTCAAGCAATTCTCCTGCCTCAGCCTCCCGAGTAGCTGGGACTACAGGCGCGCACCACCATGCCAGGCTAATTTTTGTATTTTTAGTAAAGATGGGGTTGCACCATGTTGGCCAGTGTATGGTCTCGATCTCTTGACCTTGTGATCTGCCTGCCTTGGCCTCCCAAAGTGCTGAGATTACAGGTGTGAGCCACCACGCCTGACCTTCTACACAGTTTTTATTAGGAATTTGTGTTGTTGGCATATATTACCAGTAGGTTAGCAATCCAGAAACTCATCCATTCTTTTCATTGATGATAGTCATAATTGTTTGTGCTAATATAGTGCCCCTTTACATATTTTTCTTGCTTAAAAGATTAAAAATAGGCTGGGCATGGTGGCTCACACCTGTAATCCCAGCACTTTGGGGGGCCGAGGCGGGTGGATCACCTGAGGTCGGGAGTTTGAGACCAGCCTGACCAACATAGAGTAACCCCATCTCTACTGAAAATACAGAAATTAGCCGGGCACGGTGGCAAATGCCTATAGTCCCAGCTACTCGGGAGGCTAAGGCAGGAGAATCACTTGAACCCGGGAGGCAGAGGTTGTGGTGAGCCAAGATTGCGCCACTGCACTCCAACCTGGACAACAAGAGCAAAACTCCACCTCAAAAAAAAAGAAAGATTAAAAATAAACTTCATTTTTTTTTAAAGACTTCATAAGTGTAGGTCAGCCAGGCATGGTGGTTCACACCTATAATCCCAACACTTGTATTAAAACTACGATTTGGTAATAGTGGATTCTAGGAACTATCTCTGGGTCTAATTTTTACAATTATATTCATAAGTCCAGATTCTTACCTATATAGGCTTGTAAAATATGCAGCGTATACTGGGAAGGATACAAAGAAGCCTTAGGGTAGGAGAGAACTTCTTTCATTTCTGTTATGTTTTGGGAAATTATTTTTCGCTAGTTCTTTTAAAGGTGTGTGTTCTTGAAAATCATAAAGCTAAAATACCTACTTGATGTCATTGTGAAGGTTGAGAAAGTTTAAATTTTTCAAGTTCAAAGTGCTCAGCCTGTTTCAGGTAGTAAAAAAGTGAGTTATCCTCATCATCCCCTTCTGTTGTCCCATGTAATACCTCTTAGACACTTTAAGTTACCTGTTACATTCAAGTGTTTCTGCATGTTCTCCAGGTTTCTAATGATCTATTACTAAAAATTAAAGATACTGTTCTTCAGAGGACAGTGGATGGCATGCAGCAAGAGGGTACTCCATATACAGGTAGGCCCACTCACGTTACTATGGAAGCCACCTATAGAGTAACTTTCCACTTTTGATAAAACTTATTTTCCATTCTCTTTTTCACCAGTTTTTAATGGACCATTTTTTTAATGTTTATGATTTTTCCAAAACTTTGATTATTAGAAGTTTATGTAGTAGATTTTATATTTGTAATACAGTGTCTTCATTATAGATTTTCTTTCTCTCTTTTTTTTTTTTTTTTTTTAATGAAGGTATTCTCTATGCTGGAATAATGCTGACCAAGGATGGCCCAAAAGTTCTAGAGTTTAATTGCCGTTTTGGTGATCCAGAGTGCCAAGTGGGTAAAAATATCAAAGTATTACTTAGTAGAAGATATGTGTTATTTTAATCTTGGAATTTGTCAGCCTGGAAGTAATTACCTTTGGGAAGTTCGTGCAAGTTCTGCTAGTACCCCAGTGAATAAAATGTTTAAGGAAAACTAAAATTGATCTCACCTGCCATGTGGATTATGTTTTTCTAGGTAATCCTCCCACTTCTTAAAAGTGATCTTTATGAAGTGATTCAGTCCACCTTAGATGGACTGCTCTGCACATCTCTGCCTGTTTGGCTAGAAAACCACACCGCCCTAACTGTTGTCATGGCAAGTAAAGGTTATCCTGGAGACTACACCAAGGGTGTAGAGATAACAGGTGAGTGTCAGGGAGCAAGAGGCTGGAGTACAACGTGACAAGTGCCAGCACCACAGCAGACTTCCCTCCCACACTAAGGCTTGCTCTTGATAGGAGTGTGAAGCCTTCAGAAACCTTTCAGAGGGTCCTAACCTAACCACGTTGCTTATTGGATATGTGTGTTCAAATATCCACATTTACTATATTCAAAGAACCATTGATTTCCCTTCCTGTGCAAGGAAGACATAAGTGGCAGAACCATATCACCCGAGTGTCACCCAGTGCAGCCTTCCACCTGCCTAGAGCCAGTGTAATTGATATACTTTGCACTCTCAGATTCTCTGAGAGTGCAAAGCATACCAATAAGATACATTTTAGAGATGAGGACTCTGAATTATCACAAATGCATACAGTCTTGTATGGTTTGACACTCAGTTTACAGTACATCCCATAGTCACTTGGATGGTAAAATTCAAACAGTTTCAGAGTTTATCCTTCTCTCTCTTTTTTTTTTCCTCTTTATAGTCGGTGAAAAATCTCTTTAAATGATGTTAAATCTAAGGTCCAGTGCCGTATGTCCAAAGGCAGACCTCTGTGACCCCTAACAGGCTATAGTTTGGCCACTCTCAGTGCTCCAGTAGTGTATTTGGGGGTTTCCTTTTTTTTTTTTGAGATGGACTCTAGCTCTGTCACCCAGGCTGGAGTGCAGTGGTACGCTCTCGGCTCACTGTAACCTCCCCTTAGGTTCAAGTGATTCTTCTGGCTCAGCCTCCCAAGTAACTGGATTATAGGTGTGCACCACCAGGCCCAGCTAATTTCTGTATTTTTAGTAGAGATGGGGTTTCACCATGTTGGCCCAGCTGGTCTTGAACTCCTGACCTCAAGTGATCCGCTCACCTCGTCCTCCCAAAGTGTTGGGATTACAGGCGTAAGCCACCATGCCCAGCCTCCAATAGTGTATTTAATTCAGCAACCCCATAAACTGTCTTGCCCAGACACCAAGTCCATTGCCTTATGAATCCCACGCATGGCAGCTAGGCAGTTAGGAACTGATTGCTTTTGAATATGGACAAAGAAAGAAATGGGTCAGAACCAAGATCCCTTGCATTGGTGAAATTTCCCTAAGATTGAAATAACAAGTGTGTAATAGTTCTACCAGAGCAATATTGAGTTTTACTGATACTGGCAGGCAGAGTAGCCATTCAGAATCACTAAATGGCTTTCTGTTGTAAAAACACTCACAGAAGATGTATATTAACAAACTACCAAATAGGACGCTGAGAAGAGAAATAGAGATGGAAAAAGAAGACCACCGGGAGATAAAATAATGTTTTTCTAAAAATTAAGAAAAAGTGTTACCTTTATATAAACTGTCCCCTTTGACCACTTTAGAATTTAGAATACATAGTCTAACAATGTTTTAAGTATAAAGCTGTATCTGAGAGTTTAAAATAATTCAAAATACAATGAAGCGGTAGGAATTTGAGGCTGACCCCAAAACTTAAGCCGAGTTTGTCTTAAAATGGTACAGGTGTTATATTACTGAAAAGATTACTTATGTTTTGCCGGGCGCGGTGGCTCAAGCCTGTAATCCCAGCACTTTGGGAGGCCGAGACGGGCGGATCACGAGGTCAGGAGATTGAGACCATCCTGGCTAACACGGTGAAACACCGTCTCTACTAAAAATACAAAAACCAGCCGGGCGAGGTGGCGGGCGCCTGTAGTCCCAGCTACTCTGGAGGCTGAGGCAGGAGAATGGCGTAAACCCGGGAGGCGGAGCTTGCAGTGAGCTGAGATCCGGCCACTGCACTCCAATCCGGGCGACAGAGCAAGACTCCGCCTCAAAAAAAAAAAAAAAAAAAAAAGATTACTTATGTTTTGCATTTTACTGATCATATTGGTTATATTGAAAAGAAAGAAACTTAAGTCTCATGGTCTGGTTAAAAAAAAAAATCGAAAAAGAAAAAAGAAGCAGCTTTAATTGAATAACTGTGATGAAAACAAGTTCCTTTACAGGCCAGGCACTGTGGCTCACATCTATAATCCTAGCACTTCAGGAGGCTGAAGCGGGCGGATCACTTGAGGTCAGGAGTTCGAGACCAGCGTGGCCAACATGGTGAAACCTGTCTCTACTAAAAATACATGTAATCCTAGCTACATGTAATGGTGCGTGCATGTAATCCTAGCTACTCAGGAGGCTGAGGTGACAGGATGGCTTGAACCCAGAAGGTAGAGGTTGCAGTGAGCTGAGATCGCACCACTGCACACTCCAGCCTGGGTGACAGAGCGTCTCTCTCAAAAAGAAAAGGAAGTTCTCTTACTCTTAAGGAAAAGATTAATGTGATCAGATGCAGGATTTTTCTTTCTTTCCTCATTAAACAATTGCTTTTATAATGAGATTTACGATAACACAAGAATTTAGGTTGTCATCCTAAAATAGCAGACAGTTCTTAGGAGAAAGATCTATTTACTATTATATTGCATTGAGACCTGTCAGGGCTGGGCGCAGTGGCTCACGCCTATAATCCTAGCACTTTGGGAGGCCAAGGCGGGCAGATCAGAAGGTCAAAAGATAGAGACCATCCTGGCCAACATTTTGAAACCCCGTCTCTACTAAAAATACAAAAAGTACCTGGGCACGGTGGTGCATGCCTGTAGTCCCAGCTACTCATGAGGCTGAGGAAGAATTGCTTGAACCCAGGAGGCAGAGGTTTGCAGTGAGATCGCGCCACTGCACTCAACAGAATGACACTCAGTCTCAAAAAATAAAAGAAGACCTGTCTGATAGGGAAGATTCTTTTAAATGAGATAAAGATCTTTAATTTTCAATTTTTATGTATTTATTTATTTTGAGACAGGGTCTCACTCTATTGCTGGGTTTGGAGCAGTGGTGCGATCACACCTCACTGCAGCCTCAAACTCCCAAATTCAAGTGATCCACCTCAGCCAGTGTGTGCCACCACACTTGGCTATTATGTATGCATGTATGTATGTAGAGGCGAGGTCTTGCTCTGTTGCCCAGGCTGGTCTCAAACTCATGGACTCAAGCAATCTTTGCCTCAGCCTCCCAAAGTGCTGGGATTAGAGGCCTGAGCCACCGTACCTAGCCAAGTTTTAGAAAAGAGAAAAAACTTGTGGAAATTATAAATCACTTCACAGTGTGAAATACTGTTGCTATTTCAAATCATATGTCAAATATGCTCTCTTCTAGGGTTTTCTGAGGCTCAAGCTCTAGGACTGGAGGTGTTCCACGCAGGCACTGCCCTTAAAAATGGCAAAGTAGTAACTCATGGGGGTAGAGTTCTTGCAGTCACAGCCATCCGGGAAAATCTCAATTCAGCTCTCGAGGAAGCCAAGAAAGGACTAGCGGCTATAAAGTTTGAGGGAGCAATTTATAGGAAAGACATCGGCTTTCGTGCCATAGCTTTCCTCCAGGAGCCCAGGTAAAACTCTAAGCAAGTTAGCTGTAGTGCCATTTCAGAAACTGGCCTAAATGGCTATGTAGAACACTTCATTGACTGTGTAATAAGTCATTCAGTATTCTTTTCTCTCTATGGGACTGATACAATCTTGGTTTGTATTTGGTTGGAATCAAAACTGGTTACAGCAATATTCAAATTAAATGGGAAAAACTTCATGATAGCTTAAGTTTGGAAAGTTTAGCAGAATCACAGTGGTACTGATTTTTACTTATTTTGTATTTTTTTAATTTTTTTTAATTTTTTGAGACAGGGTCTCCCTCTGTCGCCCAAGTTCTCATGCCTCAGCCTCCCAAGTAGCTGGGACTGCAGGCGCAGGCCACCACACCTGGCTGATTTTTTTGTGGAGATGGGGTTTCACCATGCTGCCAAGGCTAGTCTCAAACTCCTGGGCTCAAGTGATCCTTCTGCTTTGGCCTCCCAAAATGCTGGGATTATAGGCATGAGCCACTGCACTTGGCCTGATACTGATGTTTATTCCTTGCTTTATCACATAGTATTGTATTTGAAACATAGTTCATGGTTTTATCAAAGAACTCAAGATGAGAATATTGGTCATTAACTTCGTAATTTGATTTGATTATACTATAAATTTTGACAGTCTCATTTTATCACTGTGTTTGTATCTGTTACTAAAATGTATTTTTTGACCTCTTACTGATGCATTGTTGGTATGTAAAAACTGTTGACTTGTAAAATCAATGAAGTCTTAGTTGGAAATGTATATTTTGATTTCTTCCTTTCTTTCTTTCTTTCTATCTGTTACTAAAATGTATTTTTTGACCTCTTA
>NW_012116267.1:3027550-3037882 GCF_000951035.1 Colobus angolensis palliatus
AGGATGGTCTCGATCTCCTGACCTCGTGATCCGCCCGTCTCAGCCTCCCAAAGTGCTGGGATTACAGGCTTGAGCCACCACGCCCGGCCAAGGCAGCTTGTTTTTAATAAAACACCTATTTCTTCATGTATCACTGCATACCAGCAGGCCAGAGTTCTCATTTTTGCAAGTCAAGACTACAAAATCTGCAGTGTCATTCACAGATTTGATCTCTAAATGTGCTGCTCCGACTTGTAGGTCCTATACAGAAGGATGATGCACTGAATATCTTTGCCTGGTTTTGCTTTTGTCATAGTGTTTCTTACAGTCCTCAGCTATTAGGAAACAGATACAGTTACATATTATTGCAATTAAGAACTCAGTTTATTTAGGGATACTTGTGTACAGTTTTTACAAACCTGATTTTCATTTTTTTGACTTGATTAGGCATTCCTCTCGTTCATACCAAAAGTAAACTGAGAAAAGTTATAGCAAAATATCAGTATGTCTACTTTTAAATAGATGGTTGCCAGGGTCTGGGGGTAGTGGGGAATGGGGAGTTATTTTATTGGGACAGAGGTTCAGTTTTACAAGATAAAGGGTTATGGAAATGGATGATGGGGCTGGGTGCGTAACATTATCATTGTATTCAATACCATTGAACTTCAAAATGGTTAAGATGCTGAACTTTATGTTGTGTATATTTTACCTTAATAAAAAAATAGTTTAAATCAGTATATTTAGCAGCCTGTAAGAAGTACTTCTGGAAGAAGGCCGGGCGCGGAGGCTCAAGCCTGTAATCCCTGCACTTTGAGAGGCCGAGACGGGCGGATCACGAGGTCAGGAGATCGAGACCATCCTGGCTAACATGGTGAAACCCCGTCTCTACTAAAAAAAAAAAAACAAAAAACTAGCCGGGCGAGGTGGCGGGCGCCTGTAGTCCCAGCTACTCGGGAGGCTGAGGCAGGAGAATGGCGTAAACCCGGGAGGCGGAGCTTGCGGTGAGCTGAGATCCGGCCACTGCACTCCAGCCTGGGTGGCAGAGCAAGACTCCGTCTCAAAAAAAAAAAAGAAGTACTTCTGGAAGAAATAGGTGATTGAGTTAGAATAGCGGTTCTCAGGGATGATGTAATCAAATCAGCTGGGGAGATTGTTCAAACTCATTTCAATTCCCAGAGCCTGCCCTAGACCAGTTAAATCAGAATCTGTATAGATGGGGCCCAAGCACTGACTTTAAAAATTTTTCAGCACTTTAGGGGATGTGAAAATCACTGGGGATACCTTCTGCTTTAAATAATATTTTAAGATTAAAATAATTTTCCCTGGTGTTTAGGTGATGACTTGTTTTTAATTCTTTAGGGGTTTGACTTACAAGGAATCTGGAGTAGACATTGCAGCTGGAAATATGCTGGTCAAGAAAATTCAGCCTTTAGCAAAAGCCACTTCCAGATCAGGTCAGTCATCCTATACTTTGCTAATTCATTAACGTTGATATATATTGTGAATGGATTTGGGTTTTATATTTAACAGGAATTTTTCCAAAGTAATATTTGGTTACTGTAAGTTTTGCCCCGCTTAAGCCAAACCCAGTCTTCTGCTTTCTTGTCTTTAATATTAAGGAAAGTGTTTATCATCTGTGATGTTAAACTCAAAAGGATATGTATGCTCCTTTACTCTTTTTTTTTTTTTTTTTTTGAGATGGAGTCTTGCTCTGTCTCCCAGGCTGGAGTGCAATGGCACCATCTCGGTTCACTGCAACTTCTGCCTCCTGGTTTCAAGTGATTCTCCCGCCTCAGCCTCCCGAGTAGCTGGGATTATAGGCACCCACCATCATGCCTAGCTAATTTTTGTATTTTTGTAGAGACATGATTTCACCATGTTGGCCAAGCTGGTCTTGAACTCCTGACCTCAGGCGATCCGCCCACCTCAGCCTCCCAAAGTGCTGGGATTACAAGCGTGAGCCACCACGTCTGGCTGGTCCTTTACTATTTAATTACTTTCTTAATCAATTCTTTGAGCACATAGTGCAGTCTCTTATAGGAAGGGCATCTCTTGTTTCAACCATTCTTATGAAGAAGTGGTATGTTTATATGTTATATAAACATATTAACATATTATATGTCATATTGTATTAATATGTTACATGTTAATCTATTAAATGATTACATTCTCCCAGTTGATTTGATTATGTCATTTCTGAGAACAGCTGTTCCAGTCATCTATTTCTTCCAGAAGTATGTCTCAGGCTGCTAAATATACTGATTTTTTTAAACTAGTAGACATTTAAATAATTACATGTTTAATCTATTAAAATGTAGCAAGTAATTAATTTCCTCTCCAACAGGCTGTAAAGTTGATCTTGGAGGTTTTGCTGGTCTTTTTGATTTAAAAGCAGCTGGTTTCAAAGATCCCCTTCTGGCCTCTGGAACAGATGGCGTTGGAACTAAACTAAAGGTAATCAGACACCTTTGTGAATAAAGGCCTTTTATGAAAGATAAGAGGAAATTTACTGTATGTCAAATATATGTTTTTCTTCTCTTGACATAATATGAGCTAAAAAGGACCGTACCAAATAACCATGTAAAATGGCTAAAATATCTGCACATTTCTAATAACAAATTATTATTTAGATTATATTTGGATGGAAAGGTACTTTAGAGGATAAAAGGGATACTTTTAGACCAAGCAGCTTGTCAGAATTTCGTGTTCTTTTGTTTTTAGGTGTTAAGAGCAGCTAGCCAAATGGATAAGATACAATTTTGAACTTATTCCCTAATGTGGATGTTTATATTGTTCTTATATAGATTGCCCAGCTGTGCAACAAACATGATACCATTGGTCAAGATTTGGTAGCAATGTGTGTTAATGATATTCTGGCACAAGGAGCAGAGCCCCTCTTCTTCCTTGATTACTTTTCCTGTGGAAAACTTGACCTCAGTGTAACTGAAGCCGTTGTTGCTGGAATTGCTAAAGCTTGTGGAAAAGCTGGATGTGCTCTTCTTGGTATGACCAGCCATTTTAATCAATAACATATCTTTCTTATTGTATTTTTTAGCCCTATGTAAAAATGTGATTGGTGCCAATGTAACTGGCAAGGGAGACTACATATCACAAGATGCAGCAAATGAAATATAGGTAAAACTACTTGAATTAAATTTAGAGCCTGCTACCTTCAAAGCCCACCTCAAGGGTTTGTCCGCTAGACCTGTACTTCTAAACTGTCAGGCAGGCCTTATCTTTCTTCCCAATTTTTGGCCACCTTTTGACATCCGCGTCAGTCTCAGTAGCCTCCTCAACAAACAGGTCTAGGAGTTATTTCCTCCTTATTGGCCCTACGGTAGAGGCAGATGGGTTCCTGGCATTCCGGGTCTTAACTAAAGCCAAATTTTTCCATAGAGTGACATAAATAATATATGCCCAAGTTTTATAGAAGTATCTTTAACTATACATGAAATATTTCAGCAAAGTGAATCTATAGGTTGATCAAGGAACAAAACAACCACTTTTTTTAAATTTTTTTTTTAAAAAAGGGTCTCTCTCTGTCACCCAGGTTGGAGTGCAGTGGTTCAATCACAGCTCACTGCAGCCTTGACCTCCTGGGTTCAAGGGATCCTCCTGCCTCAGCCTCCCAAGTAGTTGGGAACTACAGGCATGTGTCACCACACCCAGCTAATTTTTGTACTTTTTGTGGAGATGGGGTTTTGCCATATTGCCCAAGCTGGTCCTTGAATTGCTGGGCTCAAGCTATCTGCCCATCACAGCCTCCCAAAGAAACTGCCTCTTTTATATGACCATTTAAACCAGAAATTGTGCCATCTTGCATCCCCGCATGTGTGCACCTAATCTCAGCTGGTCTACCCAAGACCCCTTGAGCACCACCCCAGTCCTCCACGTGACCCTTTTCCACTCTGACAAGATGAAAGAAACAACCAAACTGCAGGCACAATTACGTATTGATGGAAAAGGAACAAAAAGAAAGTGGCTCAGCTACAGCAGATGACAAAAACTTCAGTTCTCCTTAAGAAGTTAAGGGTAAACAATATCTCTGGTATTGAAGAGGCGAGTATGTTTACAAATGAAGGACCAGTGATCCACTTTAACAACCCTCAAATGCTGGTAGCATTTCTCTGGGGCAGTAAACACTTTCACCATTACAGGCGATGCTGAGACAAAGCAGCTGACAGAAATGCTACCAGCATCTTAAACCAGCTTGGTGCAGACAGTCTGACTAGTTTAAGGAGACTGACTGAAGCTGTGCCCAAACAGTCTGTGGATGGAAAAGCACTACTTGCTACTGGAGGGGATGATGATGATGAAGTTCCAGATCTTGTGGAGAGTTTTGATGAGGCTTCTAAGAATGAGGCAAACTGAATTGAGTCAACTTCTGAAGAAGAAAAAATGTGAAGTAACTAGGAGCTGCTATTTTACATGATAACTGCTTTCTAAAATTGTTTATGGATCTGATAAAATCTAGATCTCTAATATTTTAAGCCCCATTCCCCTTGGACACTGCAGCTCTTTTCAGTTTTTGCTTATATATATATTTTTTTCTTTTTGAGATGGAGTCTCGCTCTGTGGCCCAGGCTGGAGTGCAGTGCACAGTCTCGGCTCACTGCAACCTCCGCCTCCCGGGTTCAAGCAGTTCTCCTGCTTCATCCTCCAAGTAGCTGGGATTACAGGCATAAGCCACCACACCTGGCTAATTTTTGTGTTTTTAGTAGAGACAGGGTTTGGCCATGTTGGCCAGGATAGTCTCGAACTCCTGACCTGATCCACCTGCCTCAGCCTCCCAAAGTGCTGGGATTACAGGTGTGAACCACCATGCCCAGCCCACAATTTATTCTTTGTAGCTAATTAAGCTAAAGAAGCCTGGGAATAAAGTTTGAAACAAACAAAAATTGCCTTTCAACCACCATGTAAAACACAGTTTCTAATTTGGAGTCTGCCTATACCTTACATCTTGACGTGATATAATTGTAAGTAAAATGCTATACTTTTTAAGCTAGGGTATTTGGAGTTGAGCAGTCCTGGTTAAGTCACTTCTTTAAGGCTGTACCATCAGCTGAAAAATGGACTGATTAAAGATCAAATATATATGAAACAATTTTGAAACTAAACAGCTATAGAAATGATGTTATAGTCAACTGAGCATTCATTCTGTGAAAGCAGTGGTGTTTGGAGGCTGCATACATGCTTGCAGAGGTGTTACCTAATCTCACGCTTTGTGGAAACGAGTGCTATTTCTCCTGAAATCTTGCTTGGTGGAAAGTTCTGTTAGACAGCTGGTAGAGTACATTTTCTTAAATGTTTGCAGTACATAGCCATGTGTTAATTGTTCATGTTAAGAGTAGCCTGTGCCACTGTTTCCTAGACAGATTTATAAATACTCTGATTTGTTTGCTCTTGTCTTATCCCACCAGGAGGTGAAACAGCAGAAATGCCTGACATGTATCCCCCTGGAGAGTATGACCTAGCTGGGTTTGCCGTTGGTGCCATGGAGCGAGATCAGAAACTCCCTCACCTGGAAAGAATCACCGAGGGTGATGTTGTTGTTGGAATAGCTTCATCTGGTCTTCATAGCAATGGATTTAGCCTTGTGAGGAAGATCGTGACAAAATCTTCCCTCCAGTACTCCTCTCCAGCACCTGATGGTTGTGGTGACCAGACTTTAGGTAAACTCCCTCATGTTTAAACTGTCCTGCTTGGACATGTCTGAGGAAGCATTTAGTGGTTTTAGTCTCTCATTACTTAGAGCTAAAAGGGAGTGAATTACCTTGGTTTGCTACGTGATCATTATTGTAGAACTGGTGTCATTCTCCAGAGTTGATTTTTATGTTTTGGTTTTTCTATTCATAGGCTAAGTTTTTATCTTCTCTTTTCAACATACAGGGGACTTACTTCTCACGCCAACCAGAATCTACAGCCATTCACTGTTACCTGTCCTACGTTCAGGACATGTCAAAGCCTTTGCCCATATTACTGGTGGAGGATTACTAGAGAACATCCCCAGAGTCCTCCCTGAGAAACTTGGGGTAGATTTAGGTAAGATCACTAAAACAAACTTCTGTTCAGAAATTGCTAAGGAAAAAAATGCATTGTGCGAGAAAACTATGGGTAGTTAGTGTACACATGATTACACATGGAAAATTCTTAATCATTGGGGGTTTTGGGAGGGAAAAACTCGACCCTTTTCTATCTCCTTTTGCTTCATTCTCTGTATTTATAAGACATAAAATATTGTCATGTAATTGGTTTACATAAAGTTGAAGTACTCTAAGCAGATCCTCCAAGGGGATTGGTAACTTCAAGCTCTATTAAGATGGAGCCCTACACACTAGGAAAGGAAATGTTAGCTATTAAGTAATCCATATGCGAGATAAAAGCACCTAAACCAAGGCATAGAGAAGGGAGGCACATTGGAGAATCATTTTATGCTTAGAAGTAAAAAGAAGTCTCAGGTTTCTAGTTAAGCAGGTGAGTAGGTGATAACATCATTAACATAGGAAGAAGAGTAAGTTTGGAGTAGAAGGTTTTTAAATCTTCAGTGTGTTTATTCTAAGGTGACTGTGAGCAGAAGTTGAAGTCAGGCTGAAGATAAATTGGGTGGTTATTTGCACATAGTAATAGTTATAGCCAAGAGAATGAGGGGGAGACCAAAAGGTTGTTTCTCAAAGTAGAGTGACTGTAAAGAACAGTCCAAAGCAGAGGGTAAACCATATAAAAGTATTATCATCAAATCAACTTGGATTTTTTCTTTCTTTCTTTTTTTTTTTTTTTTGCGACAGAGTCACTCTGAAGCCCAGGCTGGAGTGTAATGGTGCAATCTTGGCTCACTGCAAACTCCACCTCCTGGGCTGAAGCAATTATCCTGCCTCAGCCTCCCATGTAGCTAGGATTACAGGCACCCACCACCACGCCCAGCTAATTTTTGTATTTTTAGCAGAGACAGGGTTTCACCTTATTGGCCAGGTTGGTTTCGAATTCCTGGCCTCAAGTGATCCGCCCGTCTCAGCCTCCCAAAGTCCTGGGATTACAGGCATGAGCCACCACGCCCAGCCCCAAGGTAGGATTTTAATGTGACACTGGTCCACAGTGTCAGGTACAGCACAGAGATCTAGAATAAGCACTAGAAAAAGACTGGTGTATTTTAGAGTTAGGTCAAAAGGCAGTTTGCTGGGCATAGATACCACCCACTAGATTGTTGTGGCAGAGTTGTGGAGACAGTGGGTAGAGATTTCTGTTTGAAGAAACCTACTAGTAAAAGAGAAGTAGAATAATTTTATGCATGCAGCAAAAGTGAGGGACAGAGTCCTCCTCCCTCCCTGTGTTTTTGTTTTGTGATGGAGTCTTGCTCTGTCACCAGGCTGGAGTGCAGTGGCGTAATCTTAGCTCACTGCAACCTCCGCCTCCTGGATTCAAGTGATTCTCCTGCCTCAACCTCCCAAGTAGCTGGGACTACAGGCACCCGCCACCACACCTGGCTGATTTTTGTATTTTTAGTAGAGGTGGGGTTTTACCATGTTGGCCAGGATGGTCTAGATCTCTTGACCTAATGATCCACCCACTTTGGCCTCCCAAAGTGCTGGGATTACAGGCATGAGCCACTGTGCCCGGCCCCTCCCTTCCTTGTTTTTGTAGAATAAAGTCAGAGAAACTTTTCCAGCTATAGTCAACTAATACACATTGGCTTGAAGGAGTAGAAACTGAGGGAGTTTACATAAAATAACTTCCCTGTGAAGTATTAGTGAAATGAGCAGGCCTGGGGTGGAGCTTGAAGAGAGAAGTAGATAAAGCAGTCAAGGTCAAACAGGAATGAGACAGCGAGCAGGACTGAAGGCACAGGTGAAGCTGAAGCTTCTCATGTAGTTTCTCTCCCAGAGTAAAAGCCTGTATATGGCTTTGAAGCAAGAACAGAGAAAAATAGATTGGTTAGGTTGACCCAGCCGAAGTAAGCAGGTATTGGGGTCATTCATGGGGGAGAAGCAGTCAGAGAAATAGAGGTGAGTAGATTTGGTGAGCTAACCCAAGAGTCAGAGCGTATGTGAAGCTCGGAGAGAACTGAAGAGTCAGAGGTAGGTTATGTGGAAGTGAGGAAATCAGCAAGGGAAGCTGGGAGAGTGGTCCCGCTGAAGATGGGATTTCAGCCTAGTCAGGGAAGCAAAACAGACAGGCCAGGCCAGGCTGAGTGGGAGTCTCTTCCAGGTCCATGGACTGAGCATAGTAAGGAGTTGAAGGATTTATAGGAGGGTGAAACTAGGGGTTTAAGACCTTCCTTGGGTAGAAATGCTTTCTGATGAGCATATATAAGAACCTTAATAAGTTTTTCATTCATCATCCTTTTCAAGTAGTTAAAAACAGTGGCCTGCTGATGAATGGGGAAAGGAACAGGACTAATTTGTGCATTTGCCAGTTTCTGTGGTATAAATACTCCCATCATAGCTGCTTTAAAAATGGCTCTTTAACAGTCTCTACAAGCTGGCTCTAGCACAGCACTAGTTAAAAACAACATAGTAGTCACCTCATTAAGAAACTGAAAGTTGATAAAGCCATATTCCTGAAAGCAGTTATATTTTGAGTTACACAAATGTCTGTATTCCAGTAAAAGTCATTGCACAACTCCTTGCATCCAGCCTCTAAAGTTTCTTCCAGGAATCATACTTTGACAACAGATTTAAGTAAGGGCTTCTGGGATTTTTGTTTGTTTGTTTTTTATTGAGACAGAGTCTCATTCTGTCGCCCCAACTGGAGTTCAGTGGTGTGATCACAGCTCACTATAGCCCCAACGTCCTAGGTTCAAGTGATCCTCCCACCTCAGCCTCCTAAGTAGCTGGGACCACAGGTACACACCACCACACTTGGCTATTTTTTGTATTTTTAGTAGAGATGGGGTTTCACCACATTGCCCAGGCTGATCTCAAATTCCTTGGCTCAGAGCAATCTGCCCACCTCAGCCTCCCAAAGTGCTGGGATTACTGGCATGAGCTACCACACCCGGCCAGGACTTTTTGACATTAAAATTACAACTTACATTATTCATGAAGCACTTGTTCATTTATAGAAACTAGACTCTCAGTCTGTCAATGTTTTTTCCTATACTTTGTAAAACTTCACTAAAACAAGATCATAGTTTGGTAATCTGCTACTTGCCCTGCCATTAAATATATCATCACTATCTACCTGTCTTAGTAGCATCATTTTTGATAACAAGTATTCCATTTTATAGATGTACCACTATTTAGTTTTAAGTTGCTATTGACTTTTAACTATTGAGAGCATAGTGAACAATGTAGTTACTGAATCTTCTGAGAGCTCAACTATTAAGAATGGACATTTTCCAGCTACTATAAATGGAATTGAATCTAAGAGTCATAGACATGTGATTCATTTTTATGTTTATTTTTATTTAATTTTAGTTTTAATTTTTTTTTTGAGACGGAGTCTCGCCCTGTCACCCAGGCTGGAGTGCAGTAGCGCAATCTTGGCTCACTGCAACCTTCACCTCCTGGTTTCAAGCGATTCTCCTGCCTCAGCCTCCCGAGTAGCTGGGATTACAGATGTGCATCACCACGCCCAGCTGATTTTTGTATTTTCAGTAGACATGGGGTTTCATCATGTTGGCCAGGCTGGTCTCAAACTCGTGACATCGTGATCCTCTGGCCTCGGCCTCCCAAAGTGCTGAGATTATAGGTGTGAGCCACCGCACCCGGCCTCATTTTTAAAATTGTATCAACTCCAGGCTAGGTGTGGTGATGGCTCACCCCTGTAATTCCAGCACTTTGGGAGGCTAAGGTGGGTGGATACCCTGAGGTCAGGAGTTCAAGACCAGCCTGGCCAACATGATGAAACCCTGTCTCTACTAAAAATACACACACACACACACACACACACACAAAAGCCAGGTGTGGTGGCACATGCCTATAATCCCAGCTACTCAGGAGGCTGAGGCATGAGAATAGCTTGAACCCAGGAGGCGGAGGTTGCACTGAGCCGAGAGATCACGCCATTGCACTCCAGCCTGACCGACAGAGACAGACTCTGTCTCAAAAAAAAAAAAATTTTATCAACTCCAAAGTATTAAAAAACTGATTATCAGCTGAGCATAATGGCTCATGCCTATAATCCCAGCACTTTGGGAGGCTGAGGCAGAAGAATTACATGAGCCCAGGAGGTCAAAACTAGACTGGGCAACATGCTAAGACCCTGTCTCTACAAAAAAAGTTTTTTAAATAGCCAAGCATAGTGTCGCATGCCTGTAGTCCCAGCTACTCAGAAGGCTGAAGTGAGAGGATCACTTGAGCCTGGGAGATTGAGGGTACAGTGAGCCGTGTTCATGCCACTGCACTCCAGCCTGGG
>NW_012116267.1:3038523-3053347 GCF_000951035.1 Colobus angolensis palliatus
TTTTTGAGTTAGAATATCGCTCTGTCACCAGGCTGGAGTGCAGTGGCGCCATCTCGGCCCACTGCAACCTCCACCTCCCAGGTTTAAGTGATTCTCCTGCCTCAGCCTCCCGAGTAGCTGGTACTACAGGCTCACGCCCGGCTAATTATTGTATTTTTAGTAGAAAAGGTATTTCACTATGTTGTCCAGGATGGTCTCGATCTTCTGACCATGTGATCCGCCTGCCTTGGCCTCCCAAAGTGTTGGGATTACAGGTATGAGCAATCGCGCCCACCGAGAGAATGTATTCTTATAGCAGACCTAGGAAGTCTAAATTTTAAAATGAATGAGCGGGAGAGGGTGTTGATCTGCATTCCATTAGCATAACTTTTCCTGAGTAGTGTATGCATTTTCTCTAAATAAGTAGACAAGCCATTTAGTTTTGCATTGTACTTTGGGTGCATTTTGGTCATCGCAAAGACTCAGCCAAACGTTTGCAAAAGGATGGTATACTGGCCTTTGCTGGAATTCAGCTACTAGCTTATCTAATCCACTAGGGAATGTCTAAGGGTCTGGTTCGTTAATGTAGCACAAAACCTCGTTCAATTGTAAGTACTGGCCAAGTGTGTCAACAAAAAATGTTCTTAATGTCTAAGGTACCAGTGGATCCCCAAATAAAAAGTTCTCAGAGGCCAATTTATAGTTTTACTCTACATAAAATAGCAGAGCCTGATTATAATTTCCATATCTTTGAATATGTGCATACTTTTGTACTCTGTGTGAGAAGGTAGGAAAAATCAAACAATTCATGTCTATTTTCAGATGCCCAGACCTGGAGGATCCCCAAGGTCTTCTCATGGTTACAGCAGGAAGGACACCTTTCTGAGGAAGAGATGGCCAGAACATTTAACTGTGGGGTTGGCGCTGCCCTTGTGGTATCAAAGGAGCAGACAGAGCAGATTCTGAGGGATATCCAGCAGCACAAGGAAGAAGCCTGGGTGATTGGCAGTGTGGTTGCACGAGCTGAAGGTACTTGCTCCTTATGCATTTTTAGGTAGATAATTTTAGCTGTATAATATTAGCTATACCTCAGCCTTGCCTCACAAGCTTTCTGCCCACCTTTTAGTGCAGCCATTGCTATGGCAACTATCTTTACACAGATGTAACATGACAGCACCCACCCCAGCAATACCACGTATCTCTTATTCATGCATGCACAACCACACCCCACAGGATCACTTCCCAAAGTAATCTCCCCACACACAAGACCTCATGGTTCCCGCTTTGTCACTCAGCTCAATTCAAGGAATAGCGAGCACCCTGACAAGTACTGTATCAGTCAGGACTCTGCTAGAAGTGCTAGAACTTGGCAGAGGGGCAGAAAATCCACTCAGATTCACTAACAAAGATGTCACATGCTCGCTTCGGCAACACATATGCTAAAATTGGAATGATCCAGAGAAGATTCACAAAAATAAAAAACAGAAAAAAAAAAGTCAGACCTTGCTGACTTCACCTATATCTGCCTTTCTTTCCTCTATTGTGTAGGATTCATTTTCAAGCGGGTTCTCCAAATGACGGAAAGATAACATCCTTCAGCTCACATTACAATAAGAAAGGAGACCCTCTCTTTCTTAACATCCCATATCAAGTCTTTAAATGGTTTTGCTGGGTCACATGCTTATCCCCCAGACCAGGAGGTCATGGCACTACTGTGGGTGGTCTCACTAGGAAGATTTGGGGAGTAGGGGCAGAATACTGGCAGGCAGTTGTGTATCTCCACTATGTGCTTCAAGATAGTGATGTGATCTGTAGCTTTTAGTTGAAGTAATTACGTATGTTCACCTTTTGGAAGTTTTTATGAATGAATAGTGTTAAGTGATACAAACGTGTTGTTCATTTTAGTCTTTGCATTATCTTATTTTCAGGATAAAATATACCCTAAAGTTTTCATAAAATGTTTTTCTTTCCATTATTCCTGTTAATTCACAATTGTTCTTTACTTATTTATGGATATGTTTGGAATGAAGGCTCCCCACGTGTGAAAGTCAAGAATCTGATTGAAAGCATGCAAATAAATGGGTCATTGTTGAAGAATGGCTCCCTGAAAAATCATTTCTCTTTTGGAAAAAAAAAGGCCAGAGTGGCTGTCTTAATATCTGGAACAGGTGAGATGTGGCTTCTTCTTCACTGTAGAGCTGTTGACTGCCCTTCCTTTCCTCCCTGCACTCTTTGAGATTGTAAGGTTACTCTCGGCAGAGTCTAGGGACTGCAGGGAAT
Source organism: Colobus angolensis palliatus (assembly GCF_000951035.1). NCBI lineage: Eukaryota > Metazoa > Chordata > Mammalia > Primates > Cercopithecidae > Colobus > Colobus angolensis. The sequence continues at coordinate 3,040,783 of NW_012116267.1, forward strand.
CATGAGGGTTGTCTTTGTCTTTTCAGCATTCTTAGTCTTTCCACTTCTCTTAGGAATTTGAGACCGCTCCCAAAGAAAAAAGTAGAGGATGTCAGAAAGCCGGTTAAAGAGAAACCAGAAAAGATAGAAGTTCCAGCTCATTTTGTATCATAGCTTTGTTGTTGAAAAGTCTGAAAACAGTTGAGGAATTTTTATTGTTATATTATTAAGAAGTTTATGTTTGACCTTTATGGATAAAGGGATAAAGTAATGAGTATTGTATTCTCTCAGATGGATGTAGCCTGATTTTTTTTTCCTCTATTGTAAGTAACATTGCTATGAACATTCTTGCAAATATTCAGTATGTTCTTAAATGCATATCTGATTTTTTTTTAATTGATGGCCAAGATCATCATGATTCTTTTTGAGACAGTCTTGCTATGTTGCCCAGGCTAGAGTAGAGTAGCTATTCACAGATGCAATCATAGTACACTGCAGCTTCCAGCTGTGGCTTCAAGCAATCCTTCCACCTTATTAGCCCCCCGAGTAGCTGGGACTGCAGGCATGCAGCACCACACCCAGCTCTGATATTTCTTCAGGATTCATTCCCAGAAGTTTAATTGCTTTACAAGTCGATCTTAAGGTTTTAATGTATTTTAGGCCCAAGTTGATAATAAAGCAAAGAAACTATTGTAAGGTGCAGCCATAAAAAAGAATAAAACCACATCATTTGCGGCAATATGGATGGAACTGGAGGCCATTATCCTGAGTGAACTGCCTCAGAAACAGAAAACGAGATGTCGCATGTTCTCACGAGTAGGAGCTAAACAGTGGGTACATGTGGACATAAGGATGGAAACAATAGGGCCGGGCGCTGTGGCTCATGCCTGTAATCCTAGCACTTTGGGAGGCTGAGGCAGGCAGATAATGAGGTCAAGAGATCTAGACCATCCTGGCCAACATAGTGAAACCCTGTCTCCACTAAAAATACAAAAATTAGCTGGGTGTGGTGGCGCATGCCTATAGTCCCAGCTACTCTGGAGGCTGAGACGGGAGAATCGCTTGAACCCAGGAGATGGAGGTTGCAGTGAGCCAAGATCGCACCACTGTACTCCAGCCTGGCGACAGAGCAAGACTCCATCTCAAAAAAAAAAAAAGAAAAAGATGGAAACAGTAGACAAAACAGGGAAGTGTGGGAGAAGGGGTGAGGGTTGAAAATTTTTGCATCAGGTATAATGTTCACTATTTAGGTAATAGGTACACTAGAAGCCCAATCCCCACCATTATACAATATTCCCATGTACTAAACAAGCGTGTGTACCCCGAATCTAAATTAAAAAAAGTTTTTTTAAAGAAACTATTGTAATGGTCATAGCATAGTGGTTCTTGAGAGGGTCAATTTTTCTTGCTTAATTAAGCAGCTTATTTCTCATCACTCAGTTTTGACATAATGTTATACTGTTTCTACTACAATGCTAGATCATAAGATACAGAATTTGTAGGAGCAATTACATATCCTAAACCACATCATTTGCAGCAATATGGATGGAATTGAAGGCCAACCAGGAATATCCATGCTTTTCACAATCTATTAATCCATTATCCCAAGAGGAAGGGAATTTTTTTAATTTTTAATTTTTATGGGTTCATGGTAGGTATATATATTTATGGGGTACATGAGATCTTTTGATACAGCCATACAACCTGTAATAATCACATCCCGGTATTCATCACCTCAAGCATTTATTCTTTCTTTGTGTTACAAACAATCCAGTTATATTAATTCAGTGTGTTGTTTGTTTGTTTGGTTGGTTTTTTGAGATAGAATCTCACTCTGTCGCCCAGGCTGGAGTGCAGTGGCACAATCTTGGCTCACTGCAAACTCTGCCTCCCAGTTTCAAGCGACTCTTCTGCCTCAGCCTCCTGAGTAGCTGGGATTACAGGTGCCTGCTACCATGCCGGGCTCATTTTTTGTGTTTTTAGTAGGAATGGGGTTTCGTCATGTTGGCCAAGCTGGTCAGGCTAGTCTCGAACTCCTGACCTCAGGGTGATCCACCTGCCTCGGCCTCCCAAAGTGCTAGGATTATAGGCATGAGCCGCCACGCCCAGCCTCTTTCAGTTATTTTAAAATGTGTAATAAATTATTGTTGACTACAGTCACCCTGTTATGCTATCAAACACTAGATTTTGTTCGTTCTAACTACATTTTTGTACCCATTAGCATCCCCTCTCCCTGTCTCTCCCAGTACCCTTCCTAGCCTCTGGTAACTATCATTGCACTATCATCATGAGTTCAACTGTTTTAATTTTTAGCTCCCACAAGTAAATGAGAACATGTGAGGTTTGTCTTTCTGTGCTTGACTTATTTCACTGAACTTAATGATCTCCCGTTCTATCCATGTTGTTGCAAATGACAGGATCTCATTCTTTTTTATGGCTGAATAGTACTCCATTGTGTGATGTACCACATTTTCTTAATCCATTTGTCTGCTGATAAACATTTAGGTTGCTTCCAAATCTTGGCTATGGAGAATAAACATGAAACTGCAGATATCTCTTTGATACACTGATTTTCTTTCTTTTGGGTATATACCTAGCCATGGGATTGCTGGATCATATGGTAGCTCTTTTTTTTTAATTTTTGAGGACCCTTCAAACTGTTCTCCATGATAATTGTACTAATTTACATTCCCAATAGTGTGTGACGGTTCCCTTTTCTGCACATCTTCGCCAGCATGTTATTGCCTGTCTTTTGTATAAAAGCCATTTTAACTGGGGCAAAACAATATGTCGTTGTAGTTTTGGTTTGCATTTCTCTGATGATCAATGATGTTGAGCACCTTTTTATATACCTGTTTGCAATTTGTGTGTTTTAAGAAATGTCTATTCAGATCTCTTGCCCATGTTTAATCAGAGTATTAGATTTTTCCCTAATAAATTGTTTAAGCTCCTTATATATTCTGGTTATTAATCCCTTGTCAGATGGATAGTTTACAAATACTTTCTCCCATTCTGTGGGTTGTCTCCTTACTTTGTTGATTGTTCCCACTGCTATACAGAAGCTTTTTCCATATTTACTTAAGTTGCCTGTGCCAAGAGAAAGGGAATTTAGAAGCCTTACGTATCACCAGTCTTTTCCAAGACATTTATTCAGAAAATTTGACAGTCCCCTATTCAAAACAGCACATCTCTTTTTTTAAGAAGTGTGAGGCCGGGTACAGTGGCTCACGCCTGTAATCCCAATACTTTGGGAGGCCGAGGTGGGCAGATCACCTAATGTCAGGAGTTCCAGACCAGCCTGGCCAACGTAGTGAAACCCCATCTCTACTAAAAATACAAAAAAATTAGCCGGGCGTGGTGGCACATGCCTGTAATTCCAGCTACTTGGGAGGCTGAGGCAGGAGAATTCCTTGAACCCGGGAGGTAGAGGTTGCAGTGAACCAAGATCGTGCCACTGCACTCCCAGCCTGGGCGACAGAGTGAGACTCCGTCTCAAAAAAAGGTATGAACTCACTGTTGTTTTTCTCCCTTCTCAGGATCGAACCTGCAAGCACTCATAGACAGTACTCGGGAACCAAATAGCTCTGCACAAATTGATGTTGTCATCTCCAACAAAGCCGCGGTAGCTGGGTTAGATAAAGCGGAAAGAGCTGGTATTCCTACTAGAGTAAGTGACTTGGGAAAATATCTTTCCTGTGGGCCATATTTAAGCTCATAATCTGCCCTCACTGGACCCTGGTCTGTGGGGCACTTATTCTATGGACTTCTGCCATTGTCGGTGGGTGCAGGCCTTGCCTTCTCCTTCATCCTGTCCCTTTCTTAATAATCTATCAGTTATATCTTTAGAAAGAAGTGAAGTATGGGCTGTGTAAAGGTTGAGTTTTTAATTATTTTTGGTAATTCATTGAAAAAGGTTGTGCTTATCTTTTTCTATTACAGGTAATTAATCATAAACTGTATAAAAATCGTGTAGAATTTGACAATGCAATTGACCTAGTCCTTGAAGAGTTCTCCATAGACATAGTCTGTCTTGCAGGATTCATGAGAATTCTTTCTGGCCCCTTTGTCCAAAAGTGGAATGGTAAGCAAAAATTATTTGACATCACATTGAGAAATCAATTGAAAATGGTCTCCAGAACAGTTAACTTGCCAGACAATCCCAGTAGTGAACACCCTTCCCAGAAATCCAACTCCTGTTTGACTGTGATATTTTATTAATACTTCAACACAGGTCACAGTTTAATTTCCTTTGTTTTACTCTAAAGAATGACCCAATGATGATTTATTAACCTGCTCTCTATCTATTTACTTTGGCTTGCTGTAATTAGTCACTTTTTCTAATGTAGCTTAGTTTTGTTTCACATTACTCCAAAGATAATATTTCATCTTCTGAATAAATATTCGGAAGACCCTCCTTTACTTCTTTAGAAGCAAAAGAGAATGATTCCATACGTCCCAAAATGAAGAGTCCATCCTCTCTCAGGAAACACAGACCATTGCCAGACTTTGGTAAGGAGGAGGTTATTGCCAGAAAACACATACTATCTATGTTACTGCCTTCTCCCCAAAAGCCTTGACTGCATCCTGTTTGTGTATGTGTGCACACAGTTGGTCACACAGTTGGACAATAAATGCATTTTCCCTCCAAAGACTTTATGTATTCTTAGGTGAATGTAGTTAGAGCACTTGTGGTGTGATATAAAATAGACAATGCCTTTGGTGACATGAGCCACACAGAACGAATCTAGCATCTGTCTGGTGGATGGGTTACTTTGTGGTTAGAAGTCAAGCACATAGACACTATGTAAGAACCTCTTGCTTCTTTTTAATAGTATGTGCCAGCAACAAGCTGGTATCAGCTTGAACTCCCCACCTTCCTGTCACCATGAGTGTCTGTTCAGAGCACCCCAGCATGCCTTTGGCTGTGCAAGAAGGGTACTTGCTGCTTCTGGGACCTTCGTGGATGAGAACTTCCTTTTATCTCATTTCTGTGTTTGGCAAAGAAAACATCCATCCCAGAATCCAACTCCTGTTTGACTTCAGATCTAGATAGGAAAACATATTCCTTTAACAGAATACTCAGGATTTTTAAATTCTGACTGCTATGCTTTTTTTAATTTTTAGGAAAAATGCTCAATATCCACCCATCCTTGCTCCCTTCTTTTAAGGGTTCGAATGCCCATGAGCAAGCCCTGGAAACCGGAGTCACAATTACTGGGTGCACTGTACACTTTGTAGCTGTGAGTATGTCTTTTTCTACCAACATAATATTAGTAGTCAGATGTAAATTACACTGGCTAGAAGGTAATGTTCAAAACTTTTGCTTACTTTTCCAGGAAGATGTAGATGCTGGACAAATTATTTTGCAAGAAGCTGTTCCTGTGAAGAGGGGTGATACTGTTGCAACTCTTTCTGAAAGAGTAAAATTAGCAGAACATAAAACATTTCCTGCAGCCCTCCAGTTGGTGGCTAGTGGAACTGTACAGCTTGGAGAAAATGGCAAGATCTGTTGGGTTAAAGAGGAATGAAGCCTTCTAATTCAGAAATGGGGCCAGTTTTGAAAGAATTATTTGCTATTTGCATGGTGGTTTTTTATCATGAACTTGGCCCAAAAGAAAAACTGCTAAAAGACAAAAAAGACCTCACCCTTACTTCATCTGCTATTTTTTAATAAATAGAGACATTAAAAACAAGACTGGTTAGTGTAGCATATCTGAGACATACAGGTATCTTGGTCTTTTTTATGCTCTTTTTCTGACCGTCACCACCTCTTTTTTGTTGTTGTTGTTGTTGCTGGTATTGTCTGACAACATGAGGAATCACCTCCATTTTTGTAAGTTACATGTTTTCAGCCGGGCATGGTGGCTCACGCCTGTAATCCCAGCACTTTGGGAGGCCGAGGCAGGTGGATCACAAGGTCAGGTGATCGAGACCTTCCTGGCTAACACAGTGAAACCCCGTCTCTACTAAAAATACAAATAATAGTTAGCTGGGCATGGTGACATGCGCCTGTAATCCCAGCTACTCAGGTGGCTGAGACAGGAGAATCGCTTGAACCCAGGAGGTGGAGGTTGCAGTGAGCCACGATCACGCCACTGCACTCCAGCCTGGTCATCAGAGCGAGACTCCGTCTCAAAAAAAATAATAAGTTATATGTTTTCTAATCTTTGATCATATGCTTTTGAAGCCATGACTGCTGGATGTATCTGAGTTAAAATGGGGAAAAGAAACATGAGGACAAGCCCAAGTGTATCACCTGGGTTCCATTTATAATCTTGGTTATAGATTCCACTGTGTAAAAGTTGCCCAGCCTCCTTCTGATCAGTGTCAAGTGACTTATCTCTTCCCCAAGTCTAACGAGGCAGTGTCTCTTCCTTATATTGTATATCTGATTTGAGACTTTTCTGATCATCGTGATCATAACCTGGTGTGTTAAGATTTCTGTATAGCTCCCATTTCTGAAGGATAGTATCCTTTATGCTTTGAAGTACCATTAAACGTTCCTCTAATTATTGACAGTTTCTGTAATCCCCAGATTTTAGCTTCAGTAAAGTTTAGTTATCCTGTGGTTTATAAAGTTCCATGCTTCTCTGTAAGTCACTAGAGGATTAGAGGGAGCGTTGGTGGCTTCTAGATTCAAGCATAAAACTAGGCATGTTTCTCATCCACTCTCTCTATTCCCTCGTCGATTAAAGTAGGCAAATGTCATTCATACAGTTGTTTTGATGAGACAGTCTCGCTCAGTCGCCCAGGCTGGGGTGCAGTGGCACAATCTCGGCTCACTGCAACCTCTGCCTCCCGGGTTCAAGTGATTCTCCTGCCTCAACTTCCTGAGTAGCTGGGATTACAGGCGTGCACTGCCACACCCGGCTCATTTTGTATTTTTAGTAGAGACGGGGTTTCACCATGTTGGCCAGGCTAGTCTGCAACTCCTGGCCTCATTTGATCTCCTGCTTTGGCCCCCAAAGTGCTGGGATTACAAGCGTGAGCCACCACACTCGACCTCTTTGGTTTTTTTGTGGTTTTTTTTTTTTTTTTGAGACGGGAGTTTCACTCTTGTTATCCAGGCTGGATTGCAGTGACGCAATCTCGGCTCACCGTAACTTCCACCTCCTTGGTTCAAGTGATTCTCCTGCCTCAGCCTCCTGAGTAGCTGGGATTACAGGCACGCACCACCACACCCAACTAATTTTTGTATATTTAGTAGAGACGGGGTTTCTCTGTGCTGGTCAGGCTGGTCTCAAACTCCCGACCTCATGTGATCCGCCCGCCTTGGCCTCCCAAAGTGCTGGGATTACAAGCATGAGCCACCGTGCCCGGCCTCCCAACTAATTTTTATATTTTCAGTACAGACAGGGTTTCACCATGTTGGCCAGGCTGGTCTCGAACTCTTGACCTCAGGTGATCCGCCCATTTCAGCCTCCCAAAGTGCTGAGATTACAGGTGTGAGCCACTGCGCCTGGCCCCAAACAGCATTTTAAATTTCCTATATCACCAAACTCCAGAAAGTCACAGGAAACAAAAATAAGTTGTTATAACAGTATCACTCAACTCCTTGAAAGCTTCAATTACATGCACCAGGAAAATGTACCATTGAAAATCATTTTAAATGAAATACTCAGTTGAGGAGTCTATTAGATCCTCCTTTACTTTTGTTGAAAACCAATTATTGGAAACCATGCAATTTTTTTTTGAGAGGGAGTCTCACTCTGTTGCCCAGGCTTTAGTGCAGTGGCGCGATCTTGGCTCACTGCAACCCCCACCTCGGCCTCCTGAGTAGCTGGGACTACAGGCTTGTGCCACCATGCCTGGCTAATTTTTGTATTTTGTAGAGTTAGGGTCTCACTGTGTTGTCCAGGCTGCTCTCCAACTCCTAAACTCAAGCAATCCTCCCCCTTTAACCTCCCAAAGTTCTGAGATTACAGGTGTGAACCATTACACCTGGCCAAACCATCCAATCTGTAAAGGATTAATTTCCCTTGTTCAGCACCCACAGTAAATCCACCTTTTCATTTGCGCCTTTGCTGCCTGGAAGGTGTTAACAATCTGGGGTGAGAGGTGTTCCTGTCTTTGGCAAAATGAGGGAGGGATGATGCTCAGAGGGGAGGTGGGACTTCTTTGTACACCTTGAGGGATTCCTGTATTCAACACTGTGACACCACTCCAGGGTCAATCATTAGCTTCGAGGAGGAGGTTTAGGCACTGGCGTTGGCAAGAGAGAGTAGATCATGAACATAATTAGAGGCGTGGAATCTGAGAGCACCAATCGCGTGAGAAGGGCGAAGCCAGCCAAGGACACTGGGTAGGAGTAGGCTGTGCAGTAGGGGGACCCAGAAGAGAGAGAGAGACGCCACGAAGCTTGAAGAAGCGTGTCTCAAAGAGCAGAGAAAGAGCTTCTGGTGCCTTTCTCTTAGAGGCCAACTACAGCAAGAAGAGAGAAGAGTCTGTGCCATCCGCACAAGCACCCTTCAGCACACCTGAAATCCCAGGATCAGAAATTCCTGTCTGTCTGCGGATGGGGAGGCTCTGCCCCACATCGCACCCCCAGCACAGCTCACCCAAATCCAAATCTCCACGGTGGCAGAATGACTCCGAAAGAGGAAAGCAGGAGGCAGCATCCCAGAGCTGGTCCTTCTGGGCAGGGTGTATTCAGCAAGAGGAAAATGAGGAGGAAAGCTTCTGCCTGCTTTCAGAGTTCCATCTGGGAGAAAACAGTTTGGGTAACACAAATCTCTGGGACCTACTGAAGGGACGTATAAGGATCAAAGACACCTGCTGTGTTGGTTTGGTGGGGCTGATGTGACAAAGCACCACAGACTGGGGCTTCAATAACAGGAGAGCGTTATTCTCCCACAGTCCTGGAGACTGGAAGTCCAAGATCAAGGTGTCTGCAGGGTGGGTTTCTCCTGAGGCCTCTCCTTGGCAGGCAGATGGCTGCCTTCTCTCTGTGTCCTCACAGGGACTTTGCTCCGTGTGTGCACAACCCTGGTGTGTCTCTGCAGCCAAATTTCCTCCTTTTATAAGGATGCCAGTCAGATTGGATTATCACCCACCTTAACAGCCTCATTTTACCTTAATCACCTCTTTAAATAACATCTCCAAATGCGGTCACATTCTAAAGTACTGGGGGTTAGGGCTTCAATATGGGGGGCATAATTCAGCCCAAAGAGTGGAGAAGTGACCAGGTCATCTGGAGGGAGACAGCTGTGTGAACACCATCTTGATTTACCCACCTCCTTGTGCAAATGTATCATCAAAATAACTAGTGTTTATCCCACCAGCTTTGTGGACTAGAAGGATGGAGAGCAGTAATTCCTTACTACTTTAGTAATTACAATAAGCCACCGCACCCAGCCAATAATTACAATAAAGGAATCTTAAGTGTGTGTGTTGATACACACCTATTAGACTGCAGAGATTAAAGAGAGACTATTAATGTGTGTTCCCAAGAGTGTGGAGTAACAGACATTCCCAAATATGTTGGTGGTGCAAATTGGTCCATCGCTTCTTGAACATAGTTTAGCAATACCTATTTATTCACAAAACATAGTGGCTACCTTTCCGTGGCTGTATCTACCGAACCATGTCATTTTTTTTTTTTTTTTTTGAGACAGAGTCTCACTCTGTCACCCAGGCCGGAGTGCAGTGGTGCGATCTCGGCTCACTGCAACCTCCACCTCCTGGGTTCAAGCGATTCTCCTGCCTCAGCCTCCCGAGTAGCTGGGGTTACAGGCATGTGTCAACACGCCCAGCTAATTTTTTGTATTTTTAGAGAGACGGGGTTTCTCCATGTTGGTAAGGCTGGTCTCAAACTCCCGACCTCAGGTGATCCGCCTGCCTCAGCCTCCCAAAGTGCTGAGACTACAGGCATAAGCCACTGTGCCTGGCCTTATTTTTCTTTTTAAAAATTTTTTAGTGGCCAGGTCTCACTCTGTTGCTTAGTTTGGAGAGCACTGGTACGATCATGGCTCACTGCAGCCTCCAACTCCTGGGCTCAAGTGATCCTCCCACCTCAGCCTCCTGTGTAGCTGCGATTACAGGCAGACACCATCACACCTGGCTAATCTTCTTAAAAGTTTCGTACAGATGGAGTCTCACTATGTTGTGCACACTGGGATTACAAGCATAAGCCACTTCACCTGGCCTGTTTTTCTTTTATGCTGTTTAAGATGCTGCCTAGAAGAGTTAACTTTTACAGAATTTTTTTTTTTTTTTGGGACAGAGTCTTGCTCTGTTGCCCAGGCTGGAGTGCAGTGGCACATTCTCAGCTCACTGCAAGCTCCACCTCCCGGGTTCACGCCATTCTCCTGCCTCAGCCTCCGGAGTAGCTGGGACTACAGGCGCTCGGCACCACGCCCAGCTAATTTTTTGTATTTTTAATAGAGACGGGGTTTCACCGTGTTAGCCAGGATGGTCTCGATCTCCTGACCTTGTGATCCGCCTGCCTCCCAAAGTGCTGGGATTACAGGCGTGAGCCACCGCGCCCAGTCAGAAATCCTATTTTCTTTCACATGAGGTATTTTGTTGATTGTTTTCTTAAAACTAAAGCCCTCTGAATCAAGAGTTTATACTGTATCTTTTTCTGTGCTCCTATATAGATGGCAATAAATGATTATAATGTTTATGATGCAGAAGCTGAGAAGGCTAACACCTATTCCTGGCTCCTTTTAGGAGACACAGTCATAACAAAATATATTGCTTAATGTGCGAGGCACAGTGCCAAGTGGTTTACATACATTGTGTAATTTCTCCCCCTAAAAAAGTCAATGAACTTGATACCTTTATTATTTCATTATATGTAAAATAGGGAAAATAACAGCATTTATCTCAGAGGGCTGTTGTAAAGATTAAATGAATGCCTGTAATCCCGGCACTTTGAAAGGCCGAGGCAGGCGGATCACCTTAGCTCAGGAGTTCGAGACCAGCCTGGCCAAATGGTGAAACCTGGTCTCCGCTAAAAATACAAAAAAATTAACCGGGCATGGTTGTGAACGCCTGTAATCCCAGCTGCTTGGGAGGCTGAGGCAGGAGAATGGCGGGAACCCGGGAGGCGGAGCTTGCAGTGAGCTGAGATCTGGCCCCTGCACTCCAGCCTGGGCGACAGAGTGAGACTCTGTCTCAAAAAAAAACCTCCCAAGCCTCTGCCTTTTCTTTTTATCCTTTTTCTTTGTCCTTTTTAAAAAACTTGCTTCCTATACAGAGAGGGGAAATGTTCAGTCCCCACGTCAGTGGTTGAACTCGAAGCCAGAAGATCCCTATTTTGATTTTGTCCTCTGGCCTGTCGCCAGCCCCTCAACAGTACTTGAATTAATAAAAGGGCAGGTTTTAAGCGTCATGTATCGTGACTCCGAAGAAACCTGTTCAGGTCCCGTTCCGGGGAAACAGTCTCGCCTTCCCCTGCCCCCAAAAAATTACCTTCGCCCTCTGAGCCGCAGCTACCCACGCAGCCAACTCGATCTTTGCATCATTTTCGACGTTCCCTAAGTCCCTCCGAAGAGGCGCAGGCGCACATCGCCCCTTCTAGCGAACTACATCTCCCACAATCCCAATCGGCCGACCACCTCCGCTCGAGGCGGGGACGGAGGCGGAGCTGGTCGTCCCTGGCCGGGACGAAGCCTCCTGAGGTGCCCTGCTTGGGTTCTCCGGGGTAAAGTTCGTTTGACGAAAGATTGTCCGTTTCCCTGGTAAGGTCACCTGTCCCAATCAGGTACGATTCTGTCTTCCGGACCCGCTGAGACCCTCAGTGTAAAGTGGCAGATGGTCTAGCCCGGCGGAGGGACCAGCTGGAGACCGCTCGCTGCACCGACACCGGGAGTGACGGGCGGGCCGCGCACGCATGCGCAGAGAGGCGACATGGGCGCGCGAGCCGCGGAACTCCTACCCAAGGCCTTCGCAGGTAAGGAGGGGGCGGGGCAGGACCGACCTCCCTTGCCATGATAACCACCTTCGCAGCGGGCTCCCAGACCGTTGGCCCCGATTGTCTAGAAAATAGGGGGTCTCAGGAGCTCCGTTTTAGCGTTTATATATCCCAATTCCAATTAAGCCACTTCCAGTGTTTTTTGGCCATTGTCAGTGTACAAGTCTTCCACCTCTTCGAGACCATGTTATTGCAATAGCAGCAAACGTGTTGGGAGGCCTCACAGTTCACCGTGGTTTTTCTGGCCTCTGGCAAATGGCTCCTTCCTAGCGAGCTGTGGAGCTTCAAGTCTTTTGGACACTTGATTCTATTCAATCCAGTGTCAGACCAGGTACCTACCCTGTCCGTAAGTCGTCTTATTCTCATAAGACTCCTTGAGATGATGCAGTCTTATTCTCATAAGACTCCTTGAGATGATGCAGACTCTCGGTGCAGTTTATAATCGGCTGGAGGTATAGACAGTTAAGCAAGCCTCCTTTTTTTACAGTGCCCACCCCTAACCATTTTGCTTACACCTTGTTATGGGACTTGGTTAAATTGCTTAACCTTCCGGACCTACGTTTTGTCATTAAATGAAAAGATTGGATTAGATGATCTCTAAGAATATTCCGCTTGTAAAATATATGGTTAGTGAGGGGTAGAATCCAGATTATATCTACCTGTCTATCT
>NW_012116267.1:3053737-3056727 GCF_000951035.1 Colobus angolensis palliatus
AGGCATGGTGGCATGCGCCTGTAATCCCAGCTACTCAGGAGGCTGAGGCAGGAGAATCGCTTGAACCTGGGAGGCGGAGTTTGCAGTGAGCCCTCACACTACTGCACTCTAGCCTGGGCGTCAGAGCGAGAGTCCGTCTCAAAAAAAAAAAAAAATAGAATGCAGCCAGGCCCGATGCGATGGCTCACGCTTGTAATCCCAGCGTTTTGGGAGCCTGAGGCAGGCAGATCACCTTATGTCAGGAATTCGAGGCCAGCCTGGGCAACATGGTGAAACCCCATCTCTACTAAATATACAAAAATTAGCCAGGGGTGGTGTTGCACACCTGTAATCCCAGCTACTCAGGAGCTGAGGTGGAAGAATCGCTTGAACCTGGGAGGCAGAGGTTGCAGTGAGCCGAGATCGTGCCATTGCACTCCAGCCTGGGCAACAGAGTGAGACTCCGTCTCAAAAAAAGAAAAAAAAGAATGTGGCCAGGCACAGTGGCTCACCTCCATAATCCCAGCACTTTGGAAGGCAGAGGCTGGCAGATCATTTGAGCTCAGGAGTTGGAAACCAGGATGGGCAACATGACGAAACCCCATCCCTACAAAAATACAGAAATTAGCCAGGTGTGGTGGTGCATGCCTGTAGTCCCAGCAACATGAGAGGCAGAGGTGGGAGGATCACTTCAGCCCAGGAGGTTGATGCTGCAGTGAACCACGATTGTGCCACTGCACTCCAGCATGGGCAACAGAGCAAGACCCTGTCTCAAAAAAAAAAAAAAAAAAAAACTGGGTGCAGTGGCTCATGCCAGTAATCCCTGGGAGGCCAAGGCAGGTGGATCACCATGTCAGGATATCCAGAGCAGCCTGGCCAACATGGTGAAAACTCTTCTCTACTAAAAATACAAAAAAATTAGCTGGGCGTGGCTCTGGAGGCGGAGGTTGCGCTTGAACCCTGGAGGCGGAGGCACCACTGCACTCCAGCCTGGGCAACAGAGACTCTGTCTCAAAAGGAAAAAAAAGGGGGGGAAAAAAGGACAATGTTGACAGCAGCATTCAAAAGAACTGCCCCTTGTTGTACTTGTAAATTCATGCCGTATCTTATACCTTATTGCTGAAAATAAGAAATTAACTGATAATACAACTTTGTTCCACCTATATTTGTTGTCGTTTTATAGATCATTGCTAGGAAGAATTCTGGGTACAATAATGAATACAGCGTACGTGATGATGGCTCAGATCTTAAGATCTCACCTGATAAAGGCTACAGTGATTCCTAATCGAGTGAAAATGCTTCCATATATTGGTATCATTAGAAATAGAATGATGTCAACCCATAAATCCAAAAAGAAGATCAGAGAATATTATAGGCTGCTGAATGTGGAAGAAGGATGCTCTGCAGATGAAGTCAGGGAATCTTTTCATAAGCTTGCCAAGCAATATCATCCTGACGGTGGCTCTGATACGGCTGATTCTGCAACATTTATAAGGATTGAAAAAGCTTATAGAAAGGTGCTCTCCCATGTGATAGAACAAGCAAATGCCAGTCAGAATAAAGGTGAAGAAGAAGAAACAGAAGATGTAGAAAAATTCAAATATAAAACACCCCAACACCGGCATTATTTAAGTTTTGAAGGTATTGGTTTTGGGACTCCAACTCAACGAGAGAAGCAATATAGGCAATTTAGGGCAGACCGTGCTACTGAACAAGTGATGGAATATCAAAAGCAGAAACTACAAAGCCAGTATTTTCCTGATAGTGTAACTGTTAAAAATATAAGACAGAGCAAACAGCAAAAGATAACTCAAGCTATAGAGCGTTTAGTGGAGGACCTCATTCAAGAATCCATGGCAAAAGGAGACTTTGACAATCTCAGTGGGAAAGGAAAACCTCTGAAAAAGTTTTCTGACTGTTCTTACATTGATCCCATGACTCACAACCTGAACCGAATACTGATCGATAATGGATACCAACCAGAATGGATCCTTATGCAAAAGGAAATCAGTGATACTATTGAGCAACTCAGAGAGGCAATTTTAGTGTCTAGGAAAAAACTTGGGAATCCAATGACACCAACTGAACAGAAACAGTGGAAACACTTTTGTGAGCAGTTTCAAGAAAACATCAGAAAATTAAACAAGCGAATTAATGATTTTAATTTAATTGTTCCCATCCTGACCAGGCAAAAAGTCCATTTTGATGCTCAGAAAGAAATTGTCAGAGCCCAGAAAATATATGAGACCCTTATAAAAACAAAAGAAGTCACAGATGGAAACCCAAATAACCTTGATCAAGGAGAAGGAGAGAAAACACCTGAAATCAAGAAAGGTTTTTTAAACTGGATGAATCTGTGGAAATTTATTAAAATACGATCATTTTGATGTTTACCAGCATAAATCATTCTTAGTTCCACTGACACTTAATATGGAAAATGAGATTTATTGCTATATTAATTTAAGAACTGTGCCATTGTACTTTTCACAAAACTAATCACATACCCAATGATGTGTGAGTGAGACACCTATCAGGTTTGTCCTGAGGATATAGCAAGAAAATAAAAGAACCTTCTAAAGAAAATAATTTAGTTCATTCCAGTGTTGAAGTGTCAGTCATCTAGTGAAATGAGCTAGGATCAGGTTTCTGACTTAGGAATCATACACGAATTCCAAAAGTTTTAGTGCAGTTTTGAGCTGTAATAACTAACTTAAAAGCAGTCAGTGTTGCCATTTTCAAACATAGGAACTTAACAACAGGGAAACCAAAAAATATGTTATCAAAAGTCACAAAACTTAAGTGTAATGAAATTTAACCAATTAAACCTCCAGATGATTTTTTTTAAACACATTTGCTGGATTTATACCCCTGAGCTTATTAAGGCTCAAAACTGGTCGGGCGCGGTGGCTCAAGCCTGTAATCCCAGCACTTTGGGAGGCCGAGACAGGCGGATCACACGGTCAGGAGATCGAGACCATCCTGGCTAACACAGTGAAACCCCGTCTCTACTA
>NW_012116267.1:3057192-3058891 GCF_000951035.1 Colobus angolensis palliatus
TTTGAGATGGAGTTTCACTCTTGTTGCCTAGGCTGGATTGCAATGGTGCAATCTTGGCTCACTGCAACCTCTGCCTCCTGGGTTCAAGTGATTCTCCTACCTCAGCCTCCCAAGTAGCTGGGATTAGAGGTGCCTGCCACCACGCCCAGCTAATTTATATATATATTTTTTAGTAGAGATGGGGTTTCACCATTTTGGCCAGGCTGGTCTCGAACTCCTGACCTCAGGTGATCCACCCGCCTTAGCCTCCCAAAGTACCAGGATTACAGGCACGAGCTACCGTGCCAGTACAGTGTCCTTTTTTTTTTTTTTTTTTGGAAATGGAGCTTCACTCTCATTGCCCGGGCTGGAGTGCAATAGCACAATCTCAGCTCACTGCAACCTCCGCCTCCTGGGTTCAAGCGATTCTTCTGCCTTAAACTCCCCAGCAGCTGGGATTATAAGCATGCGCCACCATGCCCGGCTAATTTTGTATTTTTAGTAGTGACGGGGTTTCTCCACAGTGTTCACTTTTTAAAAAGTGTGAGTGTATTTCTCACCTTTCAGGAGGTAATAAAAATCCGTGGGCTCAGTAGCAATGTAAAATTTCACTTCTAGCTTCATCTTTTATCAGAGATTGAAATGTTAGATTTCCATAAATCTACCCTAAACCTCCCTATGTCTTGAATCAGACTTCCCAGTGGCTTTGTAGCCATATGACGATTCTAACAATTGCCTCACGGACCCAATTTCCTGTCTTAGCGACCCTTTGATAAACAAAGACAAGATGTCTGATTTCCTGCATCTGCGTCTTTGGCAAATTATGAGGTTGATACTAATGAGACAGTTGTGTCTCATCTGCTTTCAGAAAATCTGACTTTTTAGGTTTGGATAATTGCTTTTGTCACACAGAATTGGCAACTAGAAGAATATGAAGTGTGGTCAAAGAGGCCGGTGTGTTTCCTTCTTTAATCTAGAGTCTTGTGTTACAGAAGTGGTTCAGAAGTGAGGTAGTCACCACCTGCATTTGGAAGCACGTGTTATTTTGTACAATGTGTGATAGTTAAAACAACAAACAAAACTACACCTTCAAAGGGCAGGGCGCGGTGGCTCACGCCTGTAATCCCAGCACTTTGGGAGGCCCAGGCGGGCATATGATGAGGTCAGGAGATTGAGACCATCCTGGCTAACACGGTGAAACCCTGTCTCTACTAAAAAATACAAAAAATTAGCCGGGCCTGGTGGCGGGTGCTTGTAGTCCCAGCTACCTTGGAGGCTGAGGCAGGAGAATGGCGTGAACCCAGGAGGCAGTGCTTGCAGTGAGTTGAGATCGAGCCACTGCACTCCAGCCTGGGCCAAAGAGCCAGACTCTCTCAAAAAAAAACAAAACTACACCTTCAAAAAGAAATTTTGGGCCTTTAGCTTAGATGCTGCAGCATTAATTGGCATAATATGTGATTATTTTATTGAATGAGTTGTCATTTGACTTCTACAGTGATAGCATCACTGTATATAAAATTGTGAACAGTATGGAATGTTGCTTAATAAGAGCTATAGTTCCAAAAACATTTTAGAAGGCAGTAGTTTTGTGACTTTTGTTAAAAGTGGGAATTAGAGGCCAGGCGCGGTAGCTCATGCCTGTAATCTCAGCAGTTTGGGAGGCCGAGGCGGGCAGATCATGAGGTCAGGAGCTCAAGACCATCCTGGCTAACACAGTGAA
>NW_012116267.1:3059876-3062171 GCF_000951035.1 Colobus angolensis palliatus
AAAAAAAAGCCAGGTGTGGTAGCACATTCCTGTAGTCCTAGCTACTTGGGAGCCTGAGGTGGGAGGATCACTTGAGCCCAGGAGGGCAAGGCTGCAGTGAGCCCTGATCACACCACTGCACTCCAGCATGGGCAACAGTAAGATCCTGTCTCAAAAAAAAAACGAAAAACAAATCTTCCAGGCTGGAGTACAGTGGTGCGATATTGGCTCACTGCAACCTCCTGTGTCCCCCGGGTTCAAGCGATTCTCCTGCCTCAGCTTCCTGAGTAGCTGGGACTATACAGGTGCCTGCCACCACATCCAGCCAGTTTTTTATTTTTAGTAGAGACGGTTTCACCATGTTGGCCAGGGTGGTCTCGAACTCCTGACGTCGTGATCCGCCCTCGTCGTCCTCCCAAAGTGTTGGGATTACAGGCTTGAGCCACCACGCTGGGCCATGTGTGGTATATTTTAAAGGCTGATTTACAATTCTACTAAAGACTTGACAGTGAAATATTGACATCAGCAACTTAATTCCAATATCTTTCTTTCTTTTTTTTTTTTTTTTGAGACAGAGTCTCACTCTGTTGTCCAGGCTGCCTAATAAACCAGTCTGCCCTTTGGGATGCCTCCCCCACCCCCCCACAAATAAGTGATGAGATTTGGAAACTTCTAATTGTCCCCTAATACCTAGTTTTCCTTCCTTAGTACTGAAACCCCATTTTCCAGGCTGCTTTGCAATTTGGTGTAGTCAAGTGACTATTTTAGTAGCAGAATGAAAACAAAAATGGTACATGCAACCCCCACCCCTTTCAAAAGTTTCTTAAAGAGAGGAGAGTGTTCCCTTCTATATCCTCTCTTCTGGTGGAATGCTAGCATTGTGACATATTTCAAAAGTAACTTATTCAGCACATATTTATTGAACACCTAGATCCTAGTCCATGTATAAGAGCTATAGGAGAACATTATCCAGGATGGCATTTTTGATAATAATTCCATGACACAAAACCTTTAACTTCATTATACCTCAAGTAAAATGCTTTTTAGATTTCCAT
The DNA here is from genome assembly GCF_000951035.1 of Colobus angolensis palliatus. Classification (NCBI taxonomy): domain Eukaryota; kingdom Metazoa; phylum Chordata; class Mammalia; order Primates; family Cercopithecidae; genus Colobus; species Colobus angolensis. The sequence goes on from NW_012116267.1 coordinate 3,060,911, forward strand.
TGATAATTACTTGGCTGGGCACAGTGGCTCAGCTCACGCTTGTAACCCCAGCATTTTGGGAGGCGGAGGCAGGTGGATCACCTGAGGTCAGGAGTTCGAGATCAGCCTGGTGAAATCCCGTCTCTACTAAAAATACAAAAATTAGCCAAGCATGATGGTGTGCACCTGTAATCCCAGTTACTGGGAAGGCTGAAGTGGAAGGATCGATTGAACGTGGGAGGTAAGAGGGTGCAGTGAGCCAAGATCACACCACTACACTCCAGCGTGGACAACAGAGCAAGACCCTGTCTCAAAACAAACAAAGCACCCAAAAAACAAAGGTCAACTTTTCCCCAAACAACTAAATGGTTATACGCATTTCTGTATGAAATTTAGACGGGGCTTCCAAAGGCTATTAAAGTTGTGTTGAAAATCCAAGAGGCAAGGCGGGGCGCGGTGGCTCAAGCCTGTAATCCCAGCACTTTGGGAGGCCGAGGCGGGCGGATCACGAGGTCAGGAGATCCAGACCATCCTGGCTAACGCGGTGAAACCCCGTCTCTACTAAAAAATACAAAAAACGAGCCGGGCGAGGTGGCGGGCCTCTGTAGTCCCAGCTACTCGGGAGGCTGAGGCAGGAGAATGGCTAAACCCGGGAGGCGGAGCTTGCAGTGAGCTGAGATCCGGCCCCTGCACTCCAGCCTGGGCGACAGAGCGAGACTCCATCTAAAAAAAAAAAAAAAAAAAAACCCAAGAGGCTGAAAGATACCTGACTATAAGAAAGACAAAAAAAAAAAAAAGACAAAAATCTGCGTGAATACACGGGTAAGCGCCGAACAAAATCAGAAGACTAGTTGTACTGTGAGGATCACCTCGGGTAACCAGCACTCGCTGAGTAGCCCTGGTTGACTAACTTCAACTTTCTGGGGCTCCATTTCTGAATTGAGGGGATTAGAAAAAGGCATCTCTAAAGACCCTCCGTTCCCGAGAACCCTCCCGAAGCACCTTCCCTACTCTGGGCAGCTCGCAGACAAGGCTGATCGGCCATAGGCGAAGGGAGACCCTGGTCCCCCGAGTCTCGAGTTCCGTCCGCACGTGATCTCACGGTACTGCACTTCAAGTCTGCGCGCAGAAACGCAGCAGTGGGAACCCGGCGGCGGTCGCCCACCCGCAGGGGATAGGCGAGGCCTGTCTTACTCTGTCCTGAACCGTAGGTAGTTGGCTCTGGATCCCGGCTCCTGGAGGCCAGCAGAGCAGCGGTCCCACCCCACCCCTCGGTGCTCGC
>NW_012116267.1:3062786-3065823 GCF_000951035.1 Colobus angolensis palliatus
CCCGCCGCCCCTTCTTGCCCCTGCCCGCTTCCCTTCGGGCCGACAGTGACCGTGGCGCCGCCGCGACCCTCAAGCAGCCCGGAGAGGCCTCCCTGCCGCTCTGTCGCGCCGTCAGGTTGCGTTCCTGGGGAGGGCTGGAGAGGTTCCATCTCGTGCCTTTCACCTTCTCGGGCGGCGGGCACGGAGACGATGGTTTTCGGGACGCCCTGCTGCGGCCGCGACGCCCTCCCGAGGCCGGAGCGAGGGGCTCCGGGGAGCTCCAGCCCTTCTTCGCCCCTCTCGTTTGCCCCAATCCATTGCTAGGAATCTGCCCGTGTTTTCCGCACTTTTCTGATTTCATACTTAACCAGAGTCAAGTACAGAGGCGGGAAGGGAAAGGGAAGGGGAACAACATTCTTTCGAGAATTGTAAACCTTGGGCCCCGTTAAATAAGTAGCAGCAGAGCATTGTCACTGGAGCAGTGGTAGTCGCGGGTAGGACCGTTTCGGTTTTTAGCCGATAGGCTAGTTAAAGGTAGTTAAAACAGTACGTTAGAAGGTGCTGAAATTCTAAAGTAAATACATAACCTTTCAGAACCAAAGCAGTGAGACGGCCTGGGCTGGGCTGCTCCCCGCTGCGCCTGCCTGGGTCGGGGGGTGCGGAGGGGCAGGGAGTGGAGGCCTCTGACGGGACGGGGTGGGAGGGAAGTGGCATCTGCATCGTCGCGCTCCAAGACCCGACTTTCCCTTTTCGGAAGATCCCACCTCCTCTCTCAGACTCTTCATCCTACCTGCACTGTGGATCCCTTGACACTTCCAGAGGCTCTGAACTCTCAAGCCGGTCACACTTTTTCATCATTTTGTCTCTTCTCGTCTTTTAAACCTGCATGCATTTCAAACGTAGAGGAAACATTAAACTTTTTTTTTAAAAACAGGATAGTGGTGCAAGACTTCTTTCTTGAAAGGCAAACCAAAAGTTATCTTGAATATTGATCGCGCTGGAAAAGTAGGTTTAATCAGACTGAATGGGGACGTATATTTCTTCTTCCAGAGACACAGCCTCTCCACTCGCCACCCCAATCCCTCCTCTCTGTCAGCTAGGGTTACGGCGGCCTTACGCTGGCCAGTCTTTTCTGAATTCTGAATTCACTTCTGGGGGCCAAAATAAAGAATTTATCTTATTTTATCCTCATTTTCCTTTTTTTTTTTTTGAGACAGGGTCTCACTTGTTGACCAGGCTGCAAGTACAGTCGCTGTCGCCTAGGCTGGAGTGCAGTGGAGCGATCTCTGCTCACTGCAACCCATGCCTCTAGGGTTAAAGGGATTTTACAGTCTCAGCCTCCCGACCAGCTGGGATCACAGGCGCCTACCGCCACGTCCGGCTAATTTTTATACTCCTAGAAGGGAGGGAGTTTCACCATGTTGGCCAGGCTGGTCTTGAACTCCTGACCTCAAGTGATCTGCTCGCCTCGGTCTCTCAAAATGCTGGGATTACAGGCGTGGGCACCACGCCGGGCCTTTTAAAGTTTATTATTATTTGTTTATTTATTTTTTGAGACGGAGTCTCACACTGTCGCCCAGGCTGGAGTGCAGTGGCGCAGCCTCGGCTCACTGCAAGCTCCGCCTCCTGGGTTCACTCCATTCTCCTGTCTCAGCCTCCTGAGTAGCTGGGACTACAGGCGCCAACCACCATGTCGGGCTAATTTTTTTTATTTTTAGTAGATACGGGGTTTCACCGTGTTAGCCAGGATGGTCTCGATCTCCTGACCTCATAATCCACCCGCCTCGGCCTCCCAAAGTGCTGGGATTACAGGGGTAAGTCACGGTGCCCGGCCTAAAGTTTATTTTTAACTTATTTATATGTATATTTTTTTTTTGAGGCAGAGTTTCGCTCTTGTCGCCCAGGCTGGAGTGCAATGGCGCAATTGTGGCTCACTGCAACCTCCGCCTCCCAGGTTGAAACGTTTCTCCTGTCTCAGCCTCCCGAGTAGCTGGGATTACAGACACCCCCCACCATGCCCAGCTAATTTTTGTATTTTTAGTAGAGGCTTGAACTCCTGACCTCAGGTGATCCACCTGCCTCGGCTTCCCAAAGTGCGGGAATTACAGGTGTGAGCCACCGTACCTAGTCCGTTTTCCTTTTTAAATGTTTAAAGTAACATTCAGGTTGTTTAAAACATTTAAACATGGCAGAAGAATATCAAGTAAAATTCAGTGCAGAGGTATGTCAAGTTAGGATTCCTTGTTTCTTCACTTTTCACTCTTTACATCCTCAATTCCATTCCCTAGGAGGGTGTTATACTATAATATTGCTTGGCAGCTGATGATAATATAAGGACACATTTCCTTGTTAAGCACGTAGAGACCTACCTCATTTCCCCACAACCCCACCCCTCACTTTGGAGATCGGGTCTCACTGTGTTGCCCCGGGTAGAGTGCAGTGGTTCCCTCACTGCTCACTGCAGCCTTGGGGCTCAAACGATTCTCCCACCTCAGCCTCCCGAGTAGCTGAGACTATAGGTGAGTGCCACCACGCCTGATTTTTGTAATTTTTGTAGAGATGGGTTCCTCATGTTGCCCAGGCTGGTCTTGAATTCCTGAGCTCAAGCCATCCACCTGCCTCAGCCTCTCAGAGTGCTGGGATTACAGGTGTGAGCCATCCTGCCCAGCCAACCTGCCTCATTTTCAAAATGTAGTGGGGTATACTGTTGTTTGGATATACCCTAATATACATTTTTTGGTTCCTTATTCATGGGCATTTTGGCTGTTTCTGGGTTTTAGCCATTAAAAGCCTTGCTTTATGAAAATCTTTTTGTCATTGTAGGGTAAGTTTCAGGTAGATAATAAAAAACAGATGATTGTACTTTGATATAATTTTATTTCACAAGGAATCTTTTTATAACTTAAAGTTTTTTTTTTAGACCGAGTCTCACTCTGTCGCCCAGGCTGGAGTGCAGTGGCGCAATCTCTGCTCACTGCAAGCTCCGCCTTCCAGGTTCATGCTATTCTCTTGCCTCAGCCTCCCGAGTAGCTGGGACTACAGGCGCCCGCCACCACGC
>NW_012116267.1:3067603-3068714 GCF_000951035.1 Colobus angolensis palliatus
TGGAGTGCATTGGCGCAGTCTTGGCTCACTGCTGCCTTTGCCTTCTGGGTTCAAGCAATTCTCCTGCCTCAGCCTCCCGAGTAGCTGGGATTACAGGTAAGCACCACCACACCCGGCTAGTTTTTTTATTTTTAGTAGGGACAGGGTTTCTCCAGGTTGGCCAGGCTGGTCTTGAATTCCTGACCTCAGGTGGTCCATCTGCCTTGGCCTCACAAAGTGCCGGGGTGTGAGCCACCTTTGTTTTGAATGAATAGTGTTAGAAACACAATTCTCATGCAGATAGTTAGGCAGTGTGTTTCAGTTTTGTTTTACTATTATTGAGAGTTTTTTGGTTTTGTTTTGAGAGCTGTGTTTTGGTTTTGTTTTGAGATGGAGTCTGGCTCTGTCGCCCAGGCTGGGGTGCAGTGGCATGATCTCAGTTCACTGCAACCTTCTCCTCCCGGGCTCAAGCAGTTCTGCCTCAGCTTCTGAGTAGCTAGGATTACAGGTGCCTGCCACCATGCCCGGTTAATTTTTGTATTTTAAGTAGAGATGGGCTTTGACCATGCTGGCCAGGCTGGTCTCGAACTCCTGACCTCAGATGATCTGCCCACCTTGGCCTCCCAAAGTGCTGGGATTACAGGTGTGAGCCACCGTGCCCAGCAAAAGAGCTGGTTTTAAGAGGATATAAGGAATTGATATTTATGTAGTTTGTAGGGAAAGAAAAGTCTCAATAGTATGGCTAAGTTAGTTTAATTGGTTAATGTTCCACAGGGCAACAAAATCATAATATCTTTGGGATTGATTTTCTTACCAGGCTATAAAATCATAACACCTCATTAATTTCTGCAGTTAAACCTCAGAGGGCTATAAACTGCATCTTAGTAATAGTAGGTTGTTCATTAAATAAACTGTAATAACAAAGTTCTGTCCCTGAGAGCGCAGATGAAGTCCAGACATACTTATTAGAAAATGCTAGAGCTTTCTTTTGTTTTTTTTGTTTGTTTGTTTGTTTTTTGAGACGGAGTCTCGTTCTGTCGCCCAGGCTGGAGTGCAGTGGCCGGATCTCGTAAACCTCCCAGGTTTACGCCATTCTCCTGCCTGAGCCTCCCAAGTAGCTGGGACTACAGGC
>NW_012116267.1:3070431-3083589 GCF_000951035.1 Colobus angolensis palliatus
CTCCAGCCCGGGCCACAGAGCGAGACTCTGTCTCAAAAAAAAAAAAAAAAAAAGATTGTTTTTTATAAAGGCACAAAATCCCCCACAAAAAACTGCTATAGCAGCCAGGACTTTATCTCCTGAGTTACACTGCTGCAGTCTGGCCTGATTATCTGCTGCTTCTGGGGCACAGCTGGATTCTCTTTAGCTCTTCTGTGCAGGATCTTTCCTGTATCCCATATTCTCTTTTATTAATTCACTCTCCCTGTTGAAGCTCAAACTCCAGTAGCTTCTTGACAAGAATAGTTACATTTTTTGGAGACCTTGCGTGTCTGAATATTTTGTTGTTGTTGTTTAAATAGAGACGGAGTTTCGCCTTGTTGGCCAGGCTGGTCTTGAACTCCTGGCTTCAAGTGATCAGCCTGCGTTGGCCTCTCAAAATGCTTCTGAATATGTTTTGATGCTGTCCTCATACTTGATTGATATTTTGACTGGTAAAAATCTTTTAGTTGGAAATAATTGTCCTACAGAGTTTTGAATTTACTGCCCCATTGTCATCTTGCTTGTGGTTTTACTGTTAAGAATTCCAAGCTGAGGGCCGGGCATGGTGGCTCACGCCTGTAATCCCAGCACTTTGGGAAGCTGCAGTGGGTGGATTGCTTAAGTCCAGAAGTTCAAAACTAGCCTGGGCAATATGGCAAAATCCCATCTCTACAAAAAATTAGCTGGGTGTGGTAGCGTGTGCTTGTAGTCCCAGCTGTTCCGGGTGCTGCAGTGGGAGGATCACTTGAGCCCAGCAGGTAGAGGCTGCAGTAAGCTGTGACCATGCCACTGCACTCTAGCCTGGGTGACAGAGCGAGACCCTATCTCTCTCTCTCTCTCTCTCTTTCTCTCTCTCTCTCTCTCAGACACACACACACACACGAATTCCAAAAGCCTTTGTATGCGACCTGTTTTTTTTTGTATTTTCAAACTTATAGAATCTACACTTTGACCTCAGTGTTTTGAAATTTAAAATGAAGTGTGGGTTTACTCCATTACTTAAGTATTCAATGGGTACTTTAAATCTGGAAGTACAAGAACTTTTATTCTGGGGAAATTTTCTTGAAATATTTTGTTGATTCTTTTTTCTCTTCTGTTTCCTGTGTATTTTCTGAAATACCTGTGTTATTTATATGTGAATCTTTTATACTGGTCTTCTAATTTCTTTTCTTTTTTTGGAGACAGAGTCTCGCTCTGTCGCCCAGGGTGGAGTGCAGTGGCAAGATCTCAGCTCACTGCAACCTCCGCCTCCTGGGTCCAGTGATTCTCCTGCCTCAGCCTCCCAAGTAACTGGGATTACAGGCATGTGCCACCACTCACGGCTAATTTTGTATTTTTAGTAGAGATGTGTCTTTACTCACATGACTGGCAGTTAGTACTAGCTATTAGCTGGGACCTCAACTGGAACTGTGGGTCAGAACACCTATAAATGGTCTCCTTACAGCATGGTAGCCCAAGCATTAGTGTTCCAGAGAACCAGGCAGATGGTCCCTTGCCTTCTGTGACCTGATGTTGGAAGTTGCATGGCAGAAGTTACTTAGCATCACTTCCTCTACTCTACTGGTCAACTAGTCTTTATTGTTGACCCAAATTCAAAGGTAGGACATAAATCTACCTCTCAGTGGAAGAAGTGTCAAATATTTTGGACATGTTTAATTTATTTCATTTATTTATTTATTTTTGTGACAGAGTCTTGCTCTGTTGCCCAGGCTGGAGTGCAGTGGCATAATCTTGCACTGCAATCTCTCCTTCCAGGTGTAAGCAATTCTTGTGCCTCAGCCTCCCAAGTAGCTGTGATTACAGGCATGTGCCACCAGGCCCAGTTAATTTTTCGTATATTTAGTAGAGACAGGATTTCATAATATTGGCCAGGCTGGTCTCAAACTCCTGGCCTCAAGTGATCTGCCCACTTCGGCCTCCCAAAGTGCTGGAATAACAGGCGTGAGCCACGTCACCTAGCTCTTAGACATGTTTTAAAACCATAGTGCTCATTTATCAAATAGCAATCTCCCCCTTGTGTCCTAGCATAGTCCTATATACATCTCAATTAGGTACTTGTTGAAGTATTGAATTTTTCTTAACTATAGTAGAATAGGACCTAAAGTAAAGTAAAGGAGTAAGATATTTTACTTTTAGAAAACATTGTCTTGGGTTGATTAGTTTTTGTCTTTCTGTTTGTAGGATACAGCATTTAATGAAACATTTATGCTTAAGAAGTAAAAATGGCAGGCTTCCTAGATAATTTTCGTTGGCCAGAATGTGAGTGTATTGACTGGAGCGAGAGAAGAAATGCTGTGGCGTCTGTTGTCGCAGGTATATTGGTAAGTGAGAAAGGTTGGTGACATTTATCCCTTACCTTTTGCCCTGGAAATCAACGCCAATTCCTTTGAACTGAGAATGGCTTTCCAGAACTATTTATTTCACTGCTGTTTTGTATAGATAATTATCAGAGTTCTAGATACTGTTGCCAAGCAGAATATGGTAGGCCCTGGATTCGTTTTGACTTTGTAAATGTGTACTTAATATCTTTTCTTCAGTTCCAGTGATAATACAATTATGATAGGCAATAGCATCTTTAACTTAGTGATACAATGTATATAAGTACTTTAAGATCCTTAAAGGCTCAGGATTTGATGTAACACAAAATTATTGTTGTGACTTATTGAAGGTCAGACAACAGTGACAGTACTCTGCAGATAATAGTGACAACCTTAGGCTCCATTAGAACCGAAGCCCTACAGCAGCTCTAGGGAAGAAATACCATCTCTGTTTCCCCACCTGCAACACCAGGGGAATATCAGAGGAAGACACTTGTGAAGGAAACTATTGTTTAATTTTCTTTCCATCATTTTTTTTAACTTTTTATTATTGAAAATGACAAGCATAAAACAAAAATAGAGAGAATGTTATAAAGGTTCCGTCTCCTCCTTTATCTCATGTATCTATCATCCAGCTTAAAAAAAACACCACCACCCCAAAATCAGGACCTGTCTTGCTGTATAATTCCATCAACCACTCCCTGGCCGCACTTTTGTTTTTTTTTTTTTTTTAAAGAGACGAGGTCTTGCTATGTTGTACAGCCACTGGAGTACAGTGGCTATTCGCAGGTGTGATTGTAGTGTGCTACAGCTTCAGATTCATGGTCTCAAGCAATCTTCCTGCCTCAGTCTCCCAAGTAGCTGGGACTACAGGTGTTCTACACTACCGTTTCTGGCTCCCACTGCATTTTTTGGAAGCAAATTTCTTTATTTGTTTACATTTTAAAAATTCATCTCTTTGAATGTACAGTTCTACACTTAAGTCCAATAGAATGAAATAAAGCAGAGCAAGAACTAACGATAATTGTGAAGCAGTCTGCTCACTGCAGCCTCTGCCTCAGGTTCAAGCGATTCTTGTGCCTCAGTCTCCGAAGTAGCTAGGATTAGAAGCACATGCCACCATGCCCAGCTAATTTTTGTATTTGTATTTGAATTTTTTCAAGACAGAGTTTCATTCTGTCATCCAGGCTGGAGTGCAGTGGCGTGATCTAAGCTCATTGCAGCCTCCACCTCCTGGGTTCAAGCGATTCTCCTGCCTCAGCCTCCTGAGTAGAAAGGATTATGTGTGCCTGCCACCATGCCCAGTTAATTTTTGTACTTTTAGTAGAGATGAGGTTTCACCATGTTGACCAGACTGGTCTCAAATTCCTGACCTCAGGTAATTTGCCCATGTTGGCCTCCCAAAGTGCTGGGATTACAGATGTGAGCCACGACGCCCAGCCTTGTATTTTTAGTAGAGGTGAGGTTTCACCATGATGGCCAGGCTGGTCTCGAACTCCTGACCTCAAGTGATCCACCTGCCTCGGCCTCCCAAAGTGCTGGGATTACAGGCGTGAGCCTTTGCACCCGGCCCATTTATATGATCTGTAGGACAAAAGGAGTGTTAAAAAGCAGGTATTGTGCTAGCAAGAGTTTCAGTGTTTCAGTGACTTGGGCTGTGTTTTAAGTTTTTTACAGGCTGGTGGATAATGATTGATGCAGCTGTGGTGTATCCTAAGCCAGAACAGTTGAACCATGCCTTTCACACATGTGGTGTATTTTCCACATTGGCTTTCTTCATGTAAGTATGATGATAATTCTGTATTCTATATGATTTTTCTAAAAATACTTTCCTGTTAATGTGCAGTGCTTTCTTGAATAACTTTTTAATTTATTTGATAGATTATTTTTTAACATGATGCATATATAATTCTCATTTTATTACGATTTTTTTTTTTAACCAAGAATGAGTGTTGGATTTGGGCATATATCTTTTTAGCACCTATAACGATTATCTTGTGTTTTTTTTTTCCTCATATTTTTTAATCTGGTCAGTTACATATTTTGTCAGTTCCAAGATCTACTTTTTCGCATTTTAATACGTCTGAATATCAGGATGCATCTTGCAGTCAGTATATAATTAGTATGTTTAGTATAATTAGAATTATAATTGATAACATTTTTATTTCTTGTCACTATTAAAAATTAATGGTGTATCTTAAAACTCATGGCCTCTGAGATTTAATGAAACACATTACATTTCTGTATTTTTTAGTAGTAAATCGTTCATAGGTGTTGTAGTACACTCAACTTTTACCTTGCAGTATTATTACTATTTTTTTTTAATATGCTACTTGACTGTGTTTGCCAGTGTTTGAGGAAAAGGCAAGATTGGCCTCAAAGAGATTTGTTTGTAGCTTTTATTTTAAATTATTTTTAAGTTTATGTTACCTCATTTCATAAAACTTGGAAGCTTTTTATGGATGTCTTTTAACAATTAAAAAACATTAAACATTAAGGTTACATCATTTCCTTATACTGTCAGGAGGTTTTTTTTGTTTTTTTTTTGAGAAAGAGTCTTACTCTGTTGTTTGGGCTGGACCGCAGTGGCGCAATCTCGGTTCACTGCAACCTCTGCCTCCCGGGTTCAAGTGCTTCTCCTGCCCCAGCCTTCCAAGTAGCTGGGATTACAGGTGCCTGCCACTATGCCCAGCTAATATTTTGTATTTTTAGTAGAGACAGGGCTTTCACCGTGTTGGCCAGGCTGGTCTTGAACTCCTGACCTTGTGATTCACCTGCCTTGGCCTCTCAAAGTGCTAGAATTACAGTTGTAAGCCACCACACCTGGCCAGGAGTTTAAAAAGGTTATATTATGGAAAATGGAACTACTTATATCCATTGTGGCTGCTAAAAAAAAGGAAATTCCTGCTACTAATTAATGTACCTTGCTCTAACAAAAATGAAAGGGGAAGCTGAATAAAGTGGGCATATTACATAAACTACATTTTCTCTGAGCTTAAGGAATGGATCGTAGAACACAAGGAGAAACTGTTTAACTCTTGATAATAATGAGAACCTTGAAATGGGATAGCAGTGAGTCATTCATGTATAAATGTGAAATAGACAAAGAAACCAGAAAACTGGCCCCTCTTGTATAATCTCTGCAGACAAGTGATAGAAATCTCTTAAAATAAGTGTGTTTTCTGGGTGTACTTTATGAAAATTAAGACTAATGTAACATTTCTATCCACTAGCATTTTTATTAGGTTAAAAGATGTTAAACTATTCATATATTGATTTTAGTTATGAAATAATCTGTTTTCTGTTTAAGTGATATATAAATATTTGAGTATTTTAACAGCAAATACTGAAATTCATTTGATGATTTTGTACTGTTCTAGGATAAATGCTGTCTCCAATGCTCAGGTGAGAGGTGATAGCTATGAAAGCGGCTGTTTAGGAAGAACAGGTAAAGATACTTTGAGCTGTTAATGTGTGTTAACAAAATAGAAATTTGTCACCAGAAAAAAAAGCCTCTCTTGTGAGTCTTTATTCAGGACTGGTGATGATTATATGGAATATTTTTTATTTGCTTTAAAAACAAGTTTTAGTGTTATTCAAATCCTTAAGAAAGTAAGTTATTGCTAGAAGTTATTGTTTTTGTCATGTTACACTGCCCATGATATGGATAAAAAATGTTGCTATTCAGATGGGTCTTGGACTCCAGTGCTAATGATGGATTTATTCTTATCCCAGTTGTTGACCAATAATGCTACTTACAAGATGGCTGACTATGATTATTAACAGGAAAATAATGAACACATTACGGGATCAAACCTAGGACTACAGTATCTTTACATTCACTTCTGATCACCTGAGTAGCCACCCACAGACTGCAACAAAATTGTTCGGAAGAAAGATGCTATTTGTCTACACATAAATTAGTTTTTGTAGTTTGAATTCATTTGAATTATCATCCTTTTTTCTTTTCTTGCCCAGGCTGGAGTGCAGTGGTGCGTTTTTGGCTCACCGCAACCTCCACCTCCTGGGTTCAAGCGATTCTCCTGCCTCAGCCTCCTGAGTAACTGGGATTACGGGCATGCGCCACCATGCCTGCCTAGTTTTGTAATTTTAGAAGAGATGGGGTTTCTACATGTTGATCAGGCTGGTCTCGAACTTCTGACCTCAGGTGATCTGCCCACCTTGGCCTCCCAAAGTGCTAGGATTACAGGAGTGAGCCACTGAGCCTGGCCCAATTGTGTTTTTTAAAAATTTACGGCCGGGCGTGGTAGCTCACACCTGTAATTCCAGCACTTTGGGAGGCTGAGACGGGTGGATCACCTAAGGTCAGGAGTTTAAGACCAGCTTTGCCAACATGGAGAAACCCCATCTCTACTAAAAAAAAATACAAAATTAGCCAGGCATAGTGACACAGTTCTATAGTCCCAGCTACTTGGGGGAGACTGAGGCAAGAGAATCGCTTGAACCTGGGAGGCGGAGGTTGCGGTGAGCCAAGATCACCTCATTGCTCTCCAGCCTGGATAACAAGAGCGAAACTCTGTCCCAAAAACAAACAAACAAAAAAATTTACATTAGAATATGAAGAAATTAAGGTACAGTGGGCTTAAATAATGTGTCCAAAGTCACAGAGCAAGTAAGTGGTGGAGCCAGGATTGAACACTGACGGTGATTGAACACTCCAGAGCCCATGCTTTTAGCCACTATGCTGTGCTTGTTTCCCGTCTAGAACCATTTGGTCACTTTGTCTGGTTTGGTACCACGTGTATATTTTTTCTTTTTGTCAGCTTAACTGAATATAATTTAAGTATAATACAATTCGCTATTTATTATTTTATGAAATTTTTTTGAGATAGAGTCTCTCTGTCCCCCAGGCTGGAGTGCAGTGGCACAATCTTGGCTCACTGCAGCCTCCACAGCCTGGGACTCAAGTGATCCTCCCACTTCAGTTTCTCAAGTAGTCGTGATTATAGGGACATGCCGTCACGCCCAGCTAATTTATTTATTTTTTGTAGAGACAGGGTTTTACCATGTGATTCAGGCTGGTCTTGATCTCCTGGCCTCAAGCTATCCACCTGTCCTCAAGTTATCAGCCTCCCAAAGTGCTGGGATTACAGGCATGAGCCACCATGCCTGACCAGAATCCACCAATTTAAAGTGTACAGTTTGATGAGTTTGAACAAATGTGTATACTTACAGTTGTGTAACTACCACTACAATCATGATATAGAACATTTCCATTACCCCAAAAAGTTCCCTCATACCCCTTTTTATAGTTAATCCCCTTTCCCTCACGTCCTGGCCACCACTGATCTACTTTCTATGACAGTAGCTTTGCCTTTTCTGTTCTTTCATATAAATGGGAAGATATAGTAAGTATTATAGCCTTTTAAACCAAATAAAGCAGCTGTGAATAGCTTAGCTTTCTTTTCTACTTGATACCTTATTTTTTAAATTTTGTATGTATTTTTTTTGAGATGGAGTCTTACTCTGTCACCCAGGCTGGAGTGCAGTGGTGTAATCTCAGCTTACTGCATCATCCGCCTCCCAGGCTCCAGCAATTCTTCTGCCTCAGCCTCCTGAGTAGCTGGGATTACAGGTGCCCGCCACCATGCCTGGCTAATTTTTGTATTTTTAGTAGAAACTGGGTTTCACCATGTTGGCCAGGCTGGTTTCGAACTCCTGACCTCAGGTGATCCACCCGCCTTGACCTCCCAAAGTGCTGAGATTACAGGCATGAGCCACCATGCCCAGCCTCTACCTGATGCTTTAATGCTGATGTAGATTTTATAACCTCACTTCTACTGGAATCCATGGAGAATTCGCGAGAGGATATAATGACAAATGACAGATGAGCCTAAGTTTAAAGTGTGTGTGTGTATGCGCATGCAATTGCGCTCACTTTTTGGCATATCCTGTATGTCAGCCTCAGCAGTAATGTCAGGAATAAGGGAAGGTAAAGAAAAAATAATATATATTAGTAAGTGAAGATGTTGTATGTAGAGCATACAATAATGTACTCCATCATTTTTCTTTAAAGAATATTCCACGGACATTGCTGTGAATTATGTTACTATTTTCTGTTTTAGAGACAGGGTCTTGCTCTGTCACCCAGGCTAGAGTGCAGTGGTGTAATCATAGTGCAGAAAAGCCTGGAACTCCTGGGCTTAAGCAGTCCTCCCCCCTCAGCCTCCCGAGTAGTTGGGATTACCCGTGTAAGCCACTGTGCCTGGCCACTATTACCTGTTTTTTATAGGAAGTTTCATTGTAACTTACCCAAAGTTTTTTAGCTTAAAAGTGGAACCTGTATTTGTCTTTAGTCTGTCTGGTTCCCAGGCCCATCGTTTTTACCCTCACTAAGTGATTATTTTATGATATTCCCTATTATGTTAAAATTAACAGTTTATATATTGTGCATATAGTGCAATTTCTGTCTAGTGCTTCAGAAATTAAGGACAAACTGTCTTAGAGTCATGCCCAGGTGTTGCTACTCTTTAACTTTTGTACTCCTTAAGTGGTTTACTTGTAAACTATCTCTATTTAGTTCCCAGAGGAATTAATAGGAAAGTATCAAAATAATAAATATACTACAAATGAAACAGGTAAATAATAAAACCATAAAAAGGAACAGGAACTAGGTAGAAAAATGATCGTTGTACTTAGAACCTGGGACAAGATGGATGCTTTTAATTGTTCATTAACCTTAGCTCAGAGCTTCCTTATAGCCAGAGCAAACGAGAAAATATTATAGTTTTATTTTTTTGCTAAACAAAAGCATACTTCTTTTTCTTTTTTTTTCTCTTTTTGTTAATATGCCCTCAGACATACTTATTTTTCAAGAAAAACTTTTTTCTTGTTTAATTCTATTAGAAAGTTTAATGTATATAGCTATAAATAAAGGACATGATGGAAAATAATTGTAAGGATTTTTTTGTTTGTTTGTTTTGGGCGGGGGGAAACAGAGTTTTGCTTTGTTATGCAGGCCAGAGTGCAGTGGCATGATCTCAGCTCACTGCAACCTCTGCCTCTCAGGTTCAAGCAATTCTCTTGCCTCAGCGTCTTGAATGGCTGGGACTACAGGCACCTGCCACCACGCCCAATTGATTTTTTGTTCTTTTAGTAGAGATGGGGTTTTACCATGTTGCCAAGGCTGGTCTCAAACTCCTGAGCTCAGGCAATCCGCCCACCTTGGCCTCCCAAATTTCTAGGATTACAGGTGTGAGCTACTGTGCCTGGCCTTTAAGGATTTTTAATATTTCCTTTTATTCACATTAGATAAAAGCTATGATTGAATATAATTTAGAGATTGTATTTCTCCAAAGAATTAAACATTACTGTTTTTGTTTCTGGAGATCTGCTTAGTATTGTAATAAAATTTAGATAATATAGAGATCTATTTCTCTCAAATATCAGCTGTTCTAACCATCATGAACTTTGATCAGTGTTTCTTCCTTATCTGGTGTCTAAAATGAATCTATTCACTGGTAACAAAATATTTGCAACTGAGGCAAATTTAGTTTTCTGTTATGGAAGTTGGCTAGGATTTTATTTTTACTTCAGTGGAGCTTTGTTCCCCTTGCAGAGGTGATGGGGCTGTCAGTATACCTGTGAACAGGGTCTGGTGCAAGTGTTAACCTGCTTTCCTAAAAATGTGTTGAATCTACTCGGGTGTCCAGATGATTACATTATTGACGTCTAGAATTTTGTTCAATACAGGGTTGAAGAGATGCTTCTGATTTTGAAGTTTTCATGAATACGTGGTACAGATTGGCTGCCTCAGCAATAAAAAAGCCTGAATATACTCTAAAGAATGGCCATTATTTGTACCATATTGAGTAATGGTGTGATTATAGAAGCTTACCATTGATTAAAAAGGGACATATTAGTCCTTCTTCATTTGACGTCTCTCATTCCTGTGTGGTGATGGCTATCCAGAATGCATATGCTACTTTTAATAGAGCAATTATTTTGATAATATATACAGCAGCATAATTTTTTAGTTAGGGCATTCATTTCTCTAGTCAGTAAAAAGGTAACTTACTTTTTTTCCTTTTCCATGTATGGTTTAACTTCTTTTAGTTTTTTTTTTTTTTTTAAATCATCATTCATTTAACTTAGAGCAGATTTATATAAATATATGACTATCTTTGATATGCATAACACATATAAGGCTAACAGGGCTTCTAGTGTTATGTATTCCTAAGATGTTATAGAGCTGTAAAAATGAACAAAATCATAAGCCTCTTCTCCACACAGGTGCTCGAGTTTGGCTTTTCATTGGTTTCATGTTGATGTTTGGGTCACTTATTGCTTCCATGTGGATTCTTTTTGGTGCATATGTTACCCAAAGTAAGTATGTATTCTTCCTGTATTTTATAGGAGAGATTCAGATATGTCTTTTATATTTGGCTTACTCTACCTTGAGTACAATTTAGTATCATTACTCAGTTAGATTGAAGATATTACTCTTTGTGAAGATACATGAGTTGTTTAATAAAACTTGTCAGTGGGAACACTTAGTGCAGTAGGATAGCTCTGGTTAGGAAATCCAAGCCACTGACAAAGGTGGTACCTCTCAGCCATCTCCAGACTTTCTGCTTTCCTTCCTTACCTTAGGACAGCCATGATTTTATGCTAGAGGCCCATTTACTGGGAGTTGCAGTAGAAAAAGTGAGAAACCAGTACAGGTGTACAGTCCCATATATATAATTCTAAAATCCACAAAATGCTGAAAATCAAGTTATTTATAACTAGTTTGGCAGCAAAACCTGACCTAAACTGACATAGGGCTCACTATGTTCTTTATCCCATTTAGTGTAAGTATTCAAATGTTTTGTTGTAGGAATGAAAATAGATGTATTAGATTATAGTACACTGCAACCTCTGCCTCCCAGGTTCAAGCAATTCTCCTTTCTCAGCCTCCTGGGTAGCTGGGATTGCAGGTGCATGTCCATACCCAGCTGGCAGTGCTATGTAGTATATATGCTTTGCCTTACTGTTCTTAAATCTGAAGAATTCTGAATCCCAAAATATATCTTGCCCCAGGGATTTCAGATAAGGGGCATAGACCCCTTATCTAATAATCTATGGATTGTCAGTAATCTTTCTTTTCATAAACACCTTCTCTGTCCAACCTAATCCTGTACTTTTTTTTTGGAGACAGAGTCTCACTCTGTCACCCAGGGTGGAGTGCAGTGGTGTGATCTTGGCTCACTGCAACCTCCACTTCCCAGGTTCAAGTAATTCGCCTGTCTCAGCCTCCCAAGTAGCTGGGATTAGAGGTGCATGCCACTATGCCCAGCTAATTTTTGTATTTTTTTTAGTAGAGACAGGGTTTCACCATGTTGGCCAGGCTGGTCTCGAACTCCTGACCTCAAGTGATCCACCCATCTTGGTCTCCCAAACTGCTGGGATTACAGGTGTGAGCCACCGCACCCAGCCAATCCTGTTATTTTTAAGTCACGAGTACAGGGGGAGTTTTTTAAGGGCAAGACTGAAGACATATATGTGTACCCTTCATACAGAAACAGTTGATGGAGTGGGATGAACTCTTATTACACCATGCTGAGTTTTCTAGACGTGCCAGGTGCCATAGCTTTTCATTCACAGTAGTGTTGAAAAACAGAACCCAGCTTCAGAAGTGTCTCTGGAAGCGTTGGAAGACTGTTTCACTGGCTGTCTTCCTTTGCTCCAAAGACAGGAGTCAGAGAACACAATTTATTCATCCTCTGACTCCTCTGCCTCTGGAATCTCTTTGTCAGCCTTCTTTGTTTAACTGTCACATCTCCTTGTCCTGACTCCCAGCTGATTTTTGAATACTTTTGATAGTATCATTTAAGTTTCATAGTTTGATCAGTATAAGATCTTTGGAATACCTTTGTTTTTCCTTTGTCTTTCACTTGGTACAAAATAAGTCACCTTACAAAAGGACAGTGGTTGGCTTAAATAACATTGGTCACCAGCTGTGTCTGAAATGTGTTTTTTGGTTAATTAAAAATACTACTAGAGCACATAGTTCTGGTATGAAGCATATCTGAAGGAAAATGCTTTTTTAAAAATAGCTTCATTGAGATGTAATTTGCATACCCTATAATTCAGCCGTTTAAAATATGCAGTTGCATGTTTCTAGTATTTTCACAGAATTATGCTACCATCACCACAATCCAATTTGAGAATATTTTTATCACCACCATACCCATTAGCAGTCACTCCCCATTACTCCTTCCCGTAGCCCTAGGCAGCCACTAATGTACTTTTTGTCTCTATAGATATATCTATTTCATACACATGGAATCTTAGGAAACCGTTTTTTAAGACAGAGCCTTGCTCTGTTGCCCAGGCTGGAGTGTGGTAGCGCGATCTTGGCTCACTGCAACCTCTGCCTCCCAGGTTCAAGCAATTCTCCTTTCTCAGCCTCCTGGGTAGCTGGGATTGCAGGTGCATGCCACCACGCCCGGATAATTTTTGTGTTTTTAATAGAGATGGAGTTTTACCATATTGGTCAGCCTGGTCTCGAATTCCTGACCTCAGGTGATCCACCCACCTCAGCCTCCCAAGGTGCTGGGATTACAGGCATGAGCCACTGCGCCCAGCCAGAAAGTGTGTGTGTGTTTTTTTTTTTTTTCTTGAGACAGAGTTTTGCTCTGTCGCCCAGGCTGGAGTGCAGTGGCGTGATCTTGGCTCACTGCAGACTCCACTTCCCAGGTTCACACCATTCTCCTGCCTCAACCTCCCGAGTGGCTGGGACTACAGGCGCCGCCACCATGCCCAGCTAAGTTTTTGTATTTTTAGTAGAGACAGGGCTTTCACCGTGTTGGCCAGG
>NW_012116267.1:3083639-3101874 GCF_000951035.1 Colobus angolensis palliatus
TTAGCCAGGATAGTCTTGATCTCCTGACCTCGTGATCCACCCACCTCGGCCTCCCAAAGTGCTGGGATTACAGGCATGAGCCACCGCGCCCGGCCAAAAGTGTGTTTTAAACTCATTTTATCCCTGACTAAGAAGGGTGGGCTGCTGTCACTGATTTTCTTAAAAGGTCTCCATAGTTAAAGAAAAACTTTAGATAAATTAACAATTTGAGCAAAGAATGATTCATGAATTGGGCAGGACCCAGAACGAAGAAGAGGTTCAGAGAGCTTCACCCAGCAGCATGAGCAGCTGTATGTAGGCTGAACCCAAAGCAAAGACAAGAAATTTTTAGATTGTCTATAGCTATGTTTGTCTTATTTGTGCATAGTCTCATCAGTTGGCTGCTTAGGACTGGCTAAAGCTTAGCTGTTTGTGATTGACTAAAATTCAGCTGTTTATTACAAAAATATAACCCTAGGTTTCAGTTTGTTTACATAAGTTAGGTTGCGGGGGGTGGGGTCACACAGGAACTTAGAGTGGGGAGATAGCCTCAGGTTAATGGCCACCTGCTTATTTACTTTAGCACTTGAAGTGATCCATGAACTTTACAGTTTCTATAGTGAAAATAGGAATAAATTGCCATTTCTCTAAGGTATGTAGGGAAATATTGTTTGTAAAGGCTGTACTCTCGTTGAGTGTATCTTTTTTTTTTTTTTCTTTTTTGAGACACGTTTCACTCTTGTCGCCCAGGCTGTAGTGCAATGGCATAGTCTTGGCTCACTGCAATCTCTGCCTCCTGGATTCAAGCGATTCTCCTGCCTCAGCTTCCCAAATAGCTGGAATTATAGCCACCTGCCACCACTCCCAGCTAATTTTTTGTATTTTTAGTAGAGATGGGGTTTCACCATGTTGGCCAAGCTGATCGTCTGAGGTGGATCTCAGATGATCCACCTGCCTTGGCCTCCCAAAGTGTTGGGATTACAGGCATGAACCACCACTCCCAGTCAATTGTATCTTAATATTTAAAGAACTAGTACATATTGATAAATTTCTTGGTTGTGAATTTCATCTTTCTATTTCAACAGCTTTACTAATTTAAATATACTTTTTTTTTTTTTTAAGATGGAGTTTCGCCCTGTCGTCCAGGGTAGAGTGCAGTGGTGCAGTCTTGGCCCACTGCAACCTCTGACTTCTGAGTTCAAGTGATTCCCCTGTCTCAGTCTCGCAAGTAGCTGGGATTACAGCCATCCACCACTATGTCCGGCTAATTTTGTATTTTCAGTAGAGACAGGGTTTCGCCATGTTGGCCAGGCTAGTCTCAAAACTCCTGACCTCAAGTGATCCACCCGCCTTGGCCTCCCAAAGTGCTAGGATTACAAGCTTGAGTCACCACGCCCGGCCTAAATATACTTTTTTATTTGTAAAGTGAATATGACTTTATTTCAGAGAGCATTTCTAGGGCATGTTTCCAATCTTTTATTGTGCAGATTTGCTTGAACTATTAATATTCATAATGATAGCCAACTTTTATATATTACTTTATAGGCTAGATATTGTTCTAACGCTATATAGAGTCACTCATCTAATTCTTACACTCTGGAGTAGGTGCTACTACAATGCCCGTTTTACAGGTGAGGAAATGAAGATATACTGAGGTTAAATAATTTGTCCAAGGTCATACATTTACTCATTGGTATAGATAGGATTCAAACCTGGGTCTGGCTCAAATTTGGAGCTCTTAACCATGGTGTCTTATTGTTTGCTATGATATCAAGAGCTCAGAATTGAACCAGTTTCTTCATCCTCTCCAGTATTTTTTAATCAACACTTATAGTTTTACAAAAGTTAATCATCTACAAAAATTTTAGTTTCCATTCTGTTCCTTTTCTCTTCCTATAAAGATAGTAACCATTTCCTCCAGGATAGATTCAGTGAAAGAGAATAATGATAAATTATAACTGTGTTATTTATATCTGACGTGTTTGCATAATAAAACTCCTGGATTGAGAGCCAGGCACTGTGGTGTGTGCCTGTAGTCCCAGCCACATGGGAGGCTGAGGCAGGAGGATCACTTGAGCCCAGGAGTTTGGACTGTAGTTTGCTATGATAGTGCCTGTCAGTAGCTGCTGCACTCCAGTCTGGGCAATGTAGTGAGGCCCCATTTCTTTAAAAAACAAACACAGAAAACTTCTTGAATTCATGAAAGAAAATAAATTAACAGACTGTTTAAAAGTCAAGAATTTAATTTGTATATTTTTACGATTTTGTATTTCAGTGTTGGCCATAGGAGGCAAAGGAACAAGTTACTGCTTCCTCAGCAGTTTTGATGTAGCTAGAACCAGCAATTACTTTAGACTAAAAGAAAACTTGATTAAGTTCATTGACTTTTATCCAGAGTAAGAGCAGTCGTTTGCTTTGGGGGAATTAAATTGGCATTTTATTCTTTCAGTTTCATTATAGATGTCTTAGAGTTAATGAATAATAGCATTATGTTGTAATATACAAAATGTATATTATTACTGACATTTGCCTATATAACCACCTAATCTGTTTTACTTTATGTATGTAGATACTGATGTTTATCCGGGTCTAGCTGTGTTTTTTCAAAATGCACTTATATTTTTTAGGTAAGTTGCCTAATTTTTTAACCACACCTGTAACATTTACAGAAATGTCAGCTTAATTAAGGCAGCATATACATGGAACACATATAAATTCCATGGATTGGTTACAGTGATAGAACTTATTTCAAAGGGTGAGAATTCCACTGTTACATAAGAGCAGACAGGCCCTTTAAATAGGGGTCTTGCTGTGTATCAAGACTTTAGCTGGATCCTTTATATATTTAACCTTTTAAATTCCCATTTAGACCAAGTGCAGTGGCTCATGCCTGTAATCCCAGCACTTTGGGAGGCTGAGGCGGGTGGATTGCTTGAGCCTAGGAGTTTAAGACCACCCTGGACAACATGGCAAAACCCTGTCTCTACAAAAAAATATGAAAATTATCTGGTTGTGGTGGTGTACAGTGCCAGCTACTCAAGAGGCTGAGGTGGGAGAACTGCTTGAGCCAGGAGGCTGAGGCTGCAGTGAGGCAAGATTGTACCACTGTACTCCAGCCTGGGCACTAGAGTGAGACCCTGTCTCAAAAATAAAATAAAATAAATAAATGAATAAATAAATTCCCATTTAATTATTTTAAATATATGTCAGGTGTTATCCCCATTTTATTTATTTTTATTTTTATTTATTTATTTATTTTTGAGATGGAGTCTCACCCTGTAGCCCAAGCTGGAGTGCAGTGGAACAGTCTCTGCTCACTGCAACCTCTGCCTCGGGGCTCAAGCGAATGATTCCCATGCCTCAGCCTCCTGAGTAGCTGGGACTACAGGTGCACGCCACCACACCCAGCTAATTTTTTGTATTTTAGTAGAGACAGGGTTTCACCATATTGCCCAGGGTGGCCTCGAACTGCTGAGCTCAGACGATTTGCCTGCCTTGGCCTCCCAAAGTGCTGGGATTATAGGTGAGAGCCACTGCACCCAGCGTTATTCCCATTTTATAGACGAGGAAATAAAGTTTAGAGCTTGCTTTAGGATGCCTAGCTAGTAAATGAGAAGCTGGGATTTGAATCCAGACTGCTGCTTCCATAGCCTGTGTTTTGTTAAAAAACATACCAGACCCATTGTTTCTCTTGATTAGCTTTTTGAAAAAAAAAAAAAATTAATGACAACAACAGGTAAAGTACCTTTATTAAGAAAAAAGGAGGCCGGGCGCGGTGGCTCAAGCCTGTAATCCCAGCACTTTGGGAGGCCAAGACAGGCGGATCACGAGGTCAGGAGATCCAGACCATCCTGGCTAACATGGTGAAACCCCGTCTCTACTAAAAAATACAAAAAAAACTAGCCGGGCGAGATGGCGGGCGCCTGTAGTCCCAGCTACTTGGGAGGCTGAGGCAGGAGAATGGCATAAACCCGGGAGGTGGAGCTTGCAGTGAGCTGAGATCCGGCCACTGCACTCCAGCCTGGGCGACAGAGTGAGACTCCGTCTCAAAAAAGAAAGAAAAAAGGAAAAACCAGAATTAATACTTAGTGGCCAGGCATGGTGGCTCATGCCTGTAATCCTAGCACTTTGGGAGGCTGAGGCAGGTGGATCACCTGAGGTCAGGGGTTCGAGACCAGCCTGGCCAACATGGTGAAACCCCATCTCTAATAAAAATACAAAAATTAGCCGGGCATGGTGGTGCATACCTGTAATCCCAGCTACTTGGAAGGCTGAGGCAGGAGAATCACTTGAACTCGGGAGGCGACGGTTGGAGTGAGTCAAGATAGTGCCACTGCATTTCAGCCTGGGTGACAGAGCTGTATCAAAAATAATAGTAATAATAATTAATACATGATATACATGTTATATACAAAACCTGTTGGGAAATTGTGTTTTCTGAATGCCTTTTTAAGAAAACTTAAGTGGAAAAATAAACCAATATTAAAAGTATTTTTTAGGAGCAATCTTCTAAAATATCCCCCAAATGAAGTCCATATTCTATGATTTTTAGAATGAATGTCTTTTTTGGGGGGCGGGGGAGCTGGATTCTCACTCTGTTGCCCAGGCTTGTGTGCAGTGGTGCAATCTCAGCTTAGTGTAATCTCTGCCTCCCAAGTTCAAGCAATTCTCGTGCCTCAGCCTCTCAAGTAGCTGGGATTACAGGCATGCACTGCCACGCCCAGCTAATTTTTGTATTTTTAGTAGAGATGGGGCTTTGCCATGTTGACCAGGCTGGTCTCGAACTTCTGACCTCAAGTGATCTGCCGGCCTCAGCCTCCCAACGTGGTAGGATTACAGGTGTGAACCACCATGCCAGGCCTAGAATGAATGTCTTTTAATGTCAACATAGGATATTTAGGTATTTATTTATAAAATTTTATCTGCCTCTGTTCCCACCCCCCATAAATCATTAAGTAAGTTCTAAGCCTTGAAAAACTTTGTCACTGGTTTTAAGTAATTTGATTATGATGTACTGTGGTCTAGTTTTCTTCATATTCCTTTTGCTTGGTGTATATTGAGTTTCTTGGATCTGTGGGTTTATAGTTCATCAACAAATCTCGTTTCTTTTCAGCCATTATTTCTTCAAGCATTTTTTGTATCCACTCCACCCTTCTTCTGGGATTTCAGTTGCATGTTATAACAGACTGCTTAAAGTTGTCTCACAGCTCGCTAATGGTCAGATTTTTTTTTTCCTCTTTGTGTTTCAGTTTGGATAGTTTCTATTGTTACATTTTAAAATTAATCTCTGCTGGGCATGGTGGCTCACGCCTGTAATCCCAGCACTTTGGGAGGCCAAGACGGGTGAATCACTTGAGGTCAGGAGTTCGAGACCAGCCTGGCCAACATGGTGAAACCTCATCTCTACTAAAAATACAGACATTAGCTGGGCAGGGTGGTGCATGCTTGTAATCCCAGCTACTCGGAAGGCTGAGGCTGGAGAATTACTTAAACCCAGGAGGCTGAGGTTGCAGTGAGCCGAGATCGCACCATTGCTGAGCAACAGAACGAGAATGAGACTTCATCTCAAAAAAAAAAAATTAATTACTCTCTACTTCTGCAATGTCTAATCTATGCCATCCAGTGATTTTTTTTCATCTCAGACATTGTATTTTCTGTCTCTAGAAGCCTGATTGGGTCTTTAGAAATATTTCTGATGTCTTTCCTTAACATGCTCATGTCCTCTTCCACCTTCTTGAACACACAGAGTATATTTATAGCTATCTCAGGGTCCTTGTCCAATTGTCTGTGTCATTTCTGCGTCTGCTTCTATTGATTTTTTTCTGCTTCTGTTTACTCTTCATTTTGGACCTATTTTCCCTTACTTGGTGCTTTCCCTTACAAATTGTTGGGACTGGATCTTTGTTAGTGCTTTAAATGTTTTTGAGCTTTGTTTTGGGATGCAGTTAGGTGACTCAGAAACAGTTTGGTCCTTTTATGTCTTTTAAGCTTTGTTATAGGCAGGACCAGAGCAGCTATAGCCCAGGACTGATTTGTTCGCTTACTAAGGCAGTCATACCGGTACTTTGAGTGTTTCCACGGTCTGATGCTTCGTGTATTCCAAGGTTTCTCTACTCGACTTATGAGAATGTGAACTCTCTTCCAGCCTTGTGGGAGCTCTGGGACGTATTCTTTCCAGTGGTTCTTTCCTTGGCTTGGGTAGTTTCCTCTTATGTATAGACTGATCAATACTCAGCCACAGACTCAAGGAGCACCCCCTGCAGATCTCCTGCGTTCCCTCTGTGTGGCTGTCTGTATGCTGCGTGGCAAACTCTAGCCATGTGGTCGCGCCCAACTCTCAGACCACCCTGCTCTACCTGGATTTCTCCTTATGGCCTTGACATTCTGGTTTTGAAAGATATTTGGCAGTTTCTGCTGTCTGGTGATATGATAAGTTATTATGAAGACATTTGAGGCAATCTTTATAGATTAAGGTCAGATTCAATGCTTTGTGGTGGTAGATGAATCCACTTAAATGACTATTGGATGAACAGAAACCTTGTACGCTCAGGTAGACATCGTTGACAGCCGTGTCAACTATGTGCTCTGCCCAGAGGCTGGCAAGTTATCAGGTAGCCTGTGTGCTTCCTCTATGCTGGACCTGTTCTAAGCTCTGGGGTACAACCTCTTTTATTTACGTCTCTGGTCACTCCTCTGTTTCCCTTGCAAGCTGATCCTCCACTCCCTGCCTACTACCTTTTGAAGTCTCTTAAAGCTCTGTTCTTGGCCTTAAGAAACTCCTTGTTACTTTTCTGTCTCTGGGTGAACTCATGTATACTTAGGACTCCAGTTATTGCTTATATGCCAGTGAGTCACAGATGTCCCTTTCCAGGCCTAAACCGTATATCCAGATTCCTACTTCACATCCCTTCCTGGGTTGCTGACATTTCAAATCCAAAACATTTAGTACGCCCACAGCTCAATGCGTGGCCCTGGAATGTCCCATCTCTCTGTTCCCACCTCCTTATCCCCTCTCTCACTTTGCCAAGATAATTACCCCTCTTCTTTTGGATCCCAGTTCAGTGACCACTCCTCAAGAAAACCTGTCCTGACCTCTCTAACTAGGTCTGCTCCTTATGTTTCACTCTTAGGACACTGTGCACCTCTCGTTTGTAGCATTTTTTTTATAGTTGGAATTTTATATTTATTTGGTTGTCTCTTTCTTTATTAGACCCTTAGCTCCATTAGAGAGCAAGTTTGTCTGGACTCAAAGTCTCATCCCAGCGCTTAGGTGCTTGGTACATAGCCAGTTTTCAGTGCACGATAATTACTTGTTGAAGGAATGAAGAATTGCAGCATGGTCTGTTGTAAGGTGCTTCAGTTACTGTAATTTAGATATGGTAGGCTCCTGGAGACATAAAATGGCTCTAATGCCTGTCACTATGAGAATGGTCTCTCTCTCTCTTTTTTTTTTTTTTTTGATGTATTGATTCATTTTTTTGTTTCTGAGTCATAGAAAAATGTCTCTTTTCCTTACAAGTTGCCTGTTAATAACTTTCCAGGCTTTAAGAAAGAATACAGTTATGTTCAGCCATCGTGGTTAACAGACTGCTTTACAAAATAAGCAAATTAAGACCAACACTGCCATGATGTCTAATTTAATTTTAAATTGATAGAAAGGAATCAGTGACCTGTCAAAGCATATTGAGAAAATGAATTTTGTGTTGCTTGTCCCATCTGTTTTTTCCTCATGATTTGTTTTCCTATCTTTCTAGCACTCTGATCTACAAATTTGGAAGAACTGAAGAGCTATGGACCTGAGATCACTTCTTAAGTCACATTTTCCTTTTGTTATATTCTGTTTGTAGATAAGTTTTTTTATCTCTCAGTACACATTGCCAAATGGAGTAGATTGTACATTTAATGTTTTGTTTCTTTACATTTCTTTACATTTTTATGTTCCGAGTTTTGAAATAGTTTTATGAAACGTCTTTATTTTTCATTGCGTAGACTGTTAATACTAATATGTATATAATACAAGACTATATGAATTGGATAATGAGTATCAGTTTTTTATTCCTGAGATTTAGAACTTGATCTGTTCCCTGAGCCAGGGTTATATCATCATGTCATTTTAGAAGTAACCACTCTCTCTCTGGCTGGGCACGGTGGCTCATGCCTGTAATCCCAGAACATTGGGAGGCTGAGGCAGGCGGATTGCTTGAGGTCAGGAGTTTGAGACCAGCCTGGCCAACATGGCGAAACCCCATCTACTAAAAATACAAAAATTAGTCAGGTGTGGTGGTGGGTGCCTGTAATCCCAGCTACCCGGGAGGCTGAGGCAGGAGAATCGCTTGAACCCAGGGAATGGAGGTTGCAGTGAGCTGAGTTTGCGCCACTGCACTCTAGCCTGGGGGACAAAGTGAAACTCCGTCTCAAAAAAAAAAAAACACTCTCTCTCAGTATCTCTGATTTCTGAAGATGTACTAAAAATATAGCTTTGGCCGGGCAGAGTGGCTCACGCCTGTAATCCCAGCACTTTGGGAGGCTGAGGCAGGCGGATCACCAGGTCAGGAGATCAAGACCATCCTGACTAACACAGTGAAACCCCGTCTCTACTAAAAATACAAAAAATTAACTGGGCATAGTGGCGGGCATCTGTAGTCCCAGCTACTCGGGAGGCTGAGGCAGTAGAATGGCGTGAACCCTGGAGGTGGAATTTGCAGTGAGCTGAGATTGCACCACTGCACTCCAGCCTGGGCCACAGAGCGAGACTCTGTCTCAAATAAAAATAAAAATAAAAATAAATATATATATAGCGTCATATATCTGGAATGAGCACTGAGCCATAAAAGGTTTTCAGCAAGTTGTAATTTATTTTGGCCTAAAAATGAGGTTTTTTTGTAAAGGAAAAATGTTCTTATGTATTGAAGAAGTGTACTTTTATGTAATGATTTTTTAAATGCCCAAAGGACTAGTTTGAAAGCTTCTTTTAAAAAGAACTCCTCTAATATGACTTTATGTGAGAAGGGATAATACCTGGTCAAATAAACTCAGTTTTTTATGGTTACTGTAAAAAGACTGTGTAAGGCAGCTCAGCACCGTGCTTCTCGTAAAAGCAACTTAAATTATACACTGGGATTATCTTTTGACAGCCTACCGTTTTCTGATGTTACACAATTCAATAGCAAGCAAGTTTGAGACTATCGCAGTTTAAAAGCATGAACCATTTAACAAAAAGTGGAATAATTAAAGATAAAGCACTTCTTCCCAAAGGGAATTATCACCTAGTGAAAAATTAGGCGTTTCATCCACTGCAAGTCTCTCTTCACTCTAGCTCTCAAGCTTTGGGTGAATGTTCCTGTGAAATATATCTTCAACTTGAAAGTTCATACTCCAATAAAAAAACTCCTTTTACTGAGTTTGCAGTACTGTATTTGCACTGTGTGTATTCCTCTGGGCCCTTACTGCTACTTTTGATTTCCTTTGTTACACAGATTTTGTGTTGCACTTTTTCTCCAGAGGGGTGTTGTAGAGCCTTAGTTGTATGAATAATAGCTGTGGTAGTGTCCACAGCTCAAATCCAAGCCCGTTTGGCATCACTCCTCTCCTCTCTCTGAGAGGCTTTCTTGTGCACAGAGTATGAAGCAGTTGTGGAGCACTGTGCCCTTGTCAAGATACCATCTTGTTTGATGACGTCTTTCTTTGCTGTTTTTTCTTCAAAATGTTAGTAAGCTCTGTCATGCTTCTAGCAAATTGTAAGACGAATTATTTGTTTCCACCTCATAACCTGTTGCAATAAATATTACTTCTCATACAGTTTAATATTGTTGTTTGTTGGAGAAAATGAACCATAAACATTGATTTGCTGTTCAGTTTTCAATTATTCAAGTACACACAATTAAATATGCAGTTATGTTTATAAAAGAAGAAACAGACTTGTAAAATGCTCATGTGAAGGTTATTGAAGGTTTCCCTGAAGACTGACTGGAAATGGTAGCTGTTTTTTTCTATCTCTGACTGTGCCATGAATTTTTCTTTCTTTTTTTTTTTTTTAAAGACAAGATCTCACTCTGTTGCCTAGGCTGGAGTGCAGTGGTGCAATCACAGCTCACTGCACTTTCAAATGCTAGGGCTCAAACAATCCTCTCACCTCAGCTTTCCGAGTAGCTGGGACCACAGGTGTGTGTCATCACATCTGGTTAATTAAAAAAATGTTTTGGGAGGCCGAGGTGGGCGGATCACCAGGTCCAGGAGATGGAGACTATCCTGATTAACACGGTGAAACCCCGGACTAAAAATACAAAAAAATTAGCTGGGCGTGGTGGCGAGTGCCTGTAGTTCCAGCTACTTGGGGGGCTGAGGCAAGAGAATGGTGTGAACCTGGGAGGCGGAGCTTGCAGTGAGCCAAAATCGCGCCACTGTACTCCAGCCTGGGTGACGGAGTGAGACTCCGTCTCAAAAAAAAAAGTTTTTTGTAGAGACAGGGGTCTCACTATGCTGTTCGGGGTGAACTCCTAGTCTCAACACATCCACCTACCTCAACTTCACAAACTGCTAGGATGACAGGCATGAGCCACCATGCCCAGCCCTGAATTTGTTTTTTAGTTGTCAGCAAATCACTTAATTTTCTGTTTCCTCATTTAAAAAAAAAAAAAGATAATGTGGTTGGGCGTTGGGGCTCACGCCTGTACTGTAATCCCAGCAGTTTGGGAGGCCAAGGCAGGCAGATCATGAGATCAGGAGTTCGAGACCAGCCTGGCCAATATACCGAAACCAAGTCTCTGCTAAAAATACAACAAATTAGGCAGGCATGGTGGTGCACGCCTATAATCCCAGCTACTCGGGAAGCTGAGGCAGGGAGAATTGCTTGAACCTGGGAGGCGGAGGTTGCAGTGAGCCAAGATTGCGCCACTGCACTCCAGCCTGGGCAACAAAGCAAGACTCTGTCTAAAAAATAAAAGTAATAATAATAATAACAAAAGAGATAATATTAGTGTCCACTCTTAGAAATATTGTGAGTTAGAAAGGACAGAATCTTTGGTAATCATCTACAAATGCATGTGATTCTCTTACTAAAGTTCTCAAGCTGTCACATAGGTTCAGTGGTCATTGAATCTGAGTGTCTTGTGTGTGTGGACCAATATTATCAGAGTATTCCATTTTATTGCTCTAAGATCCTTGTATTTCTTGTGCTGTTGCCACTGAGTAAACCCAGAGGCTGTATTTTTCCATTATATATATGTGTGTATATACACAAGACATTGACTTGACATTGACTTGCATCAACATAATGAAATTGGACGACTGAAAGATTGATGATATCAAGCCATATAATTTGGCCCCTTGAGCAAGAGCCCCCAGAGGGTTTGACACGTGTGCATTGAACTCATGATGTCTACATTTTTCCCCGGTGGAAGGGTTTCCAGTAACAACATTAACTCAGGAGCTTTTGTTTTCATTGTTCTTTTTTATGGAGTCCTTTTTACAGTGTCTCACTCTTGCCCAGGCTGGAATGCTGTGGCGTGATTATAGCTCACTACTGCCTTGAACTCCTTGGCTCAAGCAGTCCTCCCCTCAGCCTACTGAGTAGGTAGGACTACAGGTGTGCACCACCACACTCAGCTCTCCTTTTTAGATTTAATTGCACCTTTCCCAAGTTGTTTGTAGAACACTGGTGCCCCTGAAGGTGTACTTGAGAAAAGGTGTGTGTGTCAAAGAATCTTGGGAAACCCTGGGCTGAACTAGGTCTAAACATGTTTTTTCTTTACTTCTTGATTTTTTTTTTTTTTTGTTCCAGAGGGAGTTTTGCTCTTGTTGCCCAGGCTGGAGTGCAGTGGTGCGATCTCACTGCAGCCTCTGTCTCCTGGGTTCAAGTGATTCTTGTGCCTCAGCCTCCCAAGTAGCTGGGGTTACAGGTGTGCACCATCATACCCAGCTAATTTTTGTATTTTTAGTAGACACATGGTTTTACTATGTTGGTCTCAAATTTCTGACCTCAGGTGATCCACCCTCCTCGACCTCCCAAAGTGCTGGGATTACAGGAGTGAGCCACTGCACCCCGCCTTCTTGCTTAGTTTTTTTTTTAGAGAGCCATCTTGGCTGTATTGCCCAGGCTGGCCTTGAACTCCTGAGCTCAAGTGATCCTCCTGCCTCAGCCTCCTGAATAGCTGGGACTAGAGGTGCAAGCCACCACACTAGGCCCCAAAACACCTTTTCAAAATTCTGTAACATTCTTTTCTTAGAGGTTTTTTTTGTTTGTTTGTTTTTTTAAGTGTGCATTGTATGTCTTTAGGAAGAAGGTGTCAATTATATGGTGTTTTCTATTATTGAGACTTGGAAATTTATCTCCTGGAACATGTTGAAAAATGTAATTTGGGGCCAGGCCTGTACTCCCAGTACTTTGGGAGGCCGAGGCGGGCAGATTACTTGAGGTCAGGAGTTCGAGATCAGCCTGGCCAACATGGTGAAACCCGTCTCTAGTAAAAATACAAAAAATTAGCTAAGTGTGGTGGCACATGCCTGTAATCCCAGCTACTTGGAAGGCTGAGGCAGGAGAATTGCTTGAACCCAGGAGGCAGAGGCTGCAGTGAGCTGAGATCACACCACTGTACTCCAGTGTGGGCAACAGAGCAAGACTCTGTTTCAAAAAAAAAAAAAAAAAAGGCAAGAAAGAAAAATGTAATTTGGGGAAACTGCTGCTATGGTGGCTTTAGAATAGAACACAGGGAATTAACAAAAGGAGAGGAAAATGTTTAGGTATGGGCATGGCTGACTTTGGGAAAAGCCTGTGGCCAGCTTGATTATGTGGAATAAAAATGGTGGGAGGAGGGCACAGTAGGAAGAATTCTTCCAGTTGCGTTGTTACTAGACGATTCTGGTTTGGGCACTGGGATTCTTGGAGGCCTATGGATTTAAGTTTAGGTTGGTTTACTTCTCCCTTATTCCCTTATTCTGGCACTGCCACTTATTAGCTAAGTGACTGTAAGACTGTTTCCCTGTCTGTAAGTTATGAGAATTAATCTGAGGAAATGCTTAACATAGTTCTGGAAATAGTAAGTGATCCACACAATTAGGCTATTTTTTTCTTTTTTTGAGACGGAGCCTCACTCTGTCATCCAGGCTGGAGTGCAGTGGCTCACTGCAACCTCAGCCTCCTGGGTTCAAGCCATTCTCATGCCTCGGCCTCCCAAGTAACTGGGATTATAGGCACGTGCCACCACGCCCAGCTAATTGTTTTTGTATTTTTAGTAGAGATGGGGTTTTGCCATATTGGCCAGGCTGGTCTCGAACTCCTGACCTCAAGAGATCCGCCAGCCTCAGCCTCCCAAAGTGCAGGGAAGTACAGGCACCGCGCCTGGCATTTCTTACGACTTGAAGGGATGTTTCCTTTCTCCTCTGATGACTTTTTAGCTTTTTGCCACAAGGTGGCATGCCATGCTAAGAAAAACAAGACTTCCAAGTTTAGAGCCTGCCAGAGGTTTTTTTTGTAGCACTTTTATCACAGCTTAAGTAATTTTACATAGGGTCTTGGATAACAGTAAATGCCTCTTCAATTCTTTTAGCTGTGGTAAATAGGATATTTTAAATTTCTTTGAGTAAGTATGGCAGGACAGGCTGCCTAGACCCTCATGGATTATGCCAGTGTAGAGAGCACTGGGGTCTTTGATTTGGGGAGCATGTTGACCTCTTCCCTACCCCAGAGGTCTAGACATAAAACCAGAGAGCTCTCCAAAAAGGATGTAAATTGTGCTCTTTTCCAACAGCAGTTTCTGTTTTTTGTGTTTGTTTTGTTTTTTCGGTTTTTTTTTTTTTTTTTGAGAGTGGGTCTCACTCTGTCACCCTTTGCCTCCCAGGCTCAAGCAATCCTCCCACCTCAGCCTTCCAAGTAGCTCAGACTACAGGTGCATGCCACTACATCCTGGCTAATTGTTAATGTTTTGTAAAGATGGGGTTTCACTATGTTACCCAGGCTGGTCTCGAATTCCTGGGCTCAAAGGATCTGCCTACCTCAGCCTCCTAAAGTGCTGGGATCACAGGTATGAGCCACACCCAGCCAGCAGTTTCTTTCTTTTCTTTCCTTTTTTTCTTTTCTTTCCTTTCTTTCTTTTCTTTCTTTCTTTCGAGATGGAGTCTCACTATTTTACCCAGGCTGGAGTGCAGTGGCTTTCACAGGCATGATCATTGCACACTTCGACCTGGAACTGCTGAGCTCAAGTGACCCTCCAGCCTCAGCCTCCCAAGTAGCTGGGAGTATAGTACAGGTCTGTACTCCAACAGTTTCTACTCCTGGTGCCAAAATCATGATTCAGTATGATCGATGTACTGCCCTCCCACCATGGAAGTTGTGAGTTTAGAAATTAACTTTTTTTTTTTTTTTGAGACAGAGTCTGGCTCTGTCACTCAGGCTGGAGTGCAGTGGTGTGAGCTCGACTCACTGCAACCTCTGCCTGCTAGGCTCAAGAGATCCTCTCACCTTAGCCTCCTGAGTAGCTTGGACTACAGACGCATGCCTCCATGCCTGGCTAATTGTATTTTTTGTAGAGACAGGGTTTCACCATGTTGCCCAGATTGGTCTGGAGCTCCTGAGCTCAAGTGATCTGCTCACCTCAGCCTCCCAAAGTGCTAGGATTACAGGCATGAGCCACCGCACCCAGCCTGAGATTAACTTTTTATGCTGAAATTACATCAGACTTACCAGGAGAGTAACAAAAATAGCACAAAGAGGCCAGGCATGGTGGCTCACGCCTATAATCCCAGTGCTTTGGGAGGCCAAGGTGGGCAGATCACCTGAGATCAGGAGTTCAAGACCAGCTTGGCCAACATGGTGAAATCTCATCTCTACTAAAACTACAAAAATTAGCCAGGTGTAGTGGCAGTTGCCTATAATCCCAGCTACTTGGGAGGCTGAGGTAGGAGAATCGCTTGAATCCAGGAGGTGGAAGTTGCAGTGAGCCAAGACTCCGCCATTGCACTCCAGCCTGGGCAACAGAGTGAAAGTCCGTCAACATACACACACAAACACAAAGAATTCCTGTATAACCTTCAGATTCCCAAAAGTTAACATTTTACTACATTTGCTTTGGTCTGTTATTTTAAATGTTTGGCAGCATGTTGCAGATGTGATGCCTGTTTACTTACCCTTGAATACTGTGTATATTTCCCCCCAAACATAACTGCAATACAATACCAAAGCCAGAAAATTAACATGGATACAGTACTTTGTGCCTTATTCAGATTTTTCAGATTACCCCTGTAAGGTACTTTATAGTAAAGAAAAAAAAACCTCTTATTTTTCCGTGGCAGGATCCAGCCCATGATCACACGTTGCATTTAGTTGTCATATCCCTGCAGTGTCTCTTGTATTTGGAATGGTTCTTCAGTCTTTGTCTTCTGTGACTAGGCATTTGGAACGTGAGTGGCTTACGTATCAGGGCTACTAGCAGTTGCTGTGTGCCTTTGTGTTCTGTTTAGGTCAACAGCACCGGTGGGGTTGTGCAGTGCACAGGCTACAGGAATGTACTCACAGACCCGACTACTGATGCTCCACATATTTTAGTAGTAGCCTGGGGCTGGCCACTTGAGAAGTATCTGGATCTGGAGGACACTTGAAGGTACTCACAGTTGTACTAAGGGTCACAGCAAAATTTCAGAAAGGAAACAGTCAAGAAACACATTAGTTTGATTGATTAATTGAATTTTATGCCAGGCAAAATTTCGTACCTGCCCATCTCCAAGGACCTCAGTGTCCTACCTGGACTTACCAGCTCTTTAAGGGTTTGACCCTCTCTTAGGCTTTTCAGGTACAAAAATACTTTTATTACCCACAGAGAATAGATCAGATATTTTTATTCACCTGAATGCAGAAATGAAACGAGTTGAATTAATACTTACAGTTACTCTGCATTGTTACTCATACCACTATTTAATTTCAAGGAAAATCATTAATATCATATGTTGTGGTTTTTTGTTTTGTTTTTTGTTTTTGTTTTTGTTTTGAGACAGAGTCTCTGTTTGCCCTGGCTGGAGGGCAGTGGCACGATCTTGGCTCACTGCAACCTCTGCCTCCCAGGTTCAAGCAATTCTTATGCCTCAGCCTCCTGAGTAGCTGGAGCTACAGGCGTGCGCCACCATGCCTGGCTAATTTTTGCATTTTTAGCAGAGACGGGGTTTCTCCATGTTGGCCAGGCTGGTCTCAAACTCCTGACCTCGAGTGATCTGCCTGCCTCGGCCTCCCAAAGTGCTGGGATTACAGGCGTGAGCCAGCGTGCCTGGCCACGTATCATTTGATGTTTATGTTGTAGCTGGGTATATGGATGTAAAGTAACCCTGAGGATCTGCCTCCCTCCTCTTTTTCTGATAACTGAGGGGCCCAGAGAAGCTCATGCTGCCTATATTTCTACAATGGGATGAATTTTTAGGCTATCATTTTTTAGGAATGTCTAGGTGTCATTCCTAGATCATCTTCCTAGAGCATTGGCAAGTTGCCCTGACCAGAGTCCTCTCCTTAGCAACGGGCAGCTCTCAGGCCCCAGGTCCCAAGTACCCACTCTGACCAGTTTCCATACCCTCCCAAGCGTAGCCGGCTGTTTTCCCTCCCCACAGACTGGAGACAAGGAGGGAGACTCACTTTCATTTCATTCCCATGGGACAGTTCTTGAGTCTCAAGAGAGCCTGGGAGCAGCAGTGAAGGGCAGGGAGGCGTGACTGCATCTCTGGAAATGCTGGGGTGGAGTCTCACTTCTTACCAAACAGAAGGACAGCTGGGGATGTTCTCATCTCAAATAGAGACCATTTGGCAAACAGCAAATATATTTCGAAGGGCTCTGGGCACCTCAGAGATGTGACTGCATAGTGTGGAAATTGTCAGAATCAAAATGGATTCACTTGTGCTTAAAACAAACAAAAAACCCTGACAAATAGAACTGGGGAAGGCCATGAAGGATTCTCATGCATAAATGCTTGATAACAAAAATGATCACAAGGCCAGGTGTGGTGGCTCATGCCTGTAATCCCAGCACTTTGGGAGGCCGAGGCAGGCGGATCACTTGAGGTCAGGAGTTTGAGGCCAGCCTGGGCAACATGGCGAAACCCCATGTCTACTAAAAATACAAAAAATTAGCCAGGCATGGTGGCGGGTGCCTGTAGTCCCAGCTACTAAGGAGGCTGACACAGGAGAATTTCTTGAATCTGGGAAGTGGAGGTTGCAGTGAGCTGTGATTGCATCACTGCACTCCAGCCTGGGAGACAGAGCAAGACTCTGTCTCTAAATAAATAAATAAAAACGATCACAAAAGACTGCAAAAATCTCAACCTTGTAGAAAGCCCTTCACAGCCTTACACAAAAAACACTTTTATGAGGACATCTGCCCAGCAACTGCCTGTCTAACCTTGGAATGGCATCACCCTTGCTACTGATCCTTATAGCCAAGGATAATTATCTTAATGATCTTATCCTCCTAGCAACTGCCTGTCTAACCTTGGAATGGCATCACCCTTGCTACTGATCCTTATAGCCAAGGATAATTATCTTAATGATCTTATCCTCATTTTTCCTTTAAGAACCTTTGTTTTCCTTCACCTGCTTAAATATGCACATAGTTTACTCTGGCACACATATTCCCCTCGTAATACCCTATTCCCAAATCAGTATCATTTCCTTTCAGAGAGCCTCTCTGTTTGTTGTGGCGCTTCAAAGGCATAGTGACCATAGTGACTATGCAGGCTTCTTTAAATGTTATGTACCAAAAAGTCCTTTTTTTTTTTTTTTTTTTTTTGAGACAGATTCTTGCTCTTTTGTCCAGGTTGGAGTGCAGTGGTGCCATCTGGGCTCACTGTAACTTTCACCTTGTGGGTTCAACCGATTCTCCTGCCTCAGAGGCCTCATGAGTAGCTGGGATTACAGGCACTTGCCACTGTGCTGGGCTGATTTTTGTATTTTTAGTAGAGACGGGGTTTCACCATGTTGGCCAGACTGGTCTTGAACTCCTGACCTCAGGTGATCTGCTCACCTGAGCCTCCCCAAATGCTGTGATTACAGGTGTGAGTCACCATGCCTGGCCAGAAGTCCATTTTATGTGATTTAAACACTATGGACAGAGACATTATTTTATTTTTATATTATTATTATTTTTTGAGACAGAGTCTCGCTCTGTCACCCAGGTAGAGGGCAGTGGTGCAATCTCGGCTCACTGCAACCTCTGTCTCCCAGGTTCAAGCAATTCTCCTGCCTCAGCCTCCTGAGTAGCTGGGATTACAGGCACGCACCACCACACCC
>NW_012116267.1:3106764-3109721 GCF_000951035.1 Colobus angolensis palliatus
GAACTCCTGAGCTCAGGCAATCCACCCTCCTCGGCCTCCCAAAGTGCTAGGATTACAGGCATGAGCCACCGTGCCTGGCCAGAGATGTGGTTTTAAAAGATATAAATGTCACAGAGGCAAATGACCCAAGCCTTGGCCTTGACTAGTGTAAGTATTAATCCCATCAATTAGTCATTTATTTTACTAAGGATAATGAGGCATTTCATTTCAGAAAATACTATTTAAGGCTGGGCACAGTGGCTCACATCTATAATCCCAGCACTTTGGGAGGCTGAGGTGGGCGGATCACCTGAGGTGAGAGGTTTGAGACCAGCCTGACCAACATGGTGAAACCCCATCTCTACTAAAAATACAAAAATTAGCTGGGCATGGTGGCGAGCATCTGTAATCCCAGCTAATCTGGAGGCTGAGGCACAAAAATCACTTGAACCCGGAAGGCAGAGGTTGCAGTGAACTGAGATCGTGCCACTGCGCTCCAGCCTGGGCAACAGGGTGAGACTGTGTCTCTGAATAAATAAATAAATAAATGGGGTGGCACAGACGCACTTACTCTAACAGAGCTGATCTGCCCTCTGTCCTGCTGGGCTCAAACGCTTTCCTGTTCTCTTTCTGCTATGGATGTATCCTCCACTCCTCGCTGGGCGCCATCCTGCTGCCCAACAGAAGAAGCTCTTGTCTCCGATTTCCTGAACGGTCTAAGGTAAGTCTTTACAATTCCTATCTACGACCTCTTCCTCCAAACTTGTCTACTTAGGGTGCACCTAATGCATACAACAGATGCTTCACAGGGAGACTTGCATGCATGGGGTGGGAGTGGGCCTTGTTTTTTCTAACTCTTGCCACCACAGACAGCATGGTATACAATACTTAGAGAGTTAGCCACTTTCTCCGGATGCGGTGGCTCACGCCTGTAATCTCAACCTTTGGGAGGCCAATGCAGGTAGATCACGAGGCCAGGAGTTCGAGAACAGCCTGGCCAATATGGTGAAACCTCATCTCTACTAAAAATACAAAAATTAGCCGGGCATAGTGGCGCACGCCTGTAATGCCAGCTATTCAGGAGTCTGAGGCAGGAGAATTGCTTGACCCTGGGAGGTGGAGGTTGTAGTGAGCCAAGATCGTGCCACTGCACTCCAGCCTGGGCGACAGAGTGAAACTGTCTCAAAAAAAGAAAAAAGAAAAAAAAGCCACTTTTTTTTTTTTTTTTTTTTTGAGGCGGAGTCTCGCTCTGTCGCCCGGGCTGGAGTACTGTGGCCGGATCTCAGCTCACTGCAAGCTCCGCCTGCCGGGTTCACGCCATTCTCCTGCCTCAGCCTCCCGAGTAGCTGGGACTACAGGCGCCCGCCACCTCGCCCGGCTAGTTTTTTTGTATGTTTTAGTAGAGACGGGGTTTCACTGTGTTAGCCAGGATGGTCCCGATCTCCTGACCTCGTGATCCGCCCGTCTCGGCCTCCCAAAGTGCTGGGATTACAGGCTTGAGCCACCGCGCCCGGCCAAAAAGCCACTTTCTTACCAGCAGTACAGGGCCCTAACAGAGGAAGAGAAGGTGGCTCCATCGACTAGTGCTAGAAGCTGCATAAAGCTCCAGTCAGTGTCACCTCTTCCCATTGTCAAGACAGGGCTGCCGGCAGGGCTTCTTCCTAAAGCAGCATGATGGCAGCTGTGGCCCTCTGCGTGGGAGATGGGATGAATCTACACATCCATTTCCCAAATGGGAAGAGATATGAATGGATTTTTATGTTTTATTTATTTTTATTCTTATTATTGTTGAGAGTCTCGCTCTGTCGCCAGGCTGGAGTACAGTGGTGCGACCATGGCTCACTGCAACTTCCGCCTCCTGGGTTCAACCAATTCTCCTGTCTCAGCCTCGCAAGAAGCTAGGACTACAGGTGCGCACTACCACACCCAGCTAATTTTTGTATTTTTAGTAGAGACGGGGTTTCACCATGTTGGTCAGGATGGTCTCAATCTCTTGACCTCGTTATCCACCTGCCTTGGCCTCCCAAAGTGCTGGGAATACAGGTATGAGCCACCATGCCCGGCCTATTTTTTATTTTTTTGAGATAGAGTCTCACTCTGTTGCTCAGGCTGGAGTGCAGTGGCACAATCTCGGCTCACTGCAACCTCACAGGCTCAAGCAAATTCCCCTGCCTCAGCCTCCCATGTAGCTGGGATTACAGGCGCCTGCTGCCACACTCAGCTAATTTTTGTGCTTTTAGTAGAGATGGGGTTTCACCATGTTGGCCAAGCTGGTCTTGAACACCTGACCTCAGGTGATCCGCCCTCCTCGGCCTCCCAAAGTGCTGGGATTACAGGTGTAAGCCACTGCGCCCAGCCTATAAATGGATTTTAAATACATATCCTTTGAACAATAGAGCCCAACAATACTGACAGATGACTTGCATGCTCAGTGGCTACTACTACTATTGATTAATCAGTTAATTATCTTTATTGCCCACAAACGCCTGCCTTGGTCAACATAGTGTTATTTGTCACATATAAATGAAATGCTAATGTGCCTTCTGCAAATCCCCCTTGTAACTTTTATATTTTTGAGACAGGATCTCTCTTGCTCTGTTCCCAAGGCTGGAATGTAGTGGTGCAATCATTGCTCACTGCAACCTTGAACTCCTTCCTAGGCTCAAATGATCCTCTGGTCTCAGCCTCCTGAGTAGCTAGGACTACAGGTGTGCACCACCACGACTAGCTAATTTTTTGTGTGTGTGTGTGAAAACAAGGTCTCACTATGTTGCCCAGGCTGTTCTCAAACTCCTGGCCTCAAGTGATCCTCCCATCTTGACCTCCCAAAGTGCTGGGATTACAGGCATGAGCCACCATGCCCAGCCTTTTTTTTTCTTTTCTTTTCTTTTTTTTTTTTTTGAGACAGAGCTTCGCTCTGTCGCCCAGGCTGGAGTGCAGTGGTGTGATTTCGGCTCACTGCAAGCTCCGCCTCCTGG
>NW_012116267.1:3109941-3112363 GCF_000951035.1 Colobus angolensis palliatus
AGTGCAGTGGCATCATTTTGGCTCATGGTAACCTCCGCCTCCCAGGCTAAGGCATCCTCCCACTTTAGCCTCCCAAGTAGCTGAGACTACAGGTACATGTCATCACAGCTGGCTAAGTTTTATATTTTTCATAGAGACCAGGGTTTTGCCATGTTGCCCAGGCTGGTCTAGAACTCCTGGCCTCAAGTGATCCACCCATCTCAGCCTCCCAAAGTGTTGGGATTACAGGCGTAAGCCACTGCACTTGGCCCCAGCCTCCTTTATAACCTTTGGAGGATCAAGTAACATCCACAGGAAGTGTTTGCTGAGTTCCTGTGAGGCCTCTGTAGTTCTAGCAGGTGTTATTTAAGAAAAAACAAGTTTAGATTGAGTAATTTTAAAAAGCTGAAACTCTGCAGAAAATAGGCTACAATAAAGAAAAGACTTCACAGACTTAAAAAAAAAACATGCACTATACAGTCTTTTATTTCTAGTTTAAAAACAAAATCTTAAATTACTAGGAGTATATCTACAGGATTAATTACATTTTAAGCCAGCACACCATGAACGTACATGAAGGGCCACTCAGTGTCCCTCACTGGGACAGGCTGGGACAGGCTGTGTGACCTGCCCGAGGGGCTCCGGCTCATTTGCTGAAGTTGAGAAGAAGACCAGGTCTTCTGACTGCTCAGGCCAAACAACAATGAAAAAAGTATCAGAGATGTGTCACATCCATTTTGCTAATAAGCAATTACATGCCTTTTTAGTGTTTAAGAGAAGCCTTAATTTTCCTGGGGTATCTCCATAGAATCATTCTAAAAACTTGTTTGATTTCGAAAATTCTTCAAGAAAAAAAAAAGCTTGTCACCCCCATGAGACCCACTGTCTCTCACAAGGCAGGGACAGGCCTTTTAGAGGCAGGAAAAGGGAATACTGGTGTCTGGGAAGTCCAGACAGAACTCCAGCAGCTCCACTGGTTCGACGATCTCTTCCAGGGGGCCAGTGGGCTGGACCCATGCTTTGGTTCAAAGTGTTTGGAGAACATCTTCTTGCTCCTTTTCTGGAAAGGAAATGATGGACACAGAGTCCCAGACGTCATCCTTTGGTGAGCTGTCCTTGTCCAAGGCCTCTAAGATG
The DNA here is from genome assembly GCF_000951035.1 of Colobus angolensis palliatus. Taxonomy (NCBI): domain Eukaryota; kingdom Metazoa; phylum Chordata; class Mammalia; order Primates; family Cercopithecidae; genus Colobus; species Colobus angolensis. The sequence goes on from NW_012116267.1 coordinate 3,111,058, forward strand.
GGCTGGGTTGGGTCCTTTAAATACTTGGGGAAATTGGAAAGCAAAATTGTAATGAGTTTACCAGTTCAATACAGCAGACCTCTGAACTTTAGTTTTTGTTGTTGTGTTTTTTAAATTCTGTTTTGTTTGAGACAAAGTCTCACTCTGTCACCTAGGCTAGAGTGCAGTGGTGTGATCTCGGCTCACTGCAACCTCCGCCTCCCAGATTCAAGTGATTCTCCTGCCTCAGCCTCCCGAGTAGCTGGGACTACAGGCGTACGCCTGGGTAAGTTTTGTATTTTCAGTAGAGACAGGGTTCACCATGTTGGCCAGGTAACCTCGTGATCCACGCGCGTCGGCCTCTCAAAGTGCTGGGATTACAGGCATGAGCCACCATGCCCGGCCAACAACTTCTAATAGTTGAATACTCCTTACCCCTCATCTCAGTAATAACTTTAATACTCATCCCAGGGCTGACCATGTTAATATGCTGAGAGTGTAAAAGGGCAAAAGTCACGAAGAGCAAGTTTCGTTTTTTGTTTTTTTCTTCTGATTTTCTGATTGGAAGAAAAAAGCAAGTTCTTCCTTGCAACCCTCAGTGCAGGCCTGCGGGTTATTAATCTTAAAACGTCTCTAAAATGATAACCTTTCAGCGAAGGAGGGACTGGGGGCTCTTGTTCAGCTGTCATGGGGAAAAAGAGGGCAAGTTCATAAGCACTGGTCTCAAACACTCCTCCACCCCTCCCCTCACACAGCGCACAGCACACAACACACAGCACACAACACACAGCGCACAGCGCACAACACACAGCGCACAACACACAGCACACAGCGCACAACACACAGCACACAGCGCACAGCACACAACACAGCGCACAACACACAGCGCACAACACAGCACACAGCACACAACACACAGCACACAACACAGCGCACAGCACACAACACACAGCACACAGCACAGCGCACAACACAACACACAGCACACAACACACAGCACACAACAAACAACGCACAGCGCACAACACAACACACGGCGCACAACACACAACACAGCGCACAACACACAACACACAACACAACACAGCGCACAACACACAGCGCATAGCACACAACACACAGCACACAATGCACAGCGCACAACACACAGCGCACAACACAACACACAGCACACAACACAGCGCACAACACACAGCACACACAACACAGCACAAAACAACACAGCACAGAACACACAGCGCACAGCACACAACACAACGCACAACACACAACACAGCGCACAACAGACAACACAGCACACAGCGCACAACACACAGCACACAACACA
>NW_012116267.1:3112436-3112668 GCF_000951035.1 Colobus angolensis palliatus
GCACACAACACAGCACACAACGCACAGCGCACAGCACACAACACAACGCACAGCGCACAACACACAACACAGCGCACAACACAACACAGCACACAACACACAACACCGCACACAACGCACAGTGCAAAACACAACACACAACACAGTGCACAGCACAACACAACAGCGCACAACACACAACACACAGCGCACAACACACAACACACAGCGCACAACACAGCGCACAGCACAC
>NW_012116267.1:3114448-3114672 GCF_000951035.1 Colobus angolensis palliatus
CACAACACAACACAGCGCACAACGCACAACACAGCACACAGCACACAACACAGCGCACAGCACACAACACAGCACACAATGCACAGCGCACAACACACAGCACACAACGCACAGCGCACAGCACAACACACAACACAGCGCACAACGCACAGCGCACAACACAGCGCACAACACGACACAACACACAGCGCACAACACAACACAACGCACAGCGCACAACACAG
>NW_012116267.1:3115120-3115822 GCF_000951035.1 Colobus angolensis palliatus
CGCACAGCGCACAACACACAGCACATAACAGCGCACAGCAGAACACAACACACAACACAGCGCACAGCACAACACACAGCGCACAACACAACACAACACACAGCGCACAACAAACAGCGCACAGCGCACAACACAACGCACAGCGCACAACACAACACAGCGCACAACACAACACAGCGGACAACACACAACACAACACACAGCGCACAACACAACACAGCGCACAACACAACACAGCGCACAACACAACAGCGCACAGCACACAACACACAGCACACAACACAGCGCACAGCGCACAACACAACACAGCGGACAACACACAACACAACACACAGCGCACAACACACAAAGCGCACAACACAACAGCACACACAGCACACAACACAGCGCACAGCGCACAACACAACACAGCGGACAACACACAACACAACACACAGCGCACAACACACAAAGCGCACAACACAACAGCGCACAACACAACACCACAGCACACAACACAGCGCACAACACACAACACACAACACAGCGCACAACACACAGCGCACAACACACAGCGCACAACACAGCACAAAACACACAGCGCACAACACAGCGCAAAACACACAACACAGCACAGAACAGCGCACAGCACACAACACAGCGCACAACACACAGCGCACAACGCACAGCACACAACACACAACAGCGCACAACACAACACGC
>NW_012116267.1:3115872-3116884 GCF_000951035.1 Colobus angolensis palliatus
ACAGCGCACAACACAACACGCAACAACGCACAACACGCAGCGCACAACACACAACACAACGCACAACACAACACAGCGCACAACACACAACACAGCGCACAGCACACAACACACAGCGCACAACACACCGCACGACACACAACACAGCAAACACACAGCACACAACACAGCGCACAACACACCGCACAACAGCACACAGCGCACAGCGCAGCACACAGCGCACAACACACAGCACACAGCGCACAGCACACAACACAGCGCACAACACACAGCACACAGTGCACAACACAACACAGCGCACAGCACAACACACAGCGCACAACACAGCGCACAACACAAAACAACACAGCGCACAACACAACACATAGCGCACAACACACAAAACAGCACACAACAGCACACAACGCACAGCGCACAACACAACACACAGCACAAAACAACACACAGCACAGAACACAGCGCACAGCACACAACACAGCGCACAACACACAACGCACAGCGCACAACGCACAACACAACACAACAGCGCGCAACACAACACGCAACACAGCGCACAACACACAACACAGCGCACAACACACAGCGCACAACACAGCACACAACACACAGCACAAAACACAGCACACAACACAACACACAGCACACAACACAGCACACAACACACAGCACACACACAGCACACAACACACAACACAGCGCACAGCGCACAACACACAGCGCACAGCACACAGCGCACAACACAGCACACAACAGCGCACAGCACACAGCGCACAACGCACAGCACAGCACACAACACAGCACACAACACACAACACATAACGCACAGCGCACAACACACAGCACACAACACACAACGCACAGTGCACAACACACAACACACAGCGCACAACACACAACACAGCGCACAGCACACAACGCACAACGCACAACGCAGAACACACAGCACACAACACAGCACGCACAGTGCACAACACAACACACAGCGCACAGCACACAGCACACAACGCACAAC
>NW_012116268.1:0-326 GCF_000951035.1 Colobus angolensis palliatus
TGTAAGAGACTTCCCCACAACTGAACACAATGAGAGAAGTTATTTCTAAAGAAAAATAAGGTTTGTTACTAACAGAAAAGCTCCGTGGTAGGTGGCGGTAAACGGTAGATGTGCACTGCCACTCTTACCCTTCATTAGTCAAACCCACCTGACTCTCAGCTTACTCCTTTGTAGCATGTGTGTGCAGGATGAGCAGCCACGTCATGTCTGCTTGAACGTGGACAGCACACCTTCAGGACTCAATTCCTCAACCCCTTGAAGCAGATACACAGTTAACACAGATTAAGGTAATCATTTAATCATATTCTTTTATGCACTGTCACTCT
>NW_012116268.1:5230-5885 GCF_000951035.1 Colobus angolensis palliatus
GCACGGCCCTCGACCCGCCCGCATCCCGCCTACCGCCCTCCCACTCCCAGGCCCAAGACATAAAAGCCGCTCCCGGCAGGCGCGCGGCGCGAACTTCCTCGGCCCCCACCTCATGCAGACCCAGGAACCTCGCCTGAGAACGCCAGAGCAACTCCCTCGGCCTCTGCCCCCGGAGACCGGTGAACCTCGCCTCCTCTTTCTTTACATTGGCTACGTAATAAAGTTTCCTTTTTATCTTGCCTACTTGCCTTTTTTCTCTGGCGCCGGCTCTGGTGGTCACATAAAGCAAATCAGGTGGTGCCAAAACCCGGGAGGAGACCCCTCCTCAGGGCCCCCCAAGGTCCGAGGAGCCTCCTCCTTCCACGCCACGGATGGACGAGGACCTAGACATCGCTTTCCACACCTCCAAGTCTCCTAGGGGTGAGTACTTCTTGCCTCTCTCTCATACTCCTTGGCCAGAAGTCCTGCACAGGCCCAAGGTTTTTTTCCAGTCACCAGGTGACCCACAGGAGAGTTTCCAAAGGTAGAGACGTCGGCCCAAAGAAACTCTATTCCAGTCAGGACGAAGACGTCCGCCTGGAGGTAATCTCCATTCCGGCTCCGGGAGCCTCCCACAGGTCTCTAGTGGCTCCAAAGGACGCTTTGTAGCCAGGTA
>NW_012116268.1:11520-12055 GCF_000951035.1 Colobus angolensis palliatus
GAGACTGGTGAACCTCGCCTCCTCTTTCTTTACATTGGCTATGTAATAAAGTTTCCTTTTTATCTTGCCTACTTGCCTTTTTCTCTGGCGCCAGCTCTGGTGGTCGCATAAAGCAAATCAATGACCGTTTCAAAATAAAAGAAAGGAGTAATAAGCCCCACACAAATCTGAACCCAGCAGGGTAGGCATTAAAACTTAAAGCTCCAACATAATCTTTGGTTCTATGTCCTGCATCCAGGGCACACTGACGCAACCGGTGTGCTCCCAAGGCTTTGGGCAACTCCACCCCTGTGGCTTTGCAAGGTGCAGTCCCTATGGTTGCTTTCACATGTTGGAGTTGAGTGCCTGTGGCTCTTCCAGACTTAAGATGCTAGCTGCCCATGGCTCCACTATTCTGCGGTCTGAAAGACGGTGGTCCCCTTCCTACAGCTTCATTAAGTGGTGCTCTGGTGGGGACTCTGTGTGGGGCCTCCAACCTCACAATTCCCCTCAGCAATACCCTAGTAGAGTTTCTTTGTAGAGGCTCTAGCCTGCA
>NW_012116269.1:0-2142 GCF_000951035.1 Colobus angolensis palliatus
TCAGCCTCCCAAAGTACTGAGATTACAGGCGTGAGCCACCGCACCTGGCCGAGATTACAGGTGTGAGCCACTGCACCTGGTCACATTTTTTTTTTTGAGTCAGGGTCTCACTCCATCACCCAGGCTAGAGTGCAGTTGTGCAATCATAACTCACTGCACCTTGAACTTGTGGGCTCAAAAGATCCTCCTGCCACAACCTGTCAAGCAGCTGGGACTACAGGCACACAACACCACACTCAGCTAATTTTTTTTTTTTTTAGATGGAGTCTCGCTCTGTCACCCAGGCTGGAGTGCTGTGGCACAATCTCAGCTCACTGCAACCTCTGCCTCCTAGGTTCACGTGATTCTCATGCCTCAGCCTCCTGAGTACCTGGGACCTACAGGTACGCGCCACCACTCCTGGCTAATTTTTTTTTTTGTATTTTCAGTAGAAATGAGGTTTCGCCACATTGGCTAGGCAGGCTGGTCTTGAACTCCTGGCCTTAAGTGATCCACCCACCTCCGCCTCCCAAAGTTTTGGGATTACAGGCATGAGCCACTGCACCCAGCCCCAGCTAATTATTTTTATTTATCTATTTATTTATGTATTCATTCATTCATTCATTCATTCGAGACAGAGTCTCGCCCTGTCACCCAGGCTGGAGTGCAGTGGTATGATCTCGGCTGACTGCAACCTCCACCTCCCGGGTTCAAGCAATTCTTCTGCCTCAGTCTCCTGAGTAGCTGGAACTATAGGCACGTGCCACCACACCTGGATAATTTTTGTATTTTTAGTAGAGACAGGGTTTCACCATGTTGGCCAGGATGGTCTCAATCTCCTCACCTCATGATCTGCCCGCCTCGGCCTCCCAAAATGCTGGGATTACAGGTGTGAGCCACTGCACCCGGCCTGGTCTCAAACCCCTGGCCTCAAGTGATCCTCTTGTCTCAGGCTCCCGAAGTATTGGGATTACAGGCGTGTGTCCTGGCACCCAGCCTATGGTTTCTGACTTTCATAATCTGGACACTCTTCCCAGGCAGGAGACAATGTAGTCTTTGAGAAGCCCATCCCCATCTGGGACGTCACAGAGCCGAGGCTCTAAGTGGGTGGATCAGCTGCCGGGGCAGCATGGCTGGTATAGTGCAGGAAGTGGGGGGAAATGATTGAAAATCAGTGTAAACTGGTCTGGTTCTATCTAGTCAGAGCACGGCTGAGCTGGGAGCAGCAGCTTGTGTGCAGCAGGGCATTTATACGCATCCGACCAGACCCATTGCTGCGAGGGGCAGATCGGGTGCAGCAGGGCATTAATACTCACCCAACCAGACCCACAGCTGCCATCTCCTCTGGTTCTTGGTCATGAAAACACAGCTCAAGTTGCATTATGCTTCCATCTTTAGCTACTAATTCTCTTCACGTATATGAGAAAGTTTGAGGGAAATCTTTGCAGATTCCACTCACAACTGTGGCATCTCCATCTGTCACTCTGTGTCCTGGTGACTGAGTGCTCAGTGCAGGGTGACAGGCTGGCTCAGCAAGTCTGCAATGGGTTATGCAACTGGAAAACATAGGAACCCATGAAAAAGGCATAGAAATCTACATTTTACGAAAAATGGACAGGGGCCAGCCACAGTGGCTCACGCCTGTAACCCCAGCACTTTGGGAGGCCAAAGTGGGAGGATCGCTTGAGCCCAGGAGTTCAAGACCAGCCTGGGTAACATAGTAAGGCCCTGTTTCTACAAAAATAAAAACAATCAGTCAGGTATAGTGGTGCGCCTGTGGTCCCAGCTACTTCGGAGGCTGAAGCAGGAGGATCATTTGTGTACTGGAGGTCAAGGCTGCAGTGAGCCAAAATTGCACCTCTGCACTCCAGCCTAGGAAACAGAGGGAGTCCATCCCTGAATTAAAAAAAAAAAAAAGTTATGTATTACTTCTGTTCCAGGGTTGGTTTGAATTGTTTGATTTTATGGTATAAGTACAATATTTTTGGCCGTGCATGGTGGTTCATGCCTGTAATCCCCATGATGGTGACAGGAGGCAGCCAAATGCCTAGACAGAGAGGGATGGGTCCCCCGAGAAACCCCACCTCAAGCCGAAGATAGTTTAAAGTCAAGCTACAAGTTAAATCCTCAGTCTGGATTGAGAGCCTGTCTTCCTGTCTGGCG
>NW_012116269.1:2617-3801 GCF_000951035.1 Colobus angolensis palliatus
ACTGGAGGTCAAGGCTGCAGTGAGCCAAAATTGCACCTCTGCACTCCAGCCTAGGAAACAGAGGGAGTCCATCCCTGAATTAAAAAAAAAAAAAAAGTTATGTATTACTTCTGTTCCAGGGTTGGTTTGAATTGTTTGATTTTATGGTATAAGTACAATATTTTTGGCCGTGCGTGGTGGTTCATGCCTGTAATCCCCATGATGGTGACAGGAGGCAGCCAAATGCCTAGACAGAGAGGGATGGGTCCCCCAAGAAACCCCACCTCAAGCCGAAGATAGTTTAAAGTCAAGCTACAAGTTAAATCCTCAGTCTGGATTGAGAGCCTGTCTTCCTGTCTGGCGCGCTTTCCTCCGACTGATCCCCACCCTTCACCTATTTTACATATACCTACCCTTTTCTAATTGGCTTTCTACACTGTCACGCCCACCTTTGAGTGGTCTTCACTGTAACCTCTTTTGCAGACTCACAAACCAATCAGCACACACTCCTCATCCTGTGCCTGTAAAGACCCCAGACTCAGCCTCAGTTGGTAGAGGGGAGCTGGCCTAACTTGGGCGAAGAGACAGCCTGCCTTTGGGGAAGATGACCTGTCCTTCCCGTCCCCTCTCCAGCTCCCCTCTCCACTAAGAGCCATTTTCATCGCTCAGTAAAATTCTTCTCTGCCCTCCTCACCCTTCTATGTCCACTGTATCCTCATTCTTCTTGGGTGTGGTACAAGAGCTCAGGAACCACCAAACACAGTTACAAGCTATAACGTAGGCAAGCTGAGGCACGCCAGCATGGCTAGGCAAGGCCCAGGCGGGGCACTGCTAGGGCTTGCAAAGGGACCAAGAAGAAGAATCCTATGGCTGGGTGCAGTGGCTCAGGCCTGTCATCCCAGCACTTCGGGAGGCCGAGGTGGGTGGATCATCAGGTCAGGAGTTTGAGACCAGCCTGACAAACATGGTGAAACCCCATCTCTACTAAAAATACAAAAAAATGAGACATATGTGGTGGCGTGTGCCTATAATCCCAGCTACTCAGAAGGCTGAGGCAGGAGAACTGCTTGAACCCAGGAGGCAGAGGTTGCAGTGAGCCAGTTTGTGCCACTGTACTCCAGCCCAGCCTGGGTGACAGAGCGAGACTCTGTCTCAAAATAAATAAATACATAAAATAAAAAATAAATAAAAAAAAAGAAGAATCC
>NW_012116269.1:6083-7329 GCF_000951035.1 Colobus angolensis palliatus
CGTGATCCGCCCGTCTCGGCCTCTCAAAGTGTGGGGATTACAGGCTTGAGCCACCGTGCCCGGCCAGTTTCCTTACTTCTCAATAAACTTGCTTTCACTTTGTGGATTTACCTCTAAACCTTTCTTGTGGGCGATCCAATAACCAGTTCTTGGGGTCTGGATCAGGACCCCTTTCCAGTAACAAAATAACCCTGTCCAAGCAGGAGGGCAGCACTGTCAGACTAACCTATGAATAAGTGCAACTGTAATCAACCTCTCAACAAGCTAGTCCTAGCACTCCTACCGGGAACACAAGGGGGCAAAAATAGCTAAGACAGCTGGCTGGGTGTGGTGGCACACACCTATAGTCCCAGCTACTCAGGAGGCTGAGGCAGGAGGATCACTTGAGCCCGCAAGGTTGAGGTTGCAGTGAGCTGTGATTGTACCACCGCACTCCAGCCTGGGTGTCAGATTAAGACCCTATCTCAAACAAATAAAAATAAAGTAAATTTTTAAAAAATAGCTAATGGGCCAGGTGCGGTGGCTCACGACTATAATCCCAGAGCTTTGGGAGGCCAGGTGGGTGGATCACCAGGTTGGGAGTTCGAGACCAGCCTGGCCAACGTAGTGAAACCCCATCTCTACTAAAAATACAAACAATTAGCTGGGCGCAATGGCAGGCGCCTGCAATCCCAGCTACTCAGGAGGCTAAGGCAGGAGAATCGCTTGAACCCGGGAGGCAGAGGTTGCATTGAGCCGAGACCACACCACTGCACTCCAGCCTGGGCAACAGAGAAAGATTCCATCTCAAAAACAAAACAAAAAACAAAAAAAACAAATAGCTGATAGCTGGACGTGATGGCTCACGCCTGTAATCCCAGCACTTTGGGAGGCAGAGGTAGGCAGATCACTTGACATCAGGAGTTCAAGACCAGCCTGACCAACATGGTGAAACCGCATCTCTACTAAAAATACAAAATTAGGCCAGGCAGCCAGGTGCGGTGGCTCACACCTGTAATCCCAGCACTGTGGGTGGCCAAGGCAGGCGGATCACAAGGTCAGGAGATCGAGACCATCCTGGCTAACACAGTGAAACCCCATCTCTACTAAAAAACACAAAAAATTAGCTGGGCGTGGTGGCAGTTGCCTGTAGTCCCAGCTACTTGGGAGGCTGAGGCAGAAGAATGGTGTGAACCCAGGAGGCAGAGCTTGCAGGGAGCCAAGATTGCACTACTACACTCCAGCCTGAGCAAAAGAGCGAGAATCA
>NW_012116270.1:0-492 GCF_000951035.1 Colobus angolensis palliatus
TTTTCAAAAAGGATAATTTTATCCTCCAACTTTTCTGTTGATAATGAAGACAGTCAGGTAATCATGTTAAGTGTTTCATTTAAGAATATAAAATACCCCTATGTCAGTGAGTGGGGTAAAGGCATATTCTATTTTTTTAGCCAAACGCTCGCATCCTCTTCTCTTCCCCATGCCTCTGCCAGGGGAAGCTGGCTGTCTTGTATCATAACAGTAATGTCTATTAAATGCTTGCTGTGTACCAGGCACAATACATCATCTGATTTAACCGGGTAAGGACGATTTGGACCCATTCCACAGATGGAGAAGATGAGGCCTAGGAAGGGCATAAATGACTTGCTCCATGTCGTACACACAGTAGGTGCTAGATTCTGGCACCAAAGAAAGCACTTTGTCCACCCCCCTTTCTTCTGTGGCTTTCTTCTCTTTATCTGCCCCAAAGGCTGTAATCTCTAATATGACCTTAATAAAGAGAATGGAAGGGATTTGTTATTA
>NW_012116270.1:5617-5936 GCF_000951035.1 Colobus angolensis palliatus
GGAAAAAAGCACCCTCTGCCCAAACACTTCCCATCAGAGATGGAGCATGGGGTGGTGGGATAAACATCGCAGTCTCTCTCTAGCCCACCCTCATGGCACACAGCTGAGGCCTGGGTGATGCCATTCCTAGAGGTCAGCTTTTCGGGGGCAGGGCAGAGAAGGGTGGAGAAGACCCAAAGAAGCAAAGGGAGAAAAACCAGCACCACCTACCTCATAGGTGTGATGGTTGTAGGATTATTAGCCTTAAAGTCCTTCGAACAGTGTCCTGTACTTGCTGCAGCTGTTGTTATTGTGTTGTTTTGTTTTGAGACGGTGCTCT
>NW_012116270.1:10861-11262 GCF_000951035.1 Colobus angolensis palliatus
CATCAAAGTCCATGAAGAACCAGGGGCTCAGAGAGGTTAAGTAAGTTGCCCAAATCTTCACAACTAGTCCTTTAACCCCCAAACCAGGGCTTTTTCCCCCTCTAAGCTTAAAGCTTTTAAGGAGGCTTCCTAGGAAGGTTTCTTTGAAGAGGGATGAATGGCATGTGTGTCGCTAGGGAGTAACCTTTCCTGGGTCTTCTGTGTTCTCTCTCCAGATACTGTCTCCCATGGCCAAAGGCTTATTCCACAAAGCCATCATGGAGAGTGGAGTGGCCATCATCCCTTACCTGAAGGCCCATGATTATGAGAAGAATGAGGACGTATGTATACTGTTAACACCCTGCCAGCTTCCTCTCCTCAGTTAGCAGAGAATGTGGTCAGGCACCTTCTCACCATGTGTT
>NW_012116271.1:0-323 GCF_000951035.1 Colobus angolensis palliatus
TTCACTAAAATACTACCCATCATTTATAATAAATAAATGCCTGAGACACAGAACAAGGTAAAATAAGTATTTATATTGAGTAAAATAAGCCAAACAAATAAGAATATATACGATGTGATTTCATTTTTATAAATTCTGATAAATAAAGATGTATCTAAAAAAATAATGAAGATTGGTAGTTGCCAGGGGAAATGATAGAAGAAGGGAAGGGGAGAGGAGGAGGAATACAGCAGAACAAGAGGAAATGTTGAGAAGAATTCACTTGTCCATTTTCTTGATAATGATGACAGTCACATCACGTTTATTAATTGTACATTTTAAAT
>NW_012116271.1:4123-5754 GCF_000951035.1 Colobus angolensis palliatus
CTGGGTAGCCTCAGGAAACTTACAATCATGATGGAAGGCAAAGGGGAAACAAGTGCCTTCTTCCCAAGGAACAGGATGGAGAGAAGGAGAAGGAGGAGCAAGAGCCACAAACGTTTCAATCAGATCTCCTGAGAACTCTATCAGGAGAACAGTATGGAGGAAACCACTCCCACGATCTAATCACCTCCTTCCAGAACCCTCGCCTGACACTTGGGGTTTACAATTCAAGAAGAACTTTGGGTGAAAACACAGACCCAAACCACATCAGAATTTCTAGGTGAGAACTGGTCAATTCATAAGTTATTAGTGAAGTATCAGAAAAACAAGTGGCACCATTGTTGCTGTTATCCAGTTAATCTATAAATCATCTCAATATTCACTTTACGAGAGGTCTAGGAAAAGTGTGAGATAGACGATAATTAATCTACCAAATACTGTATATATTACTATATGTGTAATATATAGTATAGAAATGGAAGTAGTGTTTTACATAGTATTTGATAGAATTAATATCACACCTAATATTATATACGTACATATACATATATGAAGTATTTGGTAGAATTAATATCTCATATATACTGTATGTCACTTACACTTACATATATGTGTGTGTATGTGTATATATATACACATATATATGTGTGTGTGTATATATATGTACACACACACACACACACTTTATGATGTCTGCAAAAATGTCTTCTTGGATTTAGTGTTGAGTTTTTGAATATCTATATATATTCCAGGGTAAATATTGGTGACATCATAAAAACAGATTCTAATATTTATGTCCAAGATGATCACTTTCAAATAGGTTGTAACAACAGAAACCAGACGTATCTTTCCACCAGAAATTACTGGAAACCCCATTGAAATTACTTAAACATGATTTTAAGATGCTTGACACCAGGCAACAAAGATAACAATTAATGAGAGAGGAAATCAGCAAAATTAAGCAAAAAAGCCTGGTGAATGCATACTCAGATAGTTCCTTAAGGGAGTTGCTAGGCTACAGTGCTGGAGTGGAACCATGTGGATTTAGAATTAATAAAAGGGAGCTGCAAACCCTGATAGGCCAAGAAGGGTGGATACCACAGAATAGCAAGTGGATTGCAGAATACTGTCAGTGCATGAACCCCATAGATGGCAGGAGTAACACGCAGACTTGACAGAGTGCAGATCAGTGTGTGGGAAGCAGGGAAAGTTGTCTGCGAGAACACAGACTACTACAGGGAGCTCTCCTTAAAATTCAAAGCCATGGTAAATATATGAATATGCACTTACAAACTTTAAAATATACAGAAAGGCACCATAATAAAGTCAAAAAAAGGAAAGGTGGGTTTGCTACATTAAAGTAAAAAGAAGTGTATTTCTGAGCAAATAATAATACTTATGAGGGGAACAATTTTATTCCACCACGGCAAATGATTTCAGAGAACAACATTCAAAATGCCTATGGCCTTCATGAAGAATGTTCAAACAAGTATAAGAGTAGAATTATTACCAGAGTGATAGTACCAGAGCCCTCTGCTTTCCGATGAAGGCTTATTATTATTAAAGCTTATTATTATTACAAACTTATTATTAATACTCATCATGATTATTAATTATAAAAATAATATTGTATA
>NW_012116271.1:11189-11502 GCF_000951035.1 Colobus angolensis palliatus
CAGTGCCTCAGGAGCGGTGCCTCTGCCTGCAGCCTTGGAGCTGATTCTGCTGCCCCAATAAGCGGAGAAGGAAAAAGATTTTTCTGGAGAAGCTTACACTGGGGGCTTAAAGCATATGGCAATTTGTTTTGCTATGCATTGTATTTGCTGGAGACATACCACCCATTTTGCCCCCTATTTTTTTTTCCTTTGGCAATGAAACTGTCTATTCTATGCTTAATTCTACAGGACACAGCAGCGGCTGTATCCTGTGTGACAAGATTCAGCATGAAAGATTCCTATCACCTGAGCCAGATGCATCACTGATCTGCGG
>NW_012116272.1:0-326 GCF_000951035.1 Colobus angolensis palliatus
CTGAGGACATTTCCTCTCAACAAAGCCAGACAAGTGGAAAAATAGAAATTTTGATTACAAATCTATTTTCTTCGGTTCCAATGATCTCTGTTTGCGGCTAGCTCCTGTTTGATTTCTGATCAATAGTCTGGGATGGGCTATCTTACATGAACTTCCTGATGATCAGAAGATCTCTTTTTCTCTTCTGTATTTCTCATATAGAAACTACCGGCTGGGCGCGGTGGCTCATCCCTGCAATCGCAGCACTTTGGGAGGCTGAGGCAGGTGGATCACCTGAGGTTGGGAGTTCGAGACCAGCCTGACCAACATGGAGAAATCCCATCTCT
>NW_012116272.1:2242-3836 GCF_000951035.1 Colobus angolensis palliatus
AGGCTGGTCTCGAACTCCTGACCTCAGGTGATCCACCTACGTTGGCCTCCCAAAGTGCTGGGATTACAGGCATGAGCCACCATGCCTGGCCCTGATTTTTTAAATTTGGAGTGAATAAAGGACTAGAAGAAGCACAGTTCTGCTCTGTTGCACATCTCTGCCCTCAATATGGGAAGTCTGTTACTCTTAGGAGGCTGTGCTAGGGTGGAGGAGAGGGGTGCATCCAACACATTAAAGGCACCTTCCCAGATGGCGGCCTCAGGAAGCATCTATGAATTGGAAGCTGAGAGCTGTGTCCTGTTGTGGCTGATGCGTCTGTCACTCCCATATGTGGACCTCAAGTTGGCCCGAACAGCTTCACTGTGCACGTGGCTGAAACACTGAAAAATCCATACTGCAACTTGTAGGCTCTTTTGTCTAAAGTACTCCCAGGCCATTTCCCTTTCATTGGCGTCAATCGTTCTGCCAAGTTGCAACATGTGTGTTGTGACTTCAGCCCCTGAGTGACAATCCTATTTTAGTCCTAACCGTTGTTTCTCCTACACATGATTTACACCCCTTGATCCTACCTGGATATTCCTAAATCCAGTGTCTATACAGTTAGAGATGATATTTCAGGGTAGTTCAAACTTCACTTTATGAGGAAGACCTTGTATTTAGCTTGCATGGACACCTTTCCTTGCTCAGTGCCCGGCAGCATGGATGTTACTTAGCTGCGTCTTTACTTTTCATGGTTTGGAAGTTAGGGCATGTCAGACAATTTAGTAATTTGTTTTTTATATACGGCTGCTTTTGTTTCATCATTGGTTTATTGCGGGTGGCATAATATTAGCAGTTTACAAATAAATCCTAGAAAGGAATGTGTGTATTCAGGCGGGGCTAAAGTAGGAAGGAGATGACAGAGGGACGGGGGCAGGGAAAGAAACAGAAAAACCCAGCATAGAAATCCTGGCCTTCTACTGGCCCATTAACAAGTTTATTTATATGAAGTGAGTCAGGCACAATTAAAGACATTTTCTTTCCGACTCTCAGCAGTTGGTGCCTATTCTAAGTGGAGCTTATATTCTGGGGCAGATGCAGTGAGAATGGTGCTGGGTCTGCTCTCCGGAGTTTTCACACATCTGGGATCCCCACTAGAGTGTCCCTCCTGATATCTCCCACCTGCCGATCAAGTCTACGTTTATTTTGTTATTCTGAGGAATAATTTTAATGCCAGTTCTTGATCTTGTATCATCTAGGTAGAAATAGAGGTATTATCATTCTTCTGTCTCGTCATGCTTTTGAGGTCACAAATTTACTATCATTGCATGTAGTTAATCTTCACATCATCCCACGTGGAAGTTGTCTCTCAGTGACTTTTATAAGAAACACACTTGCTTTCAGTCTGCACCAGCAGGGTGATCTTACTTTTGTCTCGCTCTGTCACCCAGGCTGGAGTGCAGTGGCTGGATCTCAGCTCACTGCAAGCTCCGCCTCCAGGGTTTACGTCATTCTCCTGCGTCAGCCTCCCGAGTTGTTGGGACTACAGGCGCCTGCCACCTCGCTCGGCTAGTTTTTTGTATTTTTTAGTAGAGACGGGGTTTCACCGTGTTAG
>NW_012116272.1:7669-9350 GCF_000951035.1 Colobus angolensis palliatus
TTGTTTCTGACACTGGTGTTTTTCAGTACATAGTATGGAAAAATACTGATGTAGAGGAATTTTATAGAAACGCACACAGAAACCACAGTAGTTTTGTTTTTTTTTTTAGACAGAGTCTTGCTGTGTCACCCAGGCTGGAGTGCAGCAGCGTGATCTCGGCTCACTGCAAGCTTCGCTCCCTGGGTTCACGCCGTTCTCCTGCCTCAGCCTCCCAAGTAGCTGGGACTACAGGCTCCCGCTACCACGCCCGGCTAATTTTTTGTATTTTTAGTAGAGATGGGGTTTCACTGTGTTAGCCAGGATGGTCTTGATCTCCTGACCTCATGATCTACCTGCCTCGGCCTCCCAAAGTGCTAGGATTACAAGCGTGAGCCACCATGCCTGGCCTGAAACCGCAGTAGTTTGTAACATGGTTCCCAGTGGAAGCTGATGAGAAGGATGCTTTTTTCAGTATTCTCCATACAAATATACAATAAGAGAGATCTGTAATCATCTTTGTAGTGATCTGTAACCCAGGGAGATATTTTATGCGGAAGAGTAGTAGATTTTTTTTTTTAGACAGAGTCTGTCACCCAGGCTGGAGTGCAATGGCATGGTCTTGGCTCACTGCAACCTCTGCCTCCAGGGTTCAAGCGATTCTCCCACCTCAGCCTCCCAAGTAGCTGGAATTACAGGCATGCATCACTACGCCTGGCTAACTTTTGTATTTTTAGTAAAGATGGGGTTTCACCATGTTGGCCAGGCTGGTCTCGAACTCCTGACTTCAGGTGATCCACCTACATCAGCCTCCCAAAGTGCTAGGATTACAGGCATAAGCCACCATGCCTAGCCAAGAGTAGATATTTTTTGTGTCAGAATCTCAAGGTGTACAGTTTATTTATCCAATTCATTTATTCCTTTTCTCTGAAGAAAACTGAAGATTTTTTTCACAAAGGCTCTTAAAAATATGCAAATGGTTTACATAAAAACATACACCATATAGGGTAGTAAATTTTGAAAATATGAAATCGAAAGCAAAGCAAAAGGATAAAGCAAATGTGCCAACAGTAAAAGGAAACATAATTACTTAACTGAGCCGAAAGTTTGACTTGGCTCTTTCTGGTAAGGAATTTAAACCAGAGACATTTTAAGTCACACAATTCTTACTACCAATGACAAAAACATTTTATTTCCTTCAGAAGAGATGAAGTCACCATAATACATTTCTAAAATTTATATGAAGAGACAACCATTCATTTCAGCAAATACATTTTAAAAATTCAACTGGCCATCTGAGAAATTGGTTGGCTTCTTATAACGAAATCACACAACTGTCCTGTCAATCAGTATGCACTGCTTTCTTTGTATCCTGGTGGGGACATCTGACTTCAGGCTCAGGGGTATCTCATAGAAGGAGATCTGAGAGGGGACTTGGGCCGTTGTATGCCAGGGCATATATGGAACCAGTCAACTGTGGTGTAAAATTTCACAATGAAAATGCTGTTCTTCTATGGCCCAGAAAGAAATTGAATTTTAAGATAGTACACAAAGGTTAAGAATGAGAGTGTAGGCCGGGCGCAGTGGCTCAAGCCTGTAATCCCAGCACTTTGGGAGGCGGAGACGGGCGGATCACGAGGTCAGGAGATCGAGACCATCCTGGCTAACACGGTGAAACCCCGTCTCTACTAAAAAATACAAAAAA
>NW_012116273.1:0-1005 GCF_000951035.1 Colobus angolensis palliatus
TCTTTCCTCTATAGTTCTGTTTCTAAAACACACTAAAAGGGAAGATTCCATAGAGTAAAATAGTTTTGAAATATGCAAAACCATAAAACTTAATTCTTTTCTAGTAATGAAAACAAGAGTTGGGCATGGTGGCCCACACCTATAATTCCAGTACTTTGGGAGGCCCTTGTAGGCAGATCATTTGAGGTCAGGAGTTCGAGACCAGCCTGGCCAACATGCTAAAACCCGTCTCTACTAAAAATACAAAAATTAGCTGGGCATGATGGTGGGTGCCTGTAATCCCAACTACTCAGGAGGCTGAGGCAGGAGAATCGCTTGAACCTGGGAGGTGGAAGTTGCAGTGAGTAGAGATCATGCCCCCAGGTACCAGAGTGATACCCTGCCTCAAAAAAAACAAAAAACAAAAAACCACCCAGAAAAAGAAAACCAGAAATTATTTCAGAAGGCCTCATTAAAATATATTGTTTCTCTGTTAGTGAGGGAATTAGAGAATGAAAGAGTCAGAGGGGGGCATCATGGGGGAGATTATTCCAGGAGCCATCCTCCAGTGGGTCCCACTGTCCAAGCACAGCCAAACCAAATAAGGCAAGAGCCATCGATTCACAGAACCACAGGTACTAGAAAGGGTTTATGACAACTTAGTCCCCAATCTAACTCCTGGCTTAAGCCACATACAGACAAGCTGAGCCTAGGTAAGGTGATGATTAGATAGGCATGCCTGGTTAGGCCATGACTTCGAGAGACACATGAGAGAGGAGTTAACCAAGTCGGCAGATAAAAGGGGGTCCCAGCCAGGGAATGGCAGCAGAGCTACAGGAATAAAATATACAAGGGTAGAAGAAATGCCACATGCAAGAGTCAAAGACTCAGAGTACAGTTCCCAGAAGTGGGGTCCACTTGAACCTAGGAGAAGGTAAAATCAAAGAAAAGGGATGTTCTTGCTCTGTGAGGATGTTATCTAACCTTGGGCTGTTACACAGATTTCCTCATACTTCATTTCAACTT
>NW_012116273.1:3136-3464 GCF_000951035.1 Colobus angolensis palliatus
CCCACATCCTGTTGATTGGTCCGTTTTACAGAGAGCTGATTGGTCCATTTTACAGAGTGCTGACTGGTCCATTTTACAGAGAGCTGATTGGTCTGTTTTGACAGAGTGCTGATTGGTGCGTTTACAATCCCTGAGTTAGACACAGAGCGCTGATTGGTGTATTTACGATCCTCTAGCTAGACGTAAAAGTTCTCCAAGTCCCCACTAGATTAGCTAGACCCAGAGCACTGATTGGTGCGTTTACAAACTTTGAGCTAGACACGGGGTGCTGATTGGTGCGTTTACACACCTTGAGCTAGACATAGAGTGCTGATTGGTGCATCTACAA
>NW_012116273.1:4134-4448 GCF_000951035.1 Colobus angolensis palliatus
CAGAGTGCTGATTGATGCATCTACAATCCTAAGGCTAGATAAAGAAGTTTTCCAAGTCCCCATCTGACTCAGGAACCTAGCTGGCTTCCCCTAGCAGATACCACACCAGGACCAGGGCAGAGCTGCCAGGCAGTCCCATGCAGGGTGCCTGCACTCCTCAGCCCTTGGGTGGTTGATGGCACCCGGCTCCACAGAGGAGGGGACGGCGCCCGTCAGGGAGACTCGGGCCACGCAGGAACCCACTGTGGGGGGCTCAGGCATGGCGGGCTGCACGTCTGGAGCCCTGCCCCACGGGGAGGCAGCTGAGGCCCGGC
>NW_012116274.1:0-298 GCF_000951035.1 Colobus angolensis palliatus
AAAAAATTAGCTGGGCGTGGTAGCGGGCGCCTGTAGTCCCAGCTTCTCGGGAGGCTGAGGCAGGAGAATGGCGTGAACCCGGGAGGCGGTGAGCAGAGATCGCGCCACTGCACTCCAGCCTGGGTGACAGAGCGATACTCTGTCTCAAAAAAAAAAAAAAAGGAATCCCAAAGCCTTTGAACTTTTTTGTCTATGACAAATAACAAAAGCATCCTTTGCTGTTAAATATCTGTTACTACCCCTCATTCCTTCCGTCTTACAGATGTAAAAGTTGAAGAATTAGTTGCTATCTTAGTTA
>NW_012116274.1:5773-7618 GCF_000951035.1 Colobus angolensis palliatus
AATAAATAAAGTGCTGGGATTACAGGCATGAGCCACCACACCCAGCCTAATATCTGGCAAAACCAAATGTTGGTAAGAATGTGAAGCAATAGGAACTTTCGTTCACTGCCAATGGGAATGCAGAGGGGCACAGCCACTTTGAAGAGCTGACATTATCTACTATTAAAACTGTTAGAAATGCCTATCTTATGACACAGTAATACCAACTCAAAAGCATATATTCTAAATCAAGCATTAGAAAACTTTTCCTGTAAAAGATTAAAAAGTCAGAATTTTAGGCTTTGCAGGCTATGTGGTCTCTGCTGCAACTACTCAGCTCTGCTGAGCAAGAAAGTGGCCGCAGACAATGCAGAAAGAAACCAGCGTGGCTGTGTGCACTAAAATTTTAATTATGGACACCAACATTTGAGATTTTTTATTTTTATTGTTATTTTGAGACAGGGTCTTGCTCTGTCATCCAGGCTGGGGTGCAGTGGCACAAGCACGGCTTACTGTAGCCTTGACCTCCTAGCCTCAAGTGATCCTCCCACCTCAGCCTCCTGAGTAGCTGGAACTACAGGCACACATCACCACATCCAGCTACTTTTTAAAAACATTTTTTTGTAGAGATGGGGGTCTCACTATGTTGCCCAGGCTAGTTTCGAACTCTTAGACTAAAGTGATCTTCCCCTCTCAGCCTCCCAAAGTCCTGGGATTAGAGGTGTGAACCACTGCGCCCAGCCCTGAATTTTATATAATTAATTTCATATAATGTATCTTCTTTGGATTTTTCTAACCATTAAAAAATGTAAAAATCATGCTTAGTGCACGGACTGTACAAAAGAGGTAGTGGGTCCATTCTGGGTTATGGGAGGTAGTTCGGCAACCCCTGCTCTGTAATATTGCTCAAGGGGTGGTCCAGGGATCAGTAGTTCAGTAACAATTTGTTAGAAATGAAAACTTGAGAGCCCCACCCTAGACTTACTCAATCAGGATCGCTAGGAAAAAAAAACAAACAGGAATCTCTCTCTTTGCAAGCTCACCAGCTATTTTTATGCACACTGAAGTTTGAGAATTACAGATGTGGTTCTCAAACAGACATATGTGCAAAAGCCTGTATGTACAAGAATGTTCATAGCAGCATTATTTGTAATAAACCCAGACTGAAAACAACCCAAATGTCCAGGAACAGCAAAATGTCTAAAAGCAGTAACATAAGTAAACCAAATAATATTCAGTAATGAAAATACATAAAGTAGGCTTTATGCTCATATTATGATAATATGGATAAACCTTTTAAAGAATGTTGAGCCCCAAAAAAAAATCCATTCAGGAGGCTGAGGCAGGAGGATCACTTGAGGCCAGAAGTCCAAGTCCAGCCTAGGGCAACATAGCAAGACCCCATCTCTACAAAAAATTTAAAAAATAAGTAGATGTGGTGGCACATACCTGGAGTCCCAATTCCTCAGGAGACTGAGGTAGGAAGATCACTTGAGCCCAGGATTTCGAGGATGTAGGGAGCTATGTTCACACTACTGCACTCCAGCCTGGGCAACAGAGCAAGACCCTATCTCTTAAAAAATCAATAAACAAATAAATCCAGACAGAAAAGAATGTGAACTCTATGGTTCTGTACAACAATATACAGTTCAAAAATAGACAAACTATTGTTTTGGAGTGAGCACTTAAATAGCAAAACGGTCAAATGAGGCAAGGAATTTATACTTAAAATCAGGATTGTGATCTTTGGGAGGAAAAGGGGTGTTGTGTTTAAATGGGCACATAGGAAGCTTCTAGTGAGCTGACAATGTCCTATTTCTTGACCCGGGAGACTAAAGCATCTGTATTCACTTTATGATAATTTGT
>NW_012116274.1:12323-12806 GCF_000951035.1 Colobus angolensis palliatus
AACTTCAGTGGCCCACAAGAAAGGACTGGCTAAATTCCTTCACTCATTTGCTTACTCATTTATCGCATTTTTAGTGAGTGCCCGCCACATGCTCAGCTTTGATCTAGGCTCTGAGCTATTGGGGATTTAGTGGTAAAAAAGGTGTTGTCTCTAACCTGATGAACTTTGTTAAAAGAGGAGGCAGAAGGCATAAGTAAATGCACAATACAATGATGTGTAATTAGTGGAACCGTAGAGGCTAAGTAGTTTAAAAAGTATAGGAAAGGATAGGAAAGATAGGAAAAATGGTGACACATTGCTAAAAAGCGGATAAAGATCATGCACACTGAGTTCAATTTGTGAAACAGCATATATATTTGCATGGAGAAAAAACTAAACTGATACATGCTTTGTCTGAACACCTTGAACAGCAGTGGTATTTAGTAGGTAAACAATACATGATTAATGAATGAAAGAATCTATTTCAGGATCAGGGGATTCTGT
>NW_012116275.1:0-392 GCF_000951035.1 Colobus angolensis palliatus
GGGGGGGGATCTTAGGCTTTTCAGATTTTCCTGCAGGCTTCTTGCTTTGAGCAGATGGTGACTCACTGGGCAGATTCTCCTGGTGGAGTCCCTTCTGTTCCCCTGGACGTAGCTTTGTACTTAGGCAATTTCTCTGCTGTAGGCACTCAGAATCTCAGAGCCCCAGGCTTGAGGGAATTTTTCTTGTTTAACTTCTGTAAAGTTACAGATGAGGGACTTGAGACCCAGAGAAGAAGGCCTTTTCCAGGGCTGCAGGCCAGTTCCCCTTTGGGTTGGGCAGTATTGATGATTGATACTCTTCCTGGGAAGGTGGCAGTGCCTGCGGGCTTTGGATCAGTGCTGGGCTCATATGCTTAACCGCCACTGACAAGGTTTGGAGCCCATGGGCAAGT
>NW_012116275.1:5582-6053 GCF_000951035.1 Colobus angolensis palliatus
GTGCTTCTTATCTAGTAACATATCTAACTCTCATACTAAACATAAGGAATAGATGCTGTTCTTATCTCTACTTGACTGATGGAGAAACTGAGGCGCAGAAGGTGAAACGACTTGTCCACAGCTAGTGGGTAGCAGAGCTGGGATTCTTCTAGAATCATAGTGGGCTTCGCTGTGGGTCGTGCACTGGGGGAAGAATGAAGCATGTGGTGGTGGTGTAGGACTTGGAGGCCACCCACTCTGCCCTTGGGATAGTGACTTAACCTAAGCTTCAGTTTTGTCACCTGTGAGACCAGGATAAAGACACCTGGAGGCCTGCAGAGGAGTGTGAAGTTCCCAGCACGCTTGGTGGCCCACAGGCAGGGTAAACATCGTTAAGCAGAGAGGGACCCACATTACGCAGGTAAGGACAGATCGGCATCCCCAGGGCTGCCTGAGATGCTTTTGGCATCTGACCTCTTTGGAAGGCCTCAA
>NW_012116275.1:6213-7005 GCF_000951035.1 Colobus angolensis palliatus
TCCCACCATTCTCCTGCCTCAGCCTCCTGAGTAGCCGGGACTACAGGCGCCCGCCACCTCGCCCGGCTAGATTTTTGTATTTTTTTTAGTAGAGACGGGGTTTCACCATATTAGCCAGGATGGTCTCGATCTCCTGACCTCGTGATCTGCCCATCTTGGCCTCCCAAAGTGCTGGGATTACAGGCTTGACCTACCGCGCCCGGCCTTTTTTTTTTTGAGATGGAGTCTCACTCTGTCACCAGGCTGGAATGCAGTGGCGTAATCTCGGCTCACTACAACCTCTGCTTCCTGGGTTCAAATGATTCTGCTGCCTTAGCTTCCCAGGTAGCTGAGATTACAGGCGTGCACCACCGTGCCTGGCTAATTTTTGTATTTTTAGTAGAGACGGGGTTTCACCATCTTGGCCAGGCTGGTCTTGAACTCCTGACCTCGTGATCCACCTGCCGCGGCCTCCCAAAGTGCTGGGATTACAGGCGTGCGCCCCCGTGCCTGGCTGAGAAAGGCCTCATAACTTAATGAAGAAGGTCCACCAGGCGCCAGGAGACAGACTGATGCCAAATATATGCCCAGAAGACAGAGGAAGAAACCCAGATGCCAGTGCCTCAGTTTTGATATAATGTCACACACCATGCAGGTCACATTTTTTTTCTGTGTGTGTGACAGAGTCTCGCTCTGTCGCCCAGGCTGGAGTGCATTGGTGCGATCTTGGCTCACTGCAAGCTCCGCCTCCCAGGTTCACACCATTCTCCTGCCTCCGCCTCCCGAGTAGCTGGGACTACAGGCGCCCGCCAC
>NW_012116276.1:0-459 GCF_000951035.1 Colobus angolensis palliatus
TGGGTCCCAGACTTTGTACCTGGGTAATGAACTAATCTGTTCAACAAACTCCCATGACAGGAGATCACCTATATAAGAAGGCTGCACTTTTACACCTGAACCTAAACTAAAAGTTTTCAAAAAAAGAATCTTTGTGTGTGTGTGTGTGTGTGAGTTTTCAAAAAAAGAATCTTTGTGTGTGTGTGTGTGTGTGTGTGTATGAGCAATAAAGCTTTTTAATCACCTGGGTGCAGGCGGGCTGAGTCCGAAAAGAGAGTCAGCGAAGGGAGATAAAGGTGGGGCTGTTTTATAGGATTTGGATAGGTAAAGGAAAACTACAGTCAAAGGGGGGTTGTTGTCTGTTGGGCAGGGGTGGGGGTCACAGGGTGCTCAGTGGGGGAGCTTTTTAAGCCAGGATGAGCCAGGAAAAGGAATTTCACAAGATAATATCATTGCTTAAGGCAAGGACTGGCCATTTTC
>NW_012116276.1:1770-3762 GCF_000951035.1 Colobus angolensis palliatus
GCATTAACCATGCTTAGGAAGGAAAGGAGTTGTTTTGCAGAAGGGATTCGGGTTTGGGAGACTAGCCGGACATGATCAGCAGGGAGAGTAAGGGTGTATTTATGATAATTATGTCGAGATAGATAACAAATCAGGAAGAAATTTGGGCTTGACTGAAGTAATAGGGGCTATCTGTGAGGCCTTGCAGCAGCACAGCCTAGGTAATTTGCTGACCCTGATGGGTGTCAGGGTCAGTCCAAGTGAAAGCGAAGAGAGGCTGGGATGAAGGATGTAAAGAAATAGTAAAGAAAATATGTTTGAGATCCAGAACAGCACAGAATAATGGGTTGTGGAGGGAAGTATTGAGGATAGGAGAGTATATGAGTTTGGCACTATGGGGTGGATAGGCAAGACAATTTGGTTGATAAGGTGTAGATCTTGAACTAACCTGTAAGCCTTGTCTGGTTTTAGGACAGGTAAAATGGAGGAATTGTAATGGGAGTTTACAGGCTTTAAAGCCCATGCTGTAGCAGGCGAGTGATAACAGATTTTAATCCTTTTAAAGCATGCTGCGGGATGGGATATTGGCGTTGAGTGGGGTAAGGGTGATTAGGTTTTAATGAGATGGTAAAGGGTGCATGATCAGTCACCACGGAGGAAGTAGAGGTATCCTATACTTGTGGGTTAAGGTGGGGGGATACAAAGGGCAGATGTGAAGGAGGCTTTGAACTGGGGGAAAAGGCAGCAATGAGGTGTGTCTCTAGTCTAGGAATAGTCAGGGAAGCAGATAATTTAGTTAAAATGTCTTGACCTAATAAGGGAGCTGGGCAGGTGGGGATAACTAAAAAAGAATGTCCAAATTGGCACCAGAGTTGGAGAGTTTTAAGAGGTTTAGGAGCCTGGCCATCAATACACACAACAGTTATGGAGGCAAGGGAAACAGGCCCTTGAAAAGAAGGTAATGTGGAGTGGGTAGCCTCCTTATTGATTAAGAAGGGGACGGACTTACCCTCCACTGTAAGAGTTACCCAAAGCATCTGTGATGGTCCAGAAGGCTTCCGAGGAGATGGGGCAGCATTGATCTTCAGTTGCTAAGCTGAGAAGGTCTGGAAAGAAGTCAGTCAGAGAGCCTTGGGCCAGAGCAAAAAAAAAAAAAAAAAAAAAAAAAAAAAAAGAATCTTAAGAAAGAAACTTGAAACCAAAAGTTTTGTGAATATTATGTCAAAATTACGTGCTTACCTTTTTGTTGCTGTTCCTTTTTAAAAAACACATTTTATTTTTCTCTCTGTAAAATAATGGTGTTCCATTTCCGTTGGAAACATACTTTCAAATCCTAATCATTGAGGTAAACATTCTTTTTAAAACTATTGTTTACAATAATAAAAATCTACTTTGTCCATACAGATCATATATTGCCAGGTATTTTTCAAAAACTTAATTTTAACCTTATGACATCAGTTTTAATAGAAATCATTATACTATTATTCCAGGAGATTCATGGGGCACCCGGGTACTCTGTGTAATTGCAGTGATCTGTAGCCACATTTAATATGACATATTCAATGTTTTGTCTCACCGCCTCACTGCTTAGAGTCTTCTTCATCCACCCAATATTGAAGTAATGAAATGGCCATTAATAGATCCATCACTGATCTCATTCTGTCACATCTTTATCAGAATAATACAAAATCAATGTAAAAAATTTTGTGAAACTATGAAAATTTAGATAAAAAGTAAATTTCATTTATAAAATCTGCATGCTTTCATTATGGTTTTATTCTATTCATATAACTCAATGTACATATATTACATTTATATAAAATTTTTTTATCTCATTGCATATGCCTCTTCTTCTGACACTAAAATTGTGATATTGTTCTGTTCATAAATTTGTTCTGTAGTATCCAACAATACCTGTACTATGGCTGACAGTGTAATTTAACATTTTTTGATAAAATAATTGTAATGGCATGGTACACACATTGTATACATTTTTAATCATTTCTCAATGTA
>NW_012116277.1:0-388 GCF_000951035.1 Colobus angolensis palliatus
TTTAGTTTTTCATAGTGTTTTTTGTTGTTGTTTATTATAACACATTGTTTCCCCCTAATTTGGCATCTCACTAGGTCAGCATGGTGTAGCTCAAAATTGATGTGGAGACCTCATCTGTTAGCAGTGTTCAATGCCCTGGAACTCTCCTGAGTATTCTGTAATAATCAGTAGGGGCCTTGGAAGATCCGATTCCCAGGAGGGGTGGGGGTTTCCAAGAGAAACAGAGCTGGACAGTAGTTAAGTTGTAAGAACATATTTATTTATTTGTTTGTTTGTTTAGTGTAGAGATGGGGATGGGAAGTGTGTATTGCTATGTTTCCTGGGTTCATCTTGAGCTCTTAGGCTCAAGTGATCTTCACACCTCAGCGCCCTGAGTATCTGGGACCAT
>NW_012116277.1:555-951 GCF_000951035.1 Colobus angolensis palliatus
TTTAGTTTTTCATAGTGTTTTTTGTTGTTGTTTATTATAACACATTGTTTCCCCCTAATTTGGCATCTCACTAGGTCAGCATGGTGTAGCTCAAAGCCTGATCAATATGATGTGGAGACCTCATCTTTTAGCAGTGTTCAATGCCCTGGAACTCTCCTGAGTATTCTGTAATAATCAGTAGGGGCCTTGGAAGATCCGATTCCCGGGGGGGTGGGGGTTTCAAAGAGAAACAGAGCTGGACAGTAGTTAAGTTGTAAGAACATATTTATTGTTTGTTTGTTTGTTTAGTGCAGAGATGGGCATGGGAAGTGTGTATTGCTATGTTTCCTGGGTTCATCTTGAGCTCTTAGGCTCAAGTGATCTTCACACCTCAGCGCCCTGAGTATCTGGGACCAT
>NW_012116277.1:5736-8144 GCF_000951035.1 Colobus angolensis palliatus
TGGGGCCTGGTGGGAAATGATTAGATCATGGGGGCGGTTTCCCCACGCTGTTCTCATGACAGTGAGTGAGTTCTCATGAGGGCTGATGGGTTCTCCCCTCATTTTTCACTCTCTACTGCTACCACGCAGGACGTGCCTTGCTTCTCCTTCATCTTCCTGATTAGATCATGGGGGCGGTTTCCCCATGCTGTTCTCATGACAGTGAGTGAGTTCTCATGAGGGCTGATGGGTTCTCCCCCCGTTTTTCACTCTCTACTGCTACCACGCAGGACGTGCCTTGCTTCTCCTTCATCTTCCGTCATGATTGTAAGTTTCCCGAGGCCCCCCCGGCAATGTGAAATTGTGAGTCAATTAAACTTCTTCTCTTTATAAATTACCAGTCTCAGGTGGTTCTTTATAGCAGTGTGAAAACAGAGTAATACAGAAAATTGCTACCAGGACAGTGGGGCACCGCTGTAAAGATACCTGAAAATGTGGAAGCAACCTTGGAACTGGGTAATGGGCAGAGGTTGGGACAGTTTGGAGGACTCAGAAGACAGGAAGATATGAAAAAGTTTGAAACTCCCTAGAAACTTGTGGAATGGCTGTGACCAAAATGCTGAAAGTGATATGGACAATGAAGTCCAGGCTGAGGAAGTTTTACATGGAGATGAGGAACTTGTTGGGAACTGGAGTAAAGGTCACTCTTGCTATGCTTCAGCAAAGAGAGTGGTGGCATTTTGCCCCTACCCTAGGGATCTGTGGAACTTTGAATTTGAGAGAGATGATTTAGGGTATCTGGCAGAACAAATTTCTAAGCAGCAAAACTTTCAATATGTAACCTGGCTCTTTCTGAAAGTGTATGCTTATATGCATTTGCAAAGAGATTGGTATTAAATGGAAACTTATGTTTAAAAGGGAAGCAAAGTGTACAGATATGGAAAATTTGCAGCACTCATGGAGAAACTCTCCAAGGGCAGTGAGGAAGGGAATGCGGGGTCAGAGCACCCACACAGAGTTCCTACTGTGGCACTGCCTAGTGGAGCTGTGACAAGAGGGCCACCATCCTCCAGAACCTAGAGCTCTGGATAGCTTGCAGATCCAGTGATAGCTTGCGCCAAGTACCTGGAAAAGGTGCAGCACTCAACACCAGCTGTGAAAGCAGTCATAGGGAGCTGTACCATGCAGAGCCACAGAGGCTACTGAGTGCCTTGAGAGCCCAGCCCTTGCATCAGTGTTCCCTAGATGCTTGATTTGGAGGGTCTGAATTGATTTTATCCTCCAAAACCCAGCCCTTGCAATCTCACAAACCCACCTTGTATTAGTCCATTTTTACACTATTATAAAGAAATACCTGAGACAGGGTAATTTATAAAGGAAAGAGGTTTAATTACTCACATGGCTGGGGAGGCCTCAGGAAATTTACAATCATGGCAGAAGGTGAAGTGGCGTGTCTTACATGGTGGCATGAAAGAGAGAGAAATGAAAGTGCCACACATTTTCAAACAACCAGATCTCATGAGAAGTCACTCACTATCAGAACAGCAGGAGGGAGGTGCCCACTCTCCCCGCCACACGATTCAATCACCTCCCACCAGGCCCTCCCCTGACACATGAAGAGTACAATTTGAGATGAGATTTTGGTGGGGATGTCTCTGGACATCTAGGAGTTTCCATACATCCTCTGAAATGTAGGTGAAGATCCCCGAATCTCAACTCTTACCTTCTCTGCACCCACAGGCCCAACACTACATGGAAACCACCAAGACTTGGGCTTACACCCTCTGCAGCCATGGTCTAAGCTGTACTTTTGCCCCTTTTAGCCGTGGATGGAGCTGGAGTGGCTGGGATGCAGGCTGTCAAGTCCGGAGGCTACACAGAACAGCTGGGTCCTAGGCCTGGCCACAAAATCTTTTCTCCCTCCTAGGCCTTGGGCCTATGATGGGAGGGGCTGCCATGAAGATCTCTGAAATGCCCCCGAGACATTTTCCTCATTTTCTTGGCTGTTAGCATTTGGTTCCTTATTACTTACACAAATTTCTGCAGCTGGCTTGGGCTTGAATTCCTCCCCGGAAAATGGGCGTTTCCTTTCTACCACATGACCAGGCTGCAAATTTTCCAAACTTTTATGCTCTGCTTCCTTTTAAACATAAGTTCCAATTTCAGATCATTACTTTGTGAACACATATGACTACATGCTATTAGGAACATCCAGGTCATGTCTTGAATGTTTTACTGCTTAGAAATTTCTTCTGCCAGATACCCTAAATCATCTCTCTCAGATTCGAAGTTCCACAGATCTCTAGGGCAGGGGCAAAATGCCATGGGTCTCTTTGCTGAAGCATAGCAAGAGTGACCTTTAATCCAGTTCCCAATAAGTTTCTCATCTCCATGTGAGACCTCTTCAGCCTGGACTTCATTGTCCATAT
>NW_012116278.1:0-25262 GCF_000951035.1 Colobus angolensis palliatus
CCTATATAAACAGCCTGTAACAAGCAGTCGGGGTCCCAGGACCAACTTAGAGCTTGGGACCCTAGCGTGCTAGTAATAAATAACTCTCTGCTGTGAACCTCGTGTCGGTGATCCTTCGCGACGACCCCTGCCCAGGAGGGAATCGAGAGTTCGGTTCCAACACTCTGAATATTAGATGTAAAAGAAAGCAAAGATCATCTTTCTCAATGGCTTTGGTTTTTTAAATTTTTTTAATTTCCATAGATTATTGGGAAACAGGTGGTGTCTGGTTACATGAGTAAGTTCTTTCATGGTGATTTGTGAGATTTTGGTGCAGCCATCACCTGAGCAGTAAACACAGCACCATATTTGTATTCTTTTATTTCCTCATCCCCTTCCCACCCTTTCCCTGAGTCCCCAAAGTCCATTGTGTCCTTCTTATGCTCAATGGCTTTGTTTTTAGATGACAAATATTTGACCCAAAAATGGCTTTTTTTTTTTTTTTTTTTTTTGAGAGGGTGTCTCACCCTGTTGCCCAGGCTGGAGTGCAATGGTGTGATCTTGGCTCACTGCAACCTCTGCCTCCCAGATTCAAATGATTCTCTTCTCCTGCCTCAGCCTCCCATGTAGTTGGAATTACAGGCGCCCACCACCACATCCAGCTAATTTTTGTATTTTTAGTAGAGATGGGTTTTCACCATGTTGGTCAGACTGGTCTTGAACTCCTGATCTTGTAATCCACCCGCCTTGGCCTCCCAAAGTGTTGGGATTACAGGCATAAGCCACCATGTCGGGCTGACCCAGAAATGTTAAATGTATTTCTCAAGGTTTACATCCATCAGGTGTATTCAAATGGGACTGAAACTCTACACATGTCTATTAATCTGAGACCATAAATGTCAAGAAAAAAAATCAGTTATATTTCTCTGGAGTACAATGTAAATTTACAAGATCTGCAGGGGTCTATTTGTGTCTGTGTGCTTTCAGTACATGCAGACACACACTCTATACACACACACACACACACACACACACACACACACACACACATACACCCAATAGGAAAAGAAGATATAAAAGTACCACTCTGCATAGGCCTACTGCCCAATTTTAATTTGGCTCTCCTCCTAATTTCTTTTATACCTGGAGCAGAAGTTATTCCCAGAGCTAATTCATACATACACTGTTTAGCACATGCCATCTGCTTCTGAAACCTGTGGCTGCACAGAACACGTGTCCTGTAAGGTAAGTAGTTTCTGATATCAATCTAGAATTAATGTAGCTCCTGCTTTTCTTTAGGAAAAATATAGAAATAAATAACTGTAATCCTTTTATACAGCCATCTCCTTCTGCTTAGGAAAGACCCTCATAAGGGTATACAAGATGTACCCTCACAATAGTCTCATCAGTGTATTCTCCAGAGTGCTTATTGATTTGCACTGAAGGTATTGAATCTCCAATTAAAAGAAAAAAGTCCAAATTAGGGAAAAGACCTGTGAAATTATTTTAAATAATATTATAAACTAGTAATAGTTTGTATAGTGTAAGGTTACTAAGTAAAGCAGCCATGGTTTTTAATTCCATGTTGCAGTCTTAGATAATTTGACATCTCTGAGCTCCAGTTTCCTCATCTTCAAAAAGAAGTGGGTGGGCAATCAAACAGTTATGCATCATCTGAATATTGTAATCCTCATTAGTGATAGACGCATGGGAAACATTAAGTTCAGTGCTTGGTACAAAGTAGCCAATTATGTCATTATATTATTAAACTGAAAAAAATTCAATAAAATGATATAATTAAACAACCACAGTTGCTCTATTTCACAAATTAATTGTTGAGGGCAAACGGGTGAATTCTGGATAGCAGAGAAAACCAAATCAAAGTATGCATCAATATGAATAAAACAGCTTCTTATTGTCGTGATAGGTTTTCTGCCAGAAGTTTCATATGCATTGTTTTAATTGTGACCTCTTTAGTAATCCCATTTCACAGATAGGAAAACTGAAACTCAGAGAAGTTAGATAAATTGGCTATGATCTTAGGTTTAAAAAGTAGGACAGCTGGGATTTAGCCTTTGATTTTAAAGATGATTGTAGATTTATCATTTGTTTTTATTTACCCACATTACTTTCTGTGTCTTTCTGTCGTGTTTAACCTAGGTAGAACAGCCCTGGGTCTGAACTTCCACACTTTTCTTCCTTGTCTAAATTGACAAGATCAATAAACTTGGGTTGCAATTTTTACCCTGAGACACAGACCGGGTAGGAAAACCAGACAATTCTGAGAGTTAAGTAGTAATGAAAAAATGTCAGGGAGGTTCTGGAGACAAGGGGAATGATCTGAGGGTCTGAAGCCTAGAGATCACATTTCTCAGTGCTAGTTCATGAGTGCTAGAAAAAGCCATAGCAAGTAGAATGTCCCAGCACTATGAGCAGATTACATTACGATGTACAGAGGATGAGATTGGAGAGCCATCCATGCTGCTTTCTGGAATTCTTACTCTAAGGCGGCTCACCTGTTTTATAATGCCATAAGAGGTAGGAAAGAAATAATTGATTGCTTCAGTGTATTTTCTCTCAGGGGCATTTTTGCCATTTCAGCTTCAAGACTAATCAATTGATGAAGTCATGGCTGTTACAAAACTAAACTTCACATGTCTTAACAGATCTGCATACATAGTAAGTTCTACCTAAATACTTGTGGCTGATGATAGAAAAGTGTGTTCCTCTAGAAAGAGCCAGGGACTCGAATTAGGAAGAGCTAAGTTAACATCTTGTGTACACCAATTCACTTTAAATTTTCAAATATTTTCTCATCTGTATATCAAGCTCAGAGCATTGCTTAGGGTGACAAAAGGAGGTAAGAATTATTTAATTACTATTCATATTTTTTCCATAAAAATTCTTTAGTTTATTCCTTTCGGTTCACATATGTTACATATTACTAAAAAGAAGACTAAATCTACACTCAGTAGTTTCAATGCTTGGGTTCTATTTGCAGATTGTCAAAGAAGTCTCTTCCGACAATCCATTTGATAGAACTGCAATACATTTTAATTGCCACTTGACTTCTTAGGGGCTCTGTTGCCTTTATTTTGGGGATGCTTTACAAAGAGGAGTAGAAATTAAAATATTTTGCAGCTGCTCTGATTTCTGCAACAGAAACCAGGAAGGCAGTCATCATCTTTACAGTTTCCGCTTCCTACCTGCCACCTCTAGTCATTCACCTGCTCAGTGAATCTCTACATTTCTACTTCCTTGGTCCTATCCTATCTTGCACTTTCACAAGGATCTTCAAAATTGTCTTTCTATTTCCAGTTTTATTGCCTTCAAGACACTTCCTTACATTGCAAGTAGAGTGATCACTTAAAGAGCACATGAAAAATACGATGACCACAAGGGTCATGAAAACTCCTTAGCTTAATATCCTTACACAGCTTCTCTTTGCTTTTAAGATAAAACTTAAAACTCCTAAACATCATTACAAGACCCTCTATAGTCTGACCCTGCTCATTTCATCACTTTACCTCTTTATCTTACTCTCTGCTCCAGCTCTACTAAACTCCCTGTTCTGTGAACTTCCCCTGCTCCCCCTGCCTATGCTGTTAGACACTTTTGTTCTCTCAACTCTTCAGGTCCTGGAGTAAATGTCACTTTGTGGAGTGGTTCACTAAGCCTGAGACCAGTGGAAATCCCTCTGCTACACTCTCCTTTATCTTCCTGTACTTCCTCTATTATAGTGTTCCGTGCTTTCCACATGTTTAGAACTCAAAAATTCTCCGCTGAAAGAAGAATTGGTGAATATGCAAGTTCACTTCCTGATCTTTAACCAGTTTGTATTTTTGTCTCACTTCAGAGATCATCAGTGCCTCAAAGAATTAAAATGAGGACAGTTCAGTCAACAGAGTGACAATTTTTTTCGATCTCTAGATCTCCTTGTTCTCAAGAATTGAATAAATGATTGAGTGAATGAATGAATTTATATGAGTAATACTCAACAGCAGACTTTGCTAGTTCAATTCTCCCTTTCCAGTGAGTCATGACATATGCTGAAATACAGACCAAATAGATCATCAGTGACACAAAAATATACATTTTTGGTTCTAGTGACCAAATTGAGAAAGTAGAGACTCAAGTTCTTTTGTGACAAGGAGAAGAGTGAATGAGGTCCTTTCATTTACCTTCCCTGACCCTGCTTTGTATCTCTGGCCCCTCAGGTTTGAGTTGGAAAAGATCTGGCTGCTTAGAAAGATGTAAGGCTATGAGTTAATTTATAAGATTGTAGACAGCTAGAGAGTTGATTTAATTGAAAGATATAATTACCAGGTGTTGAAGGCAAAGGGGTTCATTAATTTCACAGACACTCTGTTGACTGAACTGTCCTCATTTTAATTTTTCATGACACATCAAGGAGGAAGACAACTGTGAGTCATCAGAATGGACCAATCCTGGGTTTGCAGGCACTTACATCCCACCCCAGGGGCAAGTAATCTTTCAGAATAGAAGGCTAAGTTGATTTCTATTGTTCAAAACTCCTCCTTGTAAAATTCTATCATAATCCGCCATCTACCCTTTGGGCTCCATGAAACCCTTCATAATCTGGCCTTTGTTTACTTCTCCTGTCTTAATATTTGATACCCTTCCCCATTCCTGTTCTGTTTGAAATATTTTGAACGAATAGTAAAACTAATAATTATTATTGGTATAATAATCATTTTAATTATTACCAATGCTGTTAGTATTTACTACACTCTTAGTATGCACAAAATACTGCTATATGCACTGTATTCACATTAGCTTATGCAGTCCTCCTGACTGCTGTGGTAGGTGCTGTTCTCATTTTAAATGTGAGAAAAATGAGTATGGGACCAGTCAAATTACTTTCCCCAAATCAAGCACCTAATAAAAGCAAACCCTAAGTTGTATGGAGGACCAAACTGTCTTTTAAAATGCAAAGCTTTTTGTTTTTGTTATTGAATCCTATCCTACATTCGTCTGTGCATTCTTTGAGGGCAATTGGTGTGTCTCCAATAGCCAGCAGAGTGCTTGGCACTTAGAAGGCCATCAAGGAATCTGCTGGGTGAAGAACAGATTTCTTTACTCAATTATAGCAGTGCTAGCATCTAGGAGAGAAAGTTTGGCTATATAGTCGTTATAGCCCAGTTAGAGATGGAAATGGCAGTACTTCCTAAAACCAATGTCTCAAAGGACCAGGGTCCTTGCAGCGAAGTCCACAGAAATGCTCAAAGTAGGATAACCACAGAATTATTCAAGGACATACTGAGCACCTTGATGGAAAGAGCTTTACACACTATTCTGCTTGTCTTGGCCATACAAGCCAGGTATTCTTACTTTAATAATACACTTTTTTTTCCCCCCCTTGAGACGGAGTCTCACTCTGTCACCCAGGCTGGAAGGCAGAGACCTAATCTCGGATCACTGCAAACTCCGCCTTCCGGTTTCTAGCGATTCTCTTGCCTCAGCCTCCTGAGTAGCTGGGATTATAGGCAACTGCCACCAGCCCAGCTAATTTTTGTACTTTTAGTAGAGACGGGGTTTCACCATGTTGGCCAGGATGGTCTCGAACTCCTGACCTTGTGATCCACCCACCTCGGCCTCCCAAAGTGCTGGGATTACAGGCTTGAGCCACCGTGCCCAGCTGATAATATACTTTTAAAACATGGACATACCAATATTTCTTGAGATATATAAGGTCATCTTATATGCATACAATTAGGAGGTACTCTTGATATTTGCCTGCAGTTTAAAAGATTAACAATAAAAATAGTAATAATAGTGAAAATAATAAAAATAGTAACACTTTATTACAGGTCTACTCTAAATCTGATGCTATCCAAACATTACCTGTAGTCTCACAAGAACACTATTAAGCAGAAATTAATATTAGCTCCATTTGACAGAGGAAGAAACTGAGAAATGGCTTGCCCAAGATTAGCTGTAACTTGAAAGAGCAAGAATTCCAATTTAGGTTGTTCTGACTCCAAATTATTTTCATACTGTTTCTATGTAATTCTCGCTACATCAGCATATTTTATCTTAATTTTTAAATAGATTATTTAAGTGTGGCTATTACTTAAATGCTTATTTCACAGAGAATAGTATAAGGATTTACAGTCAAAATATAGAGGCTACTTTGGAGGGGAAAAAAATAGCTTGAGTTTCATGTCCTTGATATTGCTGGCCAAAATTAGCCACATACCTCAGACTACATTGGAGGCAGACAGTTCAATTAACCAAATATGGGGAAAAACAGCATTGATTAAGTAGAAATCTTAAGAAGTGGTTAATTACATTTCCTGGATAACTGAAAACATTTTGTGTTTCAGCCCATCTTAATGAAAATCTAAATATATCAGGCCCTTTGCAGAGAACAGATCACAGTGCCTTTCTCTGTGTCCTTGAAGTTTATTTAATCGGGTTTCTCAGAACATATATACCGCCTTCTTCAGTGTCTCCACTATAATTGTGATATTTAGTAATGACTCCTGATTCCACAGGAGAGATTGTTTCCTAAACGTTTGTAATCATTTCATGGTATGACATCACAACACTTGGAAACACTCAGGCATCTCTAACAACTGGAAATTTATATAATTTCAATTTCATTCTTCTTAACCTCATCAATGTCTTGTTCTGAACTTGTCTCTGTCTTATCCTGAACTTCATTGTCTTTGTCTTATCCTGAATTTCATTTAAGTCGTTTTGGGGTAACAAACATAGAGTTGTAAATGATTTCCTGGAAGGGAGACTGAGCACAGCCAATCCCCAGGAAGATGCCCAAAACTTCTAAACCCTTATAGTTAATTTACACAATAGATTCTTGGCATTGATACATTTTCTCTTTCTACTGTAGTAGTTGTGGTTATTTTTAATTTTTCTCAGCTTATATTTAGAGTATATTGGTTCCTGTGGTTTCAAGCCAAATGCATAATTTCAACAATCAATAAGTGTAGATATGGTGACATTAATATCAGTGCCCAAATGCCAGTCATTCTGGCCTACTCTGCTGTGTTCCCTCAGCCCTGCTTTCAGCAGGATAGTGATGTTTCTTATGGGTTTAGGGTTCACTTATTTTCTAGTTTTGGTATTCTTCAAGGCTTCTTCCCACTGCGCCTGATTCACTGGGCATAGTCAACCTCACCTGCTGATTACCCAAGCCCACAGAGCCAGTGAGCTACAGTTTAGTAAGCAGTAGACTATTGAGGGGAAAGAACTTGTCCACAATTCAGACTTTATCAGATGGACTTCACAGCAGAGTCGCTTGAGCCTGGTGTCTCTCAAGTTTTGCCTGAGCACCATTTCCACATTTTCTATTTTGCTTATGAGTTCAAATCTGATTCCTTCACAGGGTGGAAAGAACATATGCTATCTCATCCATTGTCTTCCTCTTCCCCCAGGTGCTTCGAAGGAAGATAAAGAAAACCAACAGAGACAATAAACTGCTCCTCCTTCCTTTAGCCCATCTCACTGTTGACTTCTCCAGAAAAGATGCTGTAACAGAGTTTGAAGAACAAGATCTTTCTTGGAAACCAACACCTGTGAAAGAAAGAGAGTATAAGCAGAATTGTGCAGAGAAAGAAGGTGAACCCCAATGTAGGCCCAACAGTGCATCTATCGATGTGGCAAACAGCAAAGTGAATGTTGCTTATCTGACTTTCTACATTGGACCTGTATGGTTAGGAAATTATATCCCTGCCTGGGTGAGTCACTGTATGTAGTATCCCCAAGAAGGGCATGACCTCATCAAGGTAGTTTTCTGCAGTTGAGACAGACCGTGAAGATGTCAGATGGAGCTGTGTACTGACAACACTCCTTGTAATAGAGCAGCTACCCCTTCCTTGTTTCCTTTGGCCCTCAAACAAAAAAGACCCATGCAGTTCTTTGGATAGAAATAAATATATAGATATTTGGGTGCTGCCTAAATCTTCTCCCAGAAGCATCTGAGTCCTCAGTTTCCACTGAGGTAAATTTAAAAATTGACTTTTTATTAAATTTAAGAGGGACACATTCGAAGACCTATCTTTGAAAAACACGAAAAGTGCACTACAGAATTCCTAACATTTACAGTAAGTGAAAGAACAGCCCATCTCAGTGATCACCCAGAACTGTGATTGTCCATGTCCTACCCAGACATAAGGTGGAGCCAGAGAACAATGGTCCACTTAACCAGGCTTGAGTCTGGATTACAGTGTTAGAATACACAGTACAAAGAGATCAGAACTGGCATGTTGGCATATACATTACAAAGAGAGCAAGCTGGGGAGCACAAGTGTTCAGAGTCAGATTGCTAAGTCAAGGTCATACATACCTACAATCGGAGATGAGAGGGACGGAATCATTTCAAGATGGAGAGATGTTGCTTGAAGGAATATAACACCAGAATGGCAAATTCTAACAAGATTACCTGAAATGTTTTCGCCTCTATCTTGACTTTCATTGGTCTAGTTTCAGTAGAAACATTGGTATAGTCTAACATTTTTGGGAACATACTATGTACAAGGCACTGTGTTGAATCCAGTCTATACATTACTTTATTCATCTTTAATATAAACCTATGATTTGGGAGTTATGTCTATCATACAGGTGCATGAATTGATTCTCATTTACGTTAAGAATTTTCCCTAAGTCAACAGCTAGTAAACAGTAGGACTTCTCTTCTCAGCCAGGTTCTACCGAACGCAAAGCGTACAAAAAAAGACCGACAATTGTGAGTCAGAGTGAAGATTTGGGTTAAATACAAGAAGCATTAAAATGGTAAGAGTCATCCAAACACAGAATTGGCTATCCTGGTGAAGATCTCTCCATCCCTGGAAGAGTTCCAACAAAGATAGGTGGCCATCTGTTATGCACATTGCAGAGGCAGATTCTGACTGGCTGTGTGTGGTTGAACTTATGATTTTACAATACTCTTTCCAATCCGGAGGCTCTAATTTTAAATCCCTGGTAACCCCTGCAATTTCCATTGCAATCCTGTTTCTGAGGCATTATACAGCTGACATGCTTCTCTAATATTTTGGCTTTCTCTTGATGTAGAGTGGATATTTACAGTTAGCAATAAAATTTGGATAATTTATACTTTAATACAATTTGTACAGGAAAAAAATAGATGCTTAACTGTACACTATGCCAGCATAACCAAGATAAAACTGGAACATGCTAGGGTCTGCCTCTGTCCGGTGTCACATTCAGAAGAAATTCTAATTTAATATGAACAAATATTTGAAAATTTAAAAGACTATTTAAATCTGCAATTAAGTTTCAAAAAAATAAAAATTTGTCAAACGTAATACTAAGGAAAAGAGTAACTGCTTAAAACAATTTTCAAAATGTATTTTCCTTAGACTTCAAATGAATGATAGCTGCCCAATAAATATTCTTTTCAAAAGCCCCAACTTCTTCAAACTCCACTCCATGCCAAACTTTCCCACTCTCTTATGAGTCTACCATTTTACCCTAGGAGCACCTCTCCTCTCTTTCTTGTTTAAAACAAGTCAATGAATGTTTCTTCTTCCTCCAAGTCAACGTTTCACTCATTAACTCTTAGAAGGCAGAAAAGAAGGGTGTGAATATTCATGCCTTATTATTAAACTTTAGTGATATCTTTACAGACTCCATCAAAGAGGATAATATGTCTATTGCGCCACCTGTAGTTTCTTATCATCTACCACCTGAATCCCTTCTTCCTGAACATTCTTCTCATACTCCTACAGTGGGGTCATGTGGGATGTCCTAGAGGCTGATCTTTGACTGTAGCCATTGAAGCTACGTCTAAACAGCCCAGGTGTGAGTAACTAAAACCGAAGTCCAGAGTAGCAATCATGTTGTTTTCAGGTTCAGTGACCTCCCCCCAATCCTGGTTCTTTTCCTCCTAAGAAGGGGAAAAAAACAAAAAAGGAATGTCTATCAAATTTGTTGCCCCATGGTCAGAGTGCCCGTCTTGATATTTCTCTTCATCTTTAGTTTGTCCTTGACATTGTCTTTTCCATGCTATGGCCTAGAGTTGACCAGGCAGCATCATCCCTTGGGACTGATTTTATCATAGTGGAAGCAGCTTAGGAGGTGCAGCTTCTGGCTGTCCCTGAAGCATCTGCTTTTGGAGTTGAAACCACTTACTTTTGCCTACCTGGGCCATGCTTTGCAGGATCCAAATTCAGGAGGCTGTAACATGCCCTTAGCACCTCATATTCTCATGTCTTACCTAGAGTTTTAGTCTGAGTTTTGCTATTTCATTTGTTTCCAGGAAAACATTATGGTCACCTTTTTTTCCTTTTTCCCCTATATCTAATTGGTTTTAGTAACAGCAAGAATTCAGTCATCTCCTCATATAGGCAGTGAAGTCTGAAACAGTTTTTTAACTCTTGGCTATAAATTGCTACTGCGCTGACCTGATCTAAGGAGTTTCTGATCCTCCAAGCCATCTTCCACCACCTGCTGCCCAATTACCAGCTACAGATCTCCCTCCAGTCTAGAAGAGAACACAGCTTATAAGTTACTTTTCCATCAATGTGCAGATATCAACTAAACACACACATTTCAGCCCCTGTTCACTATTTCTAGGAGGTTCAATCAGGCAGTTCACCAGGAAAATAGGTTGCAAAAAGTGCATAAATAAATCCTAATCCAGGACGCTATAGACTCTTAATTGCCAACATCTCTCCTCTTCCCTGCACCTCTTGGTTCGCTGCAAGTTTACAGACAACTCAATGTTTCATTTGTTTGCTTTTTTATTCCCACATTGTCATTATCATGTTCCCTGCACATTGTCAAGTTTCTTAGAGTAATAGTAGACTTGGGGTTATTTTGGTACAAGAATTATAACTTTACAAATATCATATAATTAAAGATTAATCCTGACACAGGCTATCAGGTCTTCCCATTTAACAGCTGAAGTCATGCTGCTCTGTGGCTCTCTCAAAGACAGTATATAATTCATTGAGCCAACTTTCAAATTATGAAATTCTTGATGAATTGTTTTTAATTTGGGTGAGTCACAGAGTGTTAAATATTGCGCATAAAGTGAGACTTACTGATACTTTATATGACCGTATGTCTAATTTGTGGAATTCAAATTCACATAAAATGCTTATAACACAGATTCTACAATGTGCATGATGGAGCACCATGGAGCTTGAGCTTAATTCTCAGGGATTTTGTCTCAAAAATGTATTCCAGGAAAAAGTCTTGAATTAATCCATGATGTCTTCTACTGACTGCCTCTTTCTTTTGAGAAAGATCTATAATTCTTTCAGATATTGAACATCCATAGGAACCATGTTAAAACAATAGACACGTCTAGCCTGAAATTTACTGCAGTAGCCATGGAAGTGCATGGCTCAAATCTCCTGCAGAAGAGAGAGTGGAGAAGCAATGTTGACAGATAGCCCCAGTGGTTGCTCTAATGAATGTCCAGCACCTCTGAGGCCACGCTTTTCATGGGATACTCCCAGCCGATGACTGAGGACAATGAAGGGGCTAATGCAGAGTCCATTTCTGTGCATAGCAGGACTCCTCTAACAGGTGATTTGGCCCTTCTTGGAACCTCCTTAAGTCACCTAATTTGAGACTCTTCTTACCCAATCCTCCTTCCAAATCCTTCTTTCTTTCTCTTCTTCTCTGATGTCAGACCTGCCATCCCAATTGGAAAGCTCTCCCTGCCTTCTCCTGCTTCCTCCCCTTTACCCTTCCTAGACATTTCTCCTACAATAAATCTTTTGGAGAGCTAATCTTATCTTTCCTTATCCTGCTGTGCAGTCATGTTCTTTTGTATTACTCAGTTTAGTGAACATCCACTTTTAAACTATATTGTCCAAAGAACATAATGGTGACCTCAAGTGGTCTACAGCGTTCCTCTGAACCTAATGGCCCATGGATGGACCTATGGCACATGGTCACATCTGAGGATCACTCTGGGACCACTGTGGCTCATATTGGATCAATATCTATCCCATGTGCCATATGACCATCAGTTTGGCAGTCATGATGAAAACACATTCTTCACTCCATTTCAAGATGAGGATTTGAGCTGAGTTGAAGCTGAGCATTACACTTTTTATCCTAAATCCAAGATGAATTTTCTATAATGAACACAATACAATGTTGTGTTTTTTTGTTTGTTTGTTTGTTTGTTTTTTTGAGGCAGAGTCTTGCTCTGTCTCCCAGGCTGGAGTGCAATGGTGCAATGGCGCTATCTCCACTCATTGCAGGCTCCACCTCCCGGGTTCACACCATTCTCCTGCCTCAGCCTCCAGAGTAGCTGGGACTACAGGCAGCCTCCACCATGCCTGGCTAATTTTTTTTTATTTTTAGTAGAAACGGGGTTTCACCATGTTAGCTAGGATGGTCTTGATCTCCTGACCTCATGATCCACCCACCTCAGCCTCTCAAAGTGCTGGGATTACAGGTGTGAGCCACCACGCCCGGCCTACAATGTTGTCTTTATAAGAAACTTTGATTTGATATCTTAAAAGTGAAATGTATATCTTATTCTATGGTCATTTGTAATACTTGAAATGAAGGTGTGCATTAAGAAATACCAGTTTTTGAATTTTTTCAACAATTGCTACATACCCTTTCCTTTCTCTCTCCAAACTTGCTATTTATTTCATACTCAGTGCTCATGAATGCTTATATTGTTCTCAATCCCTCCACACATTTTACTAGATCCTTCCTTCTCTCTCAAGAGAAGCACTGTTTTATCCAGTGTAAATAGAGCTAGCATTTTTGTTTTTCATTTCACACTTTATTCATTGCCTTTTTTTCTTAGGAAACAAAAATTGAGGAAAATGTCAACATTATATATGAACAATTGTCTTTTTTCCCTGTCTTTACCTAAGTAAATGATTACCCACATCTAAGTGCTTTTACTGTAGCACCTTCTCATACTCCTAGCATCCATTATGCCTGTGAAAAACTCAGACTGACTTTTGGTTCCTTCCAAGTGAGGAAATCATGAAACTAGCCCAAACATTAGCAATTCAGCACCTTTTGTGATGAAAAATCTTTTCATCCAAGAAAATTTAGGAGGCAGCAGAATGTCTGGCCTTGTGGCTAATTCAGCAGTGATCTCACATTCACACTACTGAGGTCTGGCAGCTCAGCTGGGAGTTGGCTAAGGCTAGAAGAGAAAGAAGTACATCCCTGCAGGCTAGTCATGGTCCCCCTCCTGCTATCCCTCCCTACTTCACACCCCATAATCAATCCTGGCCACTATTGCCAGCTTGCTACCACCCAGCCTGAATTGGTATTCTTCCTGCCTTACCAGTCTGCACTTAGATTTATGATTTATTTAGAATTGGATTACATCAAGGCTCAAGGCCAAGGCTCCATAATCTGTCACCGTCTCCAATGTGGCCAAACACAAACATTTGTTTTAGCTGCATCAGCATCCCTAAACCCTGCCGAAAGGATACCCATTGTTAATCGCTAGAGCAACTACATCCTTTTGTGTTTTTTTCTTCCCTAACTGCAACTTCTTTGCCTC
Source organism: Colobus angolensis palliatus (assembly GCF_000951035.1). Classification (NCBI taxonomy): domain Eukaryota; kingdom Metazoa; phylum Chordata; class Mammalia; order Primates; family Cercopithecidae; genus Colobus; species Colobus angolensis. The sequence continues at coordinate 13,481 of NW_012116278.1, forward strand.
CCTCCTTTCTTATTCCAAATGAAAGCATTCACTTCATCAAGTAATAGATATTCATAATTTAACAGAGTGGTGGCAAGTCTAAGCTATGCTGTTGAAATACATCACACCCAGGGTTGCTTTGTTATTTGTTTTTGTGCTGAATATCAGCAAGCATTTTAAATTATGGGTCTTTCACACATATAAGGAGGAGGAAGGAGATATATGTAATTGTCACCAATATTGATGATGGCTTCTAGCCTGCTGAGTAAATCCCATGCAGCAAAATTAGGGTGTTTCCTCTTTAACTACTGTTCACATCTTTTATATTTTATTATTGGTTATTAATACTAGTGAAAAGGGCTACATTTGATATCTCAATAGTTCATCAAAGTTAACAGAAAGTAAATACTAACTCACCTAAATTTTACAATGTTTCACCAAATGAGAATATTTATGCTCTGTTTTATTGTTGAAGAAACAGGCTCAAAAAAGTGAAGTAGTGAGCCTAAGCTCACAGAGTTTTTAAGGAACAAAGAAAGAACTGAAAGCCAATCTTCAGATTCTAAGCTGAGAGTTCCTTCTGCTATGCCATCATTACCTCCTTAGCAAAGGAGGCATCTATGTGGACCAATTAGCTCACACATCAATTTAAAACAGACTTCCTGAAGGGCAGCAAGGGTGTATCTCAATGAGATACAGCTCTGTTAAGTTATACAAAAGTGGAAGTACACTGGGTTAAATAAGCAACACTTTTGAGGATCTGAAGCATGCCTAGGCATTGGAAAAATAAATCAAACAACAAATTATATAGAAAATGAAATGGATTGAGGAGCCCTAGCTTCTAGTCAAGCTCTGCTATTAACTCACTGAAAGCTATCTGTCTTCCCTGAGCTTTAGTTTTTTTGTGGGTAAAATGTGGGAGTTGAAATAGGTTATCTCTAAGCTTACAAACTTTTAATATTGTCCAGGTCTCTCTTAAGCACACATTGCATGCTTAACCTTGAGCTTGACACCTTCAGGAGTAGAAACAGAAAAAAAATTGGTGTTTCTCTCCTTCATGTGATATAAGATAACTATTGATCACAAGGCTCAGATAGTGTCACAAACACATACCACCAAACAAAACAATGGAAACAGTATTTAAGTGCTACATTTTAGGGTTCATACATAAACACTGTAATTGGCCAAAAGAAAGGGAATTCAGAGAGAATCAGAATGACCAAGAAAAATATTTTATGGTATAAGAAAAATCTCAGCTGAATGATTATGGGTAAGAGAAATTTGAAGGGTAGTGTATTGGTTGGTTCTTGTATTTCTATAAAGAAATACCTGAGACTGGGAAGTTTATAAAGAAAACAAGTTTAATTGGCTCATGGTTCTGTAGGTTATACAGGAAGCATGATGCTGGTATCTGCTTGGCTTCTGGGGAGGCCTTAGGAAACGTACAATCATGGTGGAAGGAGAAGGGAGAGCAGGTACGTCACATGGCAAAAGCAGAAGTAATAGAGCAAGAGGGGAGGTGCTACACACTTTTAAACGTCCAGATCTCATAAGAACTCACTCATTATCATGAGGCCTGTACTAAGGTGGGTGGTGCTAAACCATTTGATGTGGCTTGGCTCTGTGTCCCCACTGAAATCTCACCTCAAATTGTAATAATTCCCACATGTCAAGGGTGAGACCAAGTGAAGGTCATTGAAACATGGGGGTGGTTTCCCCCAGGCTGTTCTCATGATAGTGAATGAGTTTTCACAAGAGCTGATGGCATTTCCTCTACTGGCCCTCATTTTCTCTTCTGCCACTCTCTGAAGAGGTGCCTTCTGCCATGATTGTAAGTTTCCTGAGGCCTCCATAGCAACGAGGAACTGTGAGTCAATTAAGCCTTTTTCCCTTATAAATTACCCAGGCTTGGGTGTTTCTTCATAGCAGCATGAGAATGAACTAATATACTATTTATGAGAAATTCACTTCCATAATTCAGTCACCTTCTACCAGGTCCCACCTCTAACATTGGGGATTACATTTCAATATGAGATTTGGACAGGGACACACATTCAAACTCTCAATATAACAGGTAGGAAAATGAAAGTTCATACCCAATGAAGAAGTTAATGTAAGTGACAGCTCAGTAGAGGGAGTGAACTAGAACATTTCCATCTAGCTATGACTACTGACTTCTCTGTACCATACCTTTTCTGTGCACTTTTGAAATTGGACCAAAAGTAGTTACAAAGAAGACTAAAGTAATCATCTGCCATTTACTCAACATTCAACTTTCAGAAGTTTATACAGAGACAGGATGTAAAGAAAAGGAAAAAAGAATAGAAAAGAATAAAATATAAAACATAGCAAAATAAGGAATTTTAATATTGTAAGGAGATATGATCCTATCCAATCCAATCAACTAAATACATATGGATAAAAGGGGACCCCCAAAATGAAGTGACTCTTCAATGGCATACAGTAACCACAACCACAATGTATCCCACACACTCTGTTGTCCCCATTATGGTGTTCCTTAACTACTATGGAAGTAGTGAAAGAAAACCAGAAAAGAAGATAGACAAAAATGAGTAAAAGGGAAGAGAAGGGTGAGGGGAGAAGGACCAGAAAAATATGCCAGTAGGAGTTCCTACAGAAGTCTGTGCTCCCGGCCGGGCGCGGTGGCTCAAGCCTGTAATCCCAGCACTTTGGGGGGCCGAGACGGGAGCATCACGAGGTCAGGAGATCGAGACCATCCTGGCTAACACGGTGAAACCCCGTCTCTACTAAAAAATACAAAAAACTAGCCGGGCAAGGTGGCGGGCGCCTGTAGTCCCAGCTACTCCGGAGGCTGAGGCAGGAGAATGGCGTAAACCTGTGAGGCGGAGCTTGCAGTGAGCTGAGATCCGGCCACTGCACTCCAGCCCGGGCGACAGAGTGAGACTCCGTCTCAAAAAAAAAAAAAAAAAAGAAGTCTGTGCTCCCCCAGACATAGGAGGGCTAATTCAAAGCCACTCAGAACAACAGGAAACTGGAATAAGGTTCCTGCTCTCTCCTTATTATGTTAAGTTCTTCTTCAAGTATTTAGATGACTGACAAGAAAAAGATGTCACCACAGTTAAAACTTCATCTATTCATTTGTGTGCTTCTGTCTGCAATGGGCCCCCAGTTTGGACAACTTCAGGTGACTAGGCCCTTGAGTCAGAACAAAGCCAATTTCAATGAATGGTGACTTAAACCACTGGTTCTCATTCTGAACATTAAATCACCTTGGAAGATTTTTTTTTTTAATACTCAGTGCTATTTGTTTGTTTGTTTGTTTTTATTTCCCCTAATGTGCACCTAAGTTTGAATGTCTTTATCTTAAGGGAAAAATAAATAAATTCAGGGTAATTTCAGTCAGAATCAATATCAGATTATGTCATGCAGCTGTATCTAGAACATGAGCCAGGCGCTGCAACAAACAGGTGTGAGGATTAGGATTAGAGGAGTGTCCTGACAAGTCACTCTCACACTGGGAAATTAAGTATTTTAGGGAGCTATGTATCCACATTCTGTGTGATCCTTTTTGTCAGCATTTAAGACCCTTCCAGAGATGATGAGTTTCCTAAGAAAACACCATAAGAAACGAACACTAAAACCTCCAGAAAACATTCCCCAAGAAGACAAAATCTCTGTTGAAAAGGACTACTGGGCTCAATAATAATCTGTTAGTTAATGTCTGAATTGCAAAATGTGTGGCCTGCTAAAGGTCACTTAGCCCTGGTGCTGACTGGTTTGAACCAAAAATATGAAATTATTCAAGCAGTAAATGGAGGCCTTGAGCGAACCTCAGCTGGTCAACCCTTTCACTTTTCCAGGCTGGTCTAGCGGAGCAGGGATGGCTTTTCTAGAGCCCAGACCCTGGGCCTAACTTGGACATGTCTTTCTAAGAAGAGTGAGCATGAAAAAAGAGAAAGGTGTTTGTGTCTGAGTCAGAGGGTGAAGCAGGTTTCTGTGGGTCAGTGGAATTCTTCTCGCTGTATTTTGGGCTGAGAACCTTAGCACCTTAAAAAGAGCTGTCAATGCCTCTGAACTCTCATCCACTCTTAACTCTGGAGTCCCAATCTCTCTTCTGGGGAATGCTAACTTCAGTCAACCTCCCTCAATCTAAAGAAAGCTGCGCAGAAACTCTTTTCCCATGAACTGAACAGAAACATCATGGATGAAGGGGAATTATGACTGTGCTTGAGGACATTCTGAAGGCAAAACATGCCAGCTCCCACCACGGCATATGTAAGGATTCTCTTTCTGAAAAATTCTGAGTTTCATCTGTTGGTCAAATTGATGATGATGCTTCTCAACTATTTGTAAATGCTTACTGTTTGCTGAGCACCATGCTGAGTATATATACACTAACTCGGGAACAATGAAAGCTTTACTATTAACGTGCATTTCATAAGTATTGAACTGGAGAACTGAACAAAATGTTTTGGAAGCACTCATTAAGGGGTGACCCATTTTTATAAGAAAGTTGTGGAGGGATAAAAGACATTTCACAGAGGCTGTGATTTCTGCATTAGGCTTTGATGGTGAGGTATTAAGCTGGGCTGGGACTATTGGTAGAAACATGCTCATTAGAAGTGAGATTAGAAAGCTAAATCAAGATTTGTCAGATAATCCAACTAACTTAGAGAGATTGTCTAGCATGGCTTGGGAACACAGATGGAGCAGCATAAACCACATTGGTCACCTCACTCCCTAAAACCCTTTCATGGCTCCCTGCTATCCTTAGTACAAAGCTCAAACTTCTTAACTTGTAATACAAGGCCTTCAGGATTTTAGTCTGTGTTTCTTTACCTAGACCCATCTATTCCCTCATTAATGTCAGCTACCATTTAGGCCATTCTTTTTGGTTTTTCAAACAGTTTGTGTGTTTATCAATCTCTACAGTTTCTAAAAGGCTTTTACATAAAATAACCATCCTCTTCAATCTTCATCTTGTTGATACCTACTCATCCTTGATATTTCAGTTTAGATAATCACTTTCTTAAAAGGACATTCCTAATTCTTCAGATCAGGCTAGCTTTCCTTCTACTTCCCCTTTTATAACATTTATTATCTTTAAAATTACTTTTTCTATCCCCACTAGACTTCAAAATAGATTGTGTCTTAGTTACCAGTGTTCCCTTATTACCTGGCATTTTCCCTAGCATCTAGAGGTTTTCAGTAATACTTGTTTAAAAGAGAGGGCAAAGCAAGATTGCAAAGGATGTTGAATGTCAGGGTTGGGATATTATCCTATAGCTGGCAGGGATATGCTGCAGATTGGTTTAAACTAGGAAGAATGCACGATCGAAACTGAGTACTGAGAGCTATCACTGCGTAGATGATGCTGGAATGAGTGGTCTGAAGCTTCTTGCATAGAGAAATACCTTGACTATACATCTGATTTTAGAGGCCATATTAATCAATCTATCCCTGGACCAGAACCCTGTGTTGTTATTGCTTTTACTGCAGAAAATGTCCTGCTTCAGCATCCTTGCCCTATCGTGGTCCCAACTGATAAGAAACAGCCAATCAGGTGAAGTAGGGATAAGGAAGGAAAAAGAAAAACTTGCTCTTCAATCACTTTCAAAATCTCCCCTATGCTTTGATTTGCTTTCAGAGAACACTTTAGCTCAACAAACAATTGCAAACTACTCAGTTGCAAGGTAAAATGAAAAGCCCACAGGCATTAATTATATATAGAGATATTAAAAAAGAAGCTACTGCTTAATTATTGTTTGCAAATCTCGGTATTTAAATTGACTTATTTGCAAATGTCTGTTTAGAAATTGACTTTGTAATTATAAAGTCAGTGCAGGGATGTTTCAGGCCCTGGAGGAGTCTCTAACTAGCAATGATAATGTAACAGCCAGAGTGAGACATTGTGAGCTGCATTTTAATAACTAAAGGTGGTTGGCAGGGGGCTGAGAGGCTTAGTGGAAAATCTCTAAACTGGCAAATGAAGGAGCCAGGGTCTCCCTCCCTTGTTGGCAAGGAATCATTGGAGGAGACATGAGGGGGCAGGCAGGGAGCAAAGAATTTGAAGGTGGGTGAGGCCAGGAGTAACTGGGAGAGAGAACCGGAGTGTATTGTGTTCTGTGTGAAAGGAGTCCTCCTTGAAACTAATTACAAAGGTTTCAAGAAATTATCTAACACCAATAATGCTCTATCCAATTCTTGAAATCTAGAGGTACTATGGCAATATCATTTCAAACTGAACAGTGTCCCTCCAGAGTTCACATACTCAAGTCCTAACCCTCAGTGCTTTAACTTGTGTCAATATTTGGAAATAGGGTCCCTGCAGGTGTTATTAGTTAAGATGTGGCCTTATAGAAATAGGTTGGGTCCCTAATCCAATATGATTGGCTTCCTTATAAAAATGGGGAAATGTGAATATAGACACACACACAAGGAGAATGCCATGTGAAGAGGAAGGCGGAGATTAGGTCAATGCTTCTACCGGCCAATAAATCCCAAAGATTGACAGCAAACTACCAGAAGCTAGGGGAAAAGACGTAACACAGAATCTTCCTTAGAGCCCTCATGAGGAACCAACCCTGCCAACACCTTGGTCTCAGACTTCTAAGCCTCCAGAATTGTGCAACAAGAAATTTCTATTGTTTGAGCTGCCCAGTTTGTGGTTCTTTGTAACCCTAGAAAACTGACATGGCTCACATATTGGACTCACAATGGACTCACCTATCTCTATGAAGAAATTGGAGAGGGACCAATCTAGAGCTAACAAGAGGTTTTTTCAAAATACTAGAGCATTAGACATGGAAGGGCCTGACCTCAAAACTATCTAGAATGATCAATGGGTCTTGAACATGGTTACATTTTGGAATTACCTGGGGAGTTTAAAAAAAGCCAGTGCCTATGTTCTATGCTCAGAGATTCTGATTTAATTAATCTGGGGTACCTCCTGGACATCAGGCTTTTAAAAGCACCCCAGGAGAGCTCATTTGTAGCCAAGGATGAGAACCAACCTTCTAGATTTTACATTATCTCCCTCATTTAATAGGAGAGGAAAGTAAGGCTCAGAGAAGTGAAGGAATAATTGCCAAGGGTCACATTGTTAATAAGTGGAAGAAATGAGAAGTGACCCAGACACTTGGACTTTCAGTTCACTGTTCTTCCCACTGAGCAGGATTTCTGTCCTCTTGACCCTGGATATAGAATGCATGTACTGATTTCTGTTTCCTCGGCAGTCATCTCATCCTAGGCAAATAGTGACCTTGGTCATTGATATTAAAGGAAAGTTATCAACTCTCCATGTGCACAGTGAGTTTAGAAAATTATTTCACACATACCTCATCTTATTTCTTTATAGCATCTTTATAATATTAAGTGGGGCAAGTACGTTCCACCTGTTAAAGAAGATTAAGTACAGAGAGATGACATTGGCTCTCAAATTCCACTGTTGGTTAAAGACAGAAACAGGGTTCAAACTTGGGCCTTTTTAAAACTATTCAATTACTTTTTTCACAACTTGCCCAATGAGAGTGAAGTTAAACTGTGTTGGTCTAATCTCTGTTCAAATATTTCTAAACAACCTTGGCCATTTTCTGCTTTGATTCTACTTATGTCAATGTAATTCATTTACTCCGAAAAGACAAAAGACTTGCATGAACTTTGGGACTTCATCCAAATATATTGCAAGGCTCAGAGTGGTGATGGAGAGTGTGGTCATCACAATGTTCGAGAAAGTAGCACTAAAGAAGGGTCTGTTTAAAGAAAGGTCTGTTAGCCTGCTTTAAAATGACCACCCTGGCCATTCAACTTATCCCCACCACTAATAGACACAGATATCAAATTAGAGCTATTTGATTCCTATCTGTAATCCTAGTTGCACACCGATTTTTTGTACTTATACAGATACAGGTTCAAGGTCCAAGTCTTAGATTTACCATTCATTAATTATGGAACTGTAGAGAAGTCAAATACTTTGAGTTTTAATTTTCTCAACTATAGAATGGAAAGAGTAATGTCTATTCCTTGTCTGGTGAGTAAAGCTGAGACAACCAAGTATCAAGAGGTCCTCAGAGAACCTCTGACTGGCCTGTACATTGGGAGAATGGGGTGGAGGCTCGGAAAGTTTACACTCTTTGTAAGGGGGAGGAGCCTGGCCTCTCCTGTTCCTGGGTGGTTACCTGGAATTCAATCTGTGAGATGAGGGCCTGTTAACAGAAACCTCTCTTGCTTTGCTTAATTTTTTTTCCTTTTTACCCAATAAATTTCATTTTTCTCACCCATAAAAGTGTCTGCGAACCTAATCTTTCATGGTCGTGTGACAAGGACCCCATTTTTAGCTGAACTAAGGAGAAAGTCCTACAACAAAGTGACCTGGTGTAAATAATATTCTTTATACAGATGCACCTTGACTTACAATGGGATTATACCCAGAAAAAAGCACTCATGAATCAAAACATTGTAAGTTGAACCATTGTAACTCAGGGACTGTGTATATATATTATGCCCTCAATAATGTGAGTTTGAATATTTTCTTCCAGATAAGTAACTAACAACAATGGTTTTAAAACAATCAATGGTTTGCCCTGCTTTGGACCATTAGCTGTATTGTTCCTATTCCAAAGTCGTATTTTGTAATTTCACCTTGTTTGTGTCTTTAAAGTTTTAAAGTCTTTGCTTCAGAAAGTTATCCAGGACTCCATTTGTTTGCATTGAGCCCCAGCTTTTTCTTACTAATTCTTCCAGTGACTTAAATTTTGCCTATAATCCAGTTTCCATCTCTTTCTTCTATGCTACTTCTCTGGAACATTACTAAGAACACTATTCATACTCTGACTGCCTTCTGTGATTCTGCCTATTGCCTCACAGTAGGTCTCCCTGGTCTTGACAACCTGAAGAGGCTTGTGTTTTAGCTGTTTCTCAAAGAGCAACAGCATGAATGGAGTAACAATAGGAGGATGAAAACCCTCAAGCTCTTCAGGAAGACTTATCCCTAGAGGGCAAAGAGCAAAGTAAAGAAGGTGGGAGACATATTGTTGAGGATCAAGTGCCCTGAATAACACTCTGGATCCATATTATAGGTCCAAAGCTCAAGTCTTAGCTCCACTATACATTAATTATGGAACTGTAGGGAAGTCAAATACTTTGAGTTTTAATTTTCTCAAATGTAGAATGGAAAGAGTAATGCCTATTCTTTGTCTGATGAGTACAGTGATCTCATGTAAATAATATTCCTTATACAGATGCACCTTGACTTACAATGGGATTATACCCAGAAAACCAGATCATGCATTACAACATCATAAGCTGAACCATTGTAAATCAGGGAGTGTGGTTTAAAATTATGGGAGAGGTGGTCTTTGATATCTCTTGATGGATATCTCTCTCCTCCTAAGAAGCCCCTGGACTTACTTTCTTTTTCTGTATAAAACCAACCTGAGGAAAACCAACCTGAGAAAAGTCATCAAAGTGGTCTGGCCTTCAGAGACTGCAAAACCAGAAGGTGATGTTTGCTGTACAAAATGTCATCACTTTTAATATCTTGCAATCTGACTTGATTCCCAGAAAAATGCTAAACATGTTTTAAGTAAAGCTCAAAATTCCAATGAATACTCCCAACAATATTTATGTATTCCATTTCTTTCTTATATACAGGTCATAACATTGAGGAATTGCATATAAAATAATATTAGAACCTGAAATTTATAGGGCACCTCCCATGGGCCAAGCATATTCTGAATCTTCATAATATTATATGACAACATATGTTTTATTACTAGTTCTATTTTGCAGAAGAGAAAACTGAGGCTTAAAAAATGTTAGCAAGTAATTCAATACCAAGTTAGCTCATCCAAAATCATGCAGTCAGCAAAGAAGAAAGGTGCAATTTGATGCAGCCCTGTGTGATTTAAATATCTATTCTCAGAACTAGTAAATGAAACTATTTAGGAAACCAAAGAAACACCACTTTCTCCCAACCCCTCACTTAAACTCATTCAGTAGAGGACAAGATAGAGATTCGCCACTATCATTTATATGCATGATATTTCCAAGCCTATTTCTTTATTTGTAAAAGAAGGGGGTTGAGCTCATCTAGAAAATCCCTTCAAGTGCCAATGTTTTATTATTCAGATACAAATACTGCCAGTGAAAGCAAGCAGCCACTGCTGAAGGGAAGAAATTAATGTTCTACAATTAATACCCCATTTCATTAACAATTAGATATGTTAAATGCCATTCAATTTTGTTTGCACCATCAAGTTCTGGGAAGGTGTCTATGCTTCTTATAACATTCCAGTAATTCTTCATCACCAACTGGGTTAATTTTCCAAGCAGGCAGACAATAGATTTTAATTCTCAACCTTTAATATTTTCCAGCCCTTGGGACATTGGAGGACCAACATCAACGGATTCAGCTACTATCCTAATCCAAGATTAAGATAATTTCTTTGGGGTGAAGTCTATGTGGGTCCCTCCATGTACTAATAAAAAACAACATTAACAAAGCTTACATTTGGGGTTGTCTCCATGTCTACCCCACACCCACACCCACGATTTTCTGATGGCATGCACTGTAAATTTATGAGAAAGTAGGTTTTCAGACTCAATATAAATATTACTTGCTCACTTAAGGCTTCTCCTATCACAGTCTGAAGTGAAAGAATCATAGAAGACCAAGTTTTAAAGAAGATACAGTAATAACAATAGTAATAATGCTAACATCATAGTAGCAAGAGCAACATTCATCCTTGCAGCTACCACATGCCAAATACAGTAGCTACATGCTTATATATGCTTTTTCTCTAATTCTTAATAGTAATCCAATGAAGTAGGTACTATGGTCATCCTCATTTTACTTGTGAGAAAATTAATTGATTGTTTATTCTATTGGTTGTTACATATTGGTTATTTTATTGGTTATTGGTTATTGATTGCTATATAACAAGTTTAGTAGCCTAAAACTATATATATATAATCTCACACAGTTTCTAAGGGTCATGAGCCTGGGAGTATCTTAGGGGCATGGTTCTGGCTTAAAGTCTCTCATAGGTTTGCAAACAAGATGTTGCTCAGAACTGATGTCATATGAAGGCTTGACTGGGGCTGGAGGATTGACTTTGAAATTCAGTCACATGGTTGTTAGTAAAAGGCTAACCTTACCATGTGGGCTTCTCCTAACAAAATGGCCACTGGTTTCCCTAGAATGAGTAAACCAAGATAGGGAGAGGCAGAAGCTGCAGTGTCTCTTATTGCCTTGGGAGTGACATACCATCAATTGTGCATTATTCTATTAATCACATACCGCATCTCTGTTATGATATGGGAAGGGATACACAAGGGAATAATACCAGAAGGCAGAAGTCACTGGGGGCTATCTTGGAGTCTGCCTATCACACAAACTAAGATTATGCAACTAGTAAAGTAGCAATAAAGAAGTGAGTTTATAAACTCAAGTTATGTCAACTTCACAACTCATGCTTTAAACCACATGTTTACTGCCTCCTTAAAATGTATTCTTATGTACCTCACTTTCTAAGCCTTTCACTACAAGTCAGGGTTTGATCGGAGAAACAGAATCACTAGGAGTGACATAGAATTAGGTATAGTAAAGTAAGTTATATGGCAAGCTGATATTTAGTATAGTATAGCAAATTGACATTATATAGTTCTAGATGCTGGTTATAAAGTCTTTGTGTGGGTTGGAGTCTACCTGGCAGCAAGGAGAAGAGGAAGAAGGAGGAGGAGGAGGAGAAGGAGGAGGAGGAGGAGAAGAAGAACAAGAAGAAGAAGAAGAAGAAGAAGAAGAAGAAGAAGAAGAAGAAGA
>NW_012116278.1:25426-105010 GCF_000951035.1 Colobus angolensis palliatus
AGGAGGAGGAGGAGGAGGAGGAGGAGGAGAGAAGGAAGACGAGAAAAGAAAGAGAGGAAGAAGAAGACATGGATAAAAGTGAAGAAGAGAAAGGACAAATTAGAATCTGAGAAGACAAAGTAGAACCCACAAGGATGAAGTGAAACCCGTGTTAGGCTCCCAGTGCCTTCAAGCCTGCAAATTTGATGCAATGTGTAGGTGATCTGCAGGAAAAGCTAGTGCTCTTTGTTATGAGAAGCTCGAGAAGATTAAGGAAGAGATCTGAGGGAAAGTGAAGGAGTTACAGGGATGCTGCTGCCCCATACCACAAGATAAACTAGGAATAAGCAATAATGTGGGTAATCCGCAGCAACCTCTTCCACCCTGCACAGACCTTCCAAGTCTAAACAGAATATAGTTGCTGTTTCCCTTCCTCTTTTCAAATCTTACATAAAATGTCTCTTGTGACCCACAGTATTCCTGAATTATGCAGAGTAGGGAGTGCTTGGAAAGTCAATAACAGCTTAACTAAATTGACACAATACAAACCTACCATACCATCTCCTCTGTTGTGTTGCCCTTTTCCATAGTAGCATCTGCAAATCCATATCCACACTGTATCTATAGAGACACACCACAAGCTATTACTGTCCTGAATTTTTAGTAATTTCCGTGCTAGGGACCACAAGTTGTCATTCTGCACCAGGTGCAATAAATCAGTACTGCCCCAACCTAGCCCTAATCCTTCTGGCAGATTTTTTTTCTTCAAAACTCACCTGTCAAACTCACCAAACTTACCTGTCACTTAGGAAAAGTTTTCCTACCCAACAATTGTAATCCCCTAAAGATACACACACACACACACACACACACACACGAAAACAAAAAATCCTTCCTTGGAACTACTTCTGTGTGGTTGTTAGCTACTGCTTTGCACTTACCCTCATGAAAGGTCATCATTTACTTCTCCATCTTTACTGTAAGTTTTTCAGGAGGCTCATCTTTGTATTTCTGTGTCCAGCACAGAGCTCAGCCCACCAGTTGAGTTGAATACTTTACAGCACCTCTCTCAGCTCACTTTCCAGCCTCTGCATCAATGTCTCCACTGTGAGTTAGCTCATTACTTCACTAAGGAGCCAACTTTGAACAGCTTTCAGCAGCTGTGATAGCTAGAAATTTCTTTCTCATAAAGAAATCTCATTTTATCTACATTTGTCTTCCTATAGATTCTACATACTGATCATAATTTTATTCATTGAACACAGGCAAAATGAATCTGCTCTCTTCTAATGATAGCTCTCAGGTATGTGAAGGCTACTTACTGTTCTGCTTATATTTGCACACTTACACCTCTCTGTGGTGAAGATCCATGACTAATATATCTCTGTGTTACCCACAAGGTCTGAGTCCTTGCATTGGTAGCTTATCTAGAGTGTCTTGGTCTGGTGCAACTGAAATGACTTGGCTGTCCTCCATGTGTTTCTTACCATTCTGCAGGGAATTCTGGACATGTTTTCATGGTGATAGAAGAGGTATAATAATAGGGACAAGCCTACCTAGCAAGTGTGTTGCTAGTCTCTGCCTGTGTCTCTTCTCCTGACCTCCCATTGGCAAGTGGAGTGACCAACCATCCTGATTTTTGTGTAGCTGAAGGATTTCCCTGGGTCCAAGGGGCTTCCTAAGGTGTGTGATCTTCAGTGCTAAAATTAGGACAACTGGTTACCTATCCAGTCATGTGACTAGGTTCAGAATCAGAGTGAGAGACACTGTAAAGCTGTCACACAAAGGGTATGGATTTGAAAGTAAAATAATTGGGGCCATTAATGTAGTCATTTTGCTGCTGATGGGCTACGTGTTTTTCAAATCACTCCCAAACCCATTGTTAGAACAAATCAATGCATGTTATCTTCATTCTTCATCTTAAACTAAAAAGAGACCAGACATGGCCACAGAAAATGAAAGGCATATTGCTGAAGAACACAGTGGGGTTTGTTGATTTTTAAAATTCTCATACAGCTATTTTTCAAGTTGATAGCAGAAGTCTCTTGCTCAGCTGCTCCCTAGAGCATTCCCAAAACAAGCCTATGTGCTTTCCAATTAAACCCAGGTGAACTTAGCCCCGACCTGTAGCTCAAGTGTCAGTGCAATGCCAAAACAACTGGATGAAAAATATAAACTGCACTGAGCAGAGGTTTTGTTTTGTGTTTGTGTTTGGCCTCCACTATTGCACTATTGCAAGCAATTTTTGATCAGGTTTTTCTCAAATCAGGTCAAATTCACGCATGATGACCTGGTGAGCAGAGCCTTCATTAACTGCTGTCACCCACCTCTCCCACTTATTTCCCTTTGCTCTCCTTCATTGGCACTCTGCTCCAAACAGGAAGTGCTGCCTCAGCCAGGTCATTCATTCATCATTCACTTATTGGAAACCCATCATTGGCTGGCTACTGTGCTAGGCTCAGGGAATGTGGGGAAGAATAGCTCTGAATCAGTAACCTGAAGATACAACAGCAGATATAGACTTTTGTACAAATAGCGAGTGAAGATGTTTATATAAGATACATCCAAAAGGTACCACCATAGAAAAATATATAAGGTAAATGTAAAGGAAAATAACTGCTCTCTCTGCCTAGGCAAGTCAAGAAAGATTTCAGAGATGAAGTGCCCTTGGATTAAGCCTTGAACGATTATAGAAGCTCACTTGTCACAGGGCAGAGCAGTTAAACACATGGACTTTGGAGTCAAATAGGGTTTGGAATGATATTCTGTCACTGGCTATCGGCATGACCTTGGGCAAGTTAATTAATTTCCCATTTTGATGAAATGTACATGTTCTCATAAATAAAAAGGTCTTTTAAGAATTGCATGAGATGAAATTATGTGTGGATGTATGTAAGTATGTCCACATATAATACTTAGCATTTTGCTTCTCAGAGAGAAATCCCTCAAAGTAGAGCTATTACCATTGTAATCACTTCTGAGAGTGGCAAAAATGAATTGAGCAGAACATTCCAGATAGATAATACAGTAAGTCCATGAGTATCAAAAAAGCATAACATGTATAACATGTTCTTGGCTTTAAAAAACAGAAATTTGACTTGGCATTGAGTCAAGACTGATGGCAGAAAGCGCAATAGATTGTTAAGAAGGTAAGGTTGGAGAGGCAAAGGATACCTGAGACTGAAGGATTTAAAATTGTATGTCAAGTGATACTGTATGTAATTGGGAGGAGTTTATCACTAAGGAATAGAAAAAGTCAACATAATATCCCAAGAAGATCCACTAGAATGGAAGATGTGAAAGTACAACGGCCATATCTGGCTTACTACTTTCTGTAGGGACTTAACAATGCCTTTCTCCTTGTAGAAGCTCTACAGATTTTTGCAGAGTAAGCAAGTGAAGGAGTGGCAGTGGCATCTGAAAGACAGACAAGTTTGCTATAGCAGTTCAGGTAAAAAATACCAACCACTTGACTTATGGCAGGAGAAATAGTTTCAGAAAAGTTAGGAGGCACAACTGTGAGGATTGGGTACTGGCTCTGTATGTTGAAAAGAAGGGAAGCATCAAAGGTGATCTAGACTCTACCATGGGTCTCCAGGAAAAATTCCAAAGAAATAGGATTAATGGTGAATCATATTTTTTTGCTGGTCCAGTCAGGTGTTTGCTGGTCCATATGTTTCTGACAAATATGTCAGGTGTTTCTGACATACTTGTGTGCAACAATGTCGAGGGAACCAAATGAGATCATAGGTTTGCAAATTGTAAAGTAACAGTGTAATCGTAAATGATATTTATCCATTGACAGATAATTGGATAGCTATTGTGGGCCAGGCACAATTCTAGGTGCTGGGGTAGAGCATTAAGCAATGTCTTATTGTTCATGGATCCGGTATTCTAGTGTAATAAGAACTTTTCTGATTTTAAGTTAGTCAAGAATTACACATTCTCCTTCACTCACAAATAACTAACATGGATTAAACTCTTTCATTATACC
Source organism: Colobus angolensis palliatus (assembly GCF_000951035.1). Lineage (NCBI taxonomy): Eukaryota > Metazoa > Chordata > Mammalia > Primates > Cercopithecidae > Colobus > Colobus angolensis. Next base: position 29,400 of record NW_012116278.1, read on the forward strand.
AGGAGTTTCATAGAAAGAATATCATTTAATTCTGGGAGAACACTTGAGATGAGCATATCATTCCTATGTTGAAGATGAGAAAGCTAAGACTTCAAATATTTGAGTAGCATTACAAGGTTCACATAGATTCAAAGTGGTAAAGCTAATATTTGAAACTGGGTGGAGAAGGTGTCATGACAGACTCTTTGGGATAATGCAAGGACAGGAAAATGCCATGTAATTTGAAAAGGCATCACAAATAATATAATGCATATTTAGAAATTAAAATAAAACTTTTTTACTTTTTAAATATAAACTACAAATCTAAAGCTAAACCAATCTGGGGTGAGGGGACTGTTGGGGGTATGGGTTTAAAAGCCTAGGAAATTCTTTCCTAGCTAAAATATTGACAGGACTTTCATAAGGCCCCTTCCCAGTTAAGAAGTTCAGTCACTTACATTTTCAACCTAAAACTATTAAAAACAACATCTCTACAACCCCATGAAGTTAAATACCCTTGTTAAAATGATCACATATATTTCAGTTAAATAATAGCCGTGGGAGAGGACAATTAGCAGATGCGGTCAGGAGAGAAAAAGATATGTTTTTCAGATGAGATTGGAAATGAGATGGAGAGTCAATGAGGCAGAAATATACAAGACACTTTTTTTTATCCTGAAGTTTCTTGAATTCTGTTACTAATGATACCTTAAGATTCTTAGAGCTCTGACCAGAAAAGACACATTGTGATCAGGGAAGTTGAAGGAGACTTTCAAAAAGTCTAACCACAACTGACTTTTACCTAGTTCTTTCTAGAAATCAGTGTTGCTCCTCCATCCTTGTTGCATTTATCGATCACTTGAACTGAGAAAGAATCAGTCATTATGGTTTTGTACCTAATCCCAAAGGGAGAAAGAAGGTAGAAATCTGGTTTCTTGAAAAGGAGAAGGTCATCAGCTTGAAAGAGCAGACAAAGTACTCAACTCAAATTCTATTCCCTGATTCCTGCAAGTCTGCTTGAAATTCCACCACTATTTGCCATCATTCTGGATTTTGATGGATTTTGGTCTTCTAGTCTGGCTGCAGAAATGCAAACATCTATTTATGGTCTTTCACAGGATGCTTTGTACTTTTAGTTAAAAAGATGAAGGAGAATAGTAGAAATCTCTGTGGGTGAGTGAGGGGAAAAAGGATTTGATGTTCAAGTGAATTTAGGTTTAATTTCTGACCCATAAATTTACTAACACTTGTTCATCTTGTCCATCATTGTTTTTAGTGAACCAAGAATACCTCATGACAACTCAATAAACATTTGTTAGAAAACAAATGGGTGACCTTGAATAGCTCTTTTTCTCTCTCTCGTTCTCACCTACTCTTTCTCATCTCATAGCAAAAGTCCATCAGTGATAGAATGAAATGATATGGACAATTCTAAGCCAGTTCCTGCTCCACAAAAAATATCAAAAAATTACATTTCTTTTCCTCTAGAATTAAGAAAGTTTAATTCCCAACTATACTATGCAGTAGCCATTTCTTTGATCAGATCAATAATTCTCTGAGACTTGATTTCATCATTGATACAAAGGAAGGGATAAAGATCTGTTCCCATTCACCTCTCAGTTGCTCTGAAGATTACAAGATTTTATGGAATTACATACATTTGGTAAATAGCACAGCACTGTTTAAATGTTTATTATCATTATCCTTATCATAATTGTGCAGATGTGGGTCAAATTCTCACTGCAGACCCATCTTTCTTTGGTTGTGGGAGCATCTACTGTGTCCATAGCAATCTTAGAGTCATTATTTTTAAAATCCCACTATGTTTTCATTAACTAAGTCTACCTTTAAGAAGCCGGATGCTTTCCAGTGCATCTAATTGCATAAAGCAAAAGATCCTAAAGGAATTTATGTGGCCTCAAGGAGCATTATTAATGGAGGTCCCTTCTAGAGATGTAATTTTGGAAGCAATTTTCCATGAAATTGCTGAATGTGTGTATCCATATAAATCTGAGCCCATTTGGTACAATTATAATTTAGCCCAATGATTGCACTAATGACATTTTCAGTAGATATTCTGGTTTAAAAGGAAGGGATACATTTATTACATGTGTATGTAAAACATACTTCAAACTGGATTGTCAGATAAACGTTTCCATGAGGGCTTCCATATGCTTTTTCCGCTCATCTTCACTGACACACGACCACAATGGACTCTACAATTGAGCAAGGGAAATATCTGAGTCTGAAATGTCTTTAGTTAGAGCTGAAATATATCTCAACAAAAGGAATTACATTTCATCACATTTTGTGACCTATCAGACTAACAAAGCAGGTGATTTATAGGATGGATTTTGGAACCAGCCGGGGCCAGTTTTGAATTCTGGATCTGCCCCACAGAGCAGATGGCATTGAGCTTTAGTTTTCCACCCTTAAAAAGGAAAATAGTAGTATCAATCCTTAAAGGTCTCCCAGGGTTGTCAGAATAACAACAGCAAAATACACAAATATAGGCAAAGTTCTTAACACAATACCTGGCATATAATGCACTCTTTAAGTGATTAATGTATATGACACTTCCTAAGATTTTGATTTCAGATAGAACCAAAATAAAGTGTGTGTGTGTGTGTGTGTAATATGTACTTCTCTGTGTGTGTAACCATAAAACCTGAGGTTCAGAATGGCTGTGTAATGAGTTCGAATAGGTCCAAAGATATACAATTGATTAAGCAGTTGTGCTGGCAGCAGAATGAGCTTTCAGGGACCTCAGAGATAAATCAGTCCAGTCTCTTATATTTCAAGGACACTGAATTAAGAAGGAATAATTGACTTGTCGTAGCTAGCGGAAGTAACAAGACTAGCCCATTAGACTTTGTAAGTTCAATTCAATATTATCTCATTAAAACACACCTTTTCCCAGAGTGCCACACAGCCTTTTCTCCACCCACTGCCTTCAGCTTATCTTTGCTTCATGTACCCAGGTTATTGGGCTTCTCTTTCACAAATGAAATATACATGCAACCCTAAACCATATGTCTCTTCTATTTTTTTCTCCAAGACAGCAGGAAGGCATGGGTGTTGGAGGGTGTTTTTCATATGTTCCACTTACAGAAATTCAAAATACAGCCTTAGCAGCCTGTGTGTGTGTGATGTTCCCTCTCAATTATGCTTCTGTAGGACATCAGGAGCAACTTACAGGTTACCATGCTCCTCAACTGTCCTCAAAGAGATCAGTATCAGAGCTGATCATGGCAGTGTCAATGATTCTATACATATTGGGTATTTATAGTTATTTTGCCCCCTTGAGTCTACAATCAGGTTCTCTTGTCATCAGTCAGCAATCATCATGGCAACACAGCTCTTAATTTCCATACATGGTTCTCTCTTATGCTCCTTACCCTCTCACCAAGCCAGTCTGCAACCTTCCGTCTTCAGAGGCTTCCCAAGTAAAACATTCTACCTATTATGTCTTCTCCATCATCCTTCAAAAGCAGATGGGACTGACTTTTTCCACAGGAAATGTAGCATTGTTCCTCTGCATCCTCCCCACTTGCTTCCTCTAATTCTGCAGGTGTGGTTTGTGCCTCTTTCTCCTTTCTGGTGTTGCTGTCTCTCCAAGATAGCAGTGACTCTCCATTGATGGACAGCTATTTTGGGGATCCTTTATTTATTTTTCTCCTTAGAACATGTGGCACTAATGATCATGTTAACCCTATTGCTTTCTAATTTTGAGTTTCATATGGAAAATAAAAGGTGCTCATGAAGGAAAAAAAAATTAAGAATAAAAATTTACCAAGAAACTGAAAAGAAAAAAAGGTCTTATTTTCATGCATTACAGTTAAAAATGATCCTCAAACTTAAATATGTACTCCAGTGTCATAGTTATTCCCTATTATCCAGCATTATCGCTATTCTAGTGTCACCCACTCTCCACCCCAGGGTTTAAACTTCTCCCAGCCTTTTTGTCACTCACTTTAAAACCAGAGGGCCTTATACCACACTAAAAACACAGCACTGGTAGCAGAGGCTGAATCTTCTCTGTCTGAGCTTTATTTGCTTGTTTAATTTCATTTATGGTTTGCATTTATACAATTTATATTAAAAACATTTTTTTCTCTAGTTGGATTTTGTTGACAAGGATTTCCAGTGCCTTCGTTCTGCTGCATTGTTTGGGCTTGAACACCTGACTTTTGTGTCAATAAGTTCTCCTTTACCCCAACTTGTAAAATAGAATCAGCTAATGGGTTTTCAAAATTTTTAAACAATGAAAATATTTTTCATAACAAGTTTTAGTCTACAATATTGAAATTTTACTGAGCTTCTTGTTTCATTTTGAATTTAATTATTTGATAAGATAATATAATCAGTATAATGCATAGTTATTTGGAATTTGCTGAAACATTTGGACTTTATATCATTAGATGAGACAAAATCGTAAATGATTTATTTTCTTTGTATATTGCTAGGCTTCTTACCATGAAATATTTTCTTTCCTCCATTATAATAAAACTTTTTGCCCTAAATTTCAGTTTATTTGATATAAATATTGCTATACAAGCTTTCTTTCGATTTATATGTTCCAATATATGTTTTTCTCCTTTATTTTGAGATAAATAGTTCTTGTAAGTAACGTATTACTGGCTGTCTTTGTTATTAATTTTTTTGTTTACTTACCTTCTTCTTTTTTTAATTATCACTTTCCTGTTTCTCTTAAATTGATACAGTTTTGGTTTCTGTTTTTTCCTATTCTAGTTTGAAAGTTACTTATTTGGTTTCTATTATTTAAGGAGTTTCCCACAATTGTTATCAAACATTCTATTAATTTACTTTTTTCTAGCAACATCTAAGGTTAATCAGTTATCTATCAAAGACAGAGAAATCAGTTATGCTTTCTTCTCTGACCCCCATCACCTGGTTGGAAGCATTGGAATTTGAATTCCAGATTGTTATAGAGAAAAAAGTACATATGTTTACCTTTCATGTCTAATCTAGACACCAATGTGGTATTTTCTTTACTCACAATTACTTATTGCCTATCATGACTTCCTTTTGTATTCGTTATTCTTATACATGTGGAGTATCTTTAACCAAAAGAGCCAAAATACAAAATGTTTCAGAACAGAAACTTTTTCAGTGCTTACATAACACTCAAAGAAATGCTCATCAGAACGTTTTGATATTTTACATTCTCAAATTGGGGATGCTTGACTGGTAAGTATGTACAAACATTCCAAAATCTAAAAAAATACACAATCTGAAAGACTTATTTTCCCAAGTATTTTGGATAAGGAATACTCAACCTCTGGTATATTCTTTAATCATGCACTAGAAATATTTTTGCTAGTGCTTTTTTTAAGTTCTTGTCTGCCCATAAATATCATTATTTATCTCTCATATTCAAGTTATAATTTAGTTGCATATAGCATTCTTATTTTACCTTTATTTTGTGACATAGTCACATGTTCCAGGGATTAAGTTGTGGATTTGGGACATTATTCCCCAACATCTGTGAGTCCTTGCTTGCCCCGTGTTTCTTGGGTTCTCGTTTGTGCTTTCAGTCTTCCTGTACCTTTCAGATGCTGTGATACTTTGGATTTCCAGGAATAGGATGCTGTGGCAAAGTTGAAAAGTTTGAATGGTGAGTAACACCTGTGAAATTAAAAGGGAGTGGCAGGATTGGGTGGGTGAGGGAGCTGTCAGCATAATATTTTTAACCTGGCAGTCCCTGACAGCCTGTCAGGGATCTGTCAAGGTCACCCATGAAAGAATCCCCAGCTTCCTACTCTCTTGCTCAGTCACTGGCTAGAGGCTGCCCTGAGAACAGCATGATCTTGACTCAAAAGCTGGGATGGATGCTTACGATGCTACTAGCTGAAGGCTATCAGCTAAGCACAGTCCAATAGCTGGACAGTGAGTTTTTTTCTTGAAGGGGATCTGGGAGTGCATCTCATGTTACAGAAATTCATTCTGAGAGATTTTTACTCTTCCAGATCACCAGTTTCTCCTTGACTCTGTCCATTCTGTTATTCAGTCTATCTCTTCTGTGGTTCCTGTTATTCTTTTCATTATATAACCATGTCAATTTCATTACTAAGACCTCCTGCTTCTTCTTTTATACAACCTCTTAATTTTGTTTCATAGAAGCTCCGCTTACCTATTTTGTTGATAATGTTAATTATGCTTATTCTAAATTTCTTGTCTGCATTTTCTATCAGCATATTCCCCTCTTTGTTCTCTCCCTTTCATTGTGCTAGTTCTCCCATATCCGTAATTCTTGTCCATAGCTTATGTTTATAGCTGACCTTAACTTCAAGACCATCAGCTAATTTTTTAAAGGGTGGAAGCTTCTACTGAAATCTTTCCCTCTCGGTTTTAGTAGGATTAAGGAATGGGTGCAACGTAGCAGGAAGAGAAGGATTTTTCCCACTGATCTCTCCGGATTTCTGGCCACTTGGGTTCTGCCTTGTCTCCTACGTGGAAATGGTCCCTCTATTTACAACTCTTTGTTACTAACAGCTTGAAGTGGGGATGGCTCACATAGCCCGGCCACCTCCCAGCCCCATTAATACCCTTCTGCCCCTTGTGTACTCGGCATTACCATCCAGCAGTAGGAAATGCCCATGGTATTGCCTCCAGGCCCTTCGCTGCTGTTATCCATAGTTTCAAGTCTCTGGAGCTACTCCTTCCTTTAATTAAATGCCACCTTCTCTTGGCCTCTCTTACATTCCTCCTATTCTCTATTGTGAATATGTTGCTGTACTTACTCAAAACCACATTTTTGACATTTCAGGTCTTAGATGCAGATCACAGAGACAATAGCATGAACTCCAAATGCCGTGTTGACTAGAAGGCCCAGCTTAACACAATTTTATTTTTTCCCCCAATAAGAACATGGAGCTGCTCTCCCTGAAGTGAAAGGTGGGACCTGGAGCCCTAAACCCCAGAAGTTCCTTTGCATCTCTCCTCTGACTGCATGGAACACGGTGGTTCTCTTTTTGAAACGGAGTCTCACTCTGTCGCCCAGGCTGGAGTGCAGTGGCCAGATCTCAGCTCACTGCAAGCTCCGCCTCCCGGGTTCACGCCATTCTCCTGCCTCAGCCTCCCGAGTAGCTGGGACTACAGGCGCCCGCCACCTCGCCTGGCTAGTTTTTTGTACTTTTTAGTAGAGACGGGGTTTCACCATATTAGCCAGGATGATCTCGATCTCCTGACCTTGTGATCCGCCCGTCTCGGCCTCCCAAAGTGCTGGGATTACAGGCTTGAGCCACCGCGCCCAGCCGGAACACGGTGTTTTAAATCATTGGATTGGATGACTTCCAAGCTCATTTTTACTCATACATTTTATGATTCCAGGGTCCAAGAATGATGGTATTATATGTAAGAACTCTGAAGCCTCAAAGGGAAGAGCAATTAGAATTCTTCTTTCTTTCCTATTATTCATAAACAGGGTATTAAAATAACCACTAAAGAGCAGAAACATTTCACAAGCTGTTTCCTAGCTCTGATATCATACAAAGACAGAATACCCTACCCTCACTTCCCTTTTAATATCTCAAGTCTCTTCTTTCCTTCCTCTGTTAGAGAACAGTTCTCCATTTTTCCGTGTTCAATGTTTATTCCATTTTTATTTAATTATTAATTATCTACATTGCAATTATTGCCACCAAGTTGAGGGGAACATGTAGAGAAGCAGGTTACGAATATCAATACTATGCTTGGTCCAGGTGGGGAAAACAGCTTTAGAAATGACTGGCCACTTGTGAGAAACTTGGCAGTGTTTCTTTCTCATTTTGACAAAAAGTGTAAAGTCAAGTCTTCTTTCACTTTTATTTTTGGTAACTTTAACACAGTTTTGTTTTGAAAGTTGAGTTCAAGGAAAGACCTCGAAAATACCAATTAAGTGCCTCTGTTAAAAGCCACTCATAAAAAAAAAAAAAAATTCTCTATGGTGTTTGAGAAAAAAAAGTGAAAAAGAGAATTACAAAATTTCTAGGAGAAAAAACTCTGGGCACCATTAACCTTCCCCACACAACATGGAATTATATGAAGACAGGTTTCTTCTAGACGTTCATTGAAACTCAGAGCATATGCACACAGAAAGGAGCTTAGCCAAAGCAGTACTCTATAAGGGGGCTGATTATCTTATTCTGTGCACTCTGGGAACCTATATGTTGGTTATAATAAGTAAGTAGGATTTGCTCCAGCAAGATATCAGCCTATGAAAATATTTCCCAATGTGTGCTTTATAGAACAGTTATCTTACAAGATATGCTATAAAAAAGACCCTGTGATCAAACAAATTTAGGGAATACACCATATTCTCTGCTCCTGTGGGAGATTTCCTATGCATATTATCATGTCAGGTAGTTTAATTACACTAACCCAGCATTTCTGAAAACAGTTTCCCATAGTAACCTCTTTGTTCTGGTTCCTTGACACCTGTTGCTAAGGGCATGTGGTATTATCATGGCCGGTAAGAGCAAAGCCATAGAAAATGAAGAACCTGATTTCAAATCCTGGTTCTTCTATTTAACAAGTGGATCTCTTTTGGCTTCACTTCCCTTGTCTATAAAAGAGAGACAATAATCATGATCATGTGGGATTGTTGTGTTCACAGGCAATAATATATCTAAGGAACACAGCTCTGTACCAGCCATGTGCAAAGGCTCAGAAATAGTAGCTAAAATAATATGTAGTGATTTTTGAGGTTAGATTGATAATAATAATAAAAACCCAAAAACAACAAAAACACCTGGAAGCCTAGAGAGTTATAAATATTAATACATGGATAATTTTGTTCTTCCTTCCATTGGTCCTAGAAAAATGTTACAATGAGAATAGAGACCTGGAAAAAGGTTTGCTATAGAGAGACAGATTTTTAAGTACTTCCTAAAGTTAGTTTTTTTTATTGCCCCTTCAGTGGAGCCCTTTCTATACCTGCATCCTTTCCACCCATGTCCATGTGACAGGATATTTCATGTTTCCTTTCTGCCATTTTTTTTTTATATTTTTGAGATGGAGTCTCAATCTGTCGCCCAGCCTGGAGTGTGGTGACATGATCTCGGCTCACTGCAACCTCTGCCTCCCCGGTTCAAGTGATTCTCCTGCCTCAGCTTCCCAAGTAGTTGGGTCTACAGGTGCCCACCACCATGCCCAGCTAATTTTTGTATTTTTAGTAGAGTTGGGGTTTCGCCATGTTGGCCAGGCAGGGTTTAAACTCTTGACCTCCAGTGATTCACCTGCCTTGACCTCCCAAAGTGCTGGGATTAGAGGTGTGAGCCACCATGCACGGCCCTCTGCCATTTACTTTTACACCTACCCCAACACGGGAGTTGCTTTCTATGACCTTTGTGTCCCTCTTGTCCCATTGTCTCTTTCTCAGTGATGAACTCTTGATGTCCTCACATATAGCCACTGCTCTGTGTAGCTGAAGAGGCCCCAGAGAAGCCTGAGGAGAGACACATTTTTGCCGTACGTTGAACCTTGGGTGAAATTTGAAGTGAGAGTTCAGCAGCCATGTTTTCACAGAACAGCTGACCCTAGCAGGGGGTGGTAGATTTGAATTTCGCTGTTAGTTTCTTTATTGCTAGATTAGGGAAAAAAATAAAACAAAACAAAGAAACAAAACATTCAAATGCATTTGGCAGGTGGTCTTATAACTCCAGCCTGGGTGCTCAGGATTGCAATGTTAAACTTGGTTAACTATGATTCAGAATTCAAGGAAAGGAATATCGTGGAGTATAGAGATAGAGTCCATGAGCTTTGATGTTAAAAACTATGATCTTTGGGAGGCTGAGGCAGGCAGATCACAAGGTCGGGACTTTGAGACCAGCCTGGACAATATGGTGAGACCCCGTCTCTACTAAAAATACAAAAATTAGCCGGGTGTGGTGGTGGGCACCTGTAATCCCAGCTACTCAGGAGGCTGAGGCAGGAGAATTGCTTGAACCCGGGAGATGAAGGTTGCAGTGAGCCGGGATCACACCACTGCACTCCAGCTTGAGCTACAGAGCAAGACACTTTCTCAAAAAAACAAACAAACAAACAAAAAACTGAGATCTGCTTATGTGTGGATAAAATGGTTTCTACAGGCCTCACTTTTCTTATCTGTAACTTTTAAAAATAAAATGGTTTCTAAGTCTTAAGATTTCTGTTAAGTTTAAAATGCAGAGTATTTGGAGTATTTGCTATTCTGTCAGTTTAGGAGGCTGTTAGCTTTCAGGAAAATGTGTAGGTTGATAGACTTAGCAATTTTTGTGTGAGTTAGATTTCTATCCTAAATTGGGAATTTTACTCTCCATTGCATTTGTCCATCCATATATTAATGCATCCTCTGTCCCTAAGAGAAGTTACATACCAGGCCATAAACAAGATGTTATGTTCCAAAGTCTGAAATGTTAGACTAGAAGATCAAATCTTTTCTGATATTTGACAGATTTTACCATCCCAGAGTCAATTAACAGGTGATCATTTGTTTCTGCAGAAAAGTTACAGAAGATTTCTAACATCAAAGAATTTGAAGGCCGTTCTGCTAAATGAATGATTTAGAGCAGCCGTATAGGGATGTATTCAGGAAGTGGTGCTTGTTCTAATCTAGTTCTCCTTGGCCCAGTCTAGTTTCAAGTACAGGGGAGAAAAAGAAACAGCAGAATAGGGCTTGGTCCATAGTTTTCAGATAAGGGACCCAAGGCCCTACTCAACCCATTCCCTCCTTGGTTGTATCTAAAGTGCTATTTCATTGTTTGTATTTTTTATCAGATGACTATTTTAATTTTGATTTTTATCTACCAGATATATTTCAATGTATTTTAGTCATTTCTTATGGTTTTAATGCATCTTTGTGTCTTTGTTTTTTTCTAAAAAAAATACTGATTTTGTAGTTGATATCATATGGTTCCATTAATTGAAATGGTAGAAGATCTTTATCAGCTGTTTCTTACATCTGTTCCCTCTTACTCGTGGTGGATCATTTTCTTTTATGTTTTGTGCTTTGGGGTAGTAAACTCATCTTCCTGTGCAGCCTGAGGTGAGGGTATATCTCTTCAGAGAGTAACTGTGTTGGAATTTTCCAGGTGCCCAAAGGGGACCACAGACCTGGGATCATTTGTATGTTAATAGAAAAGCTTGTGGCTTCACAAACCATAAAGGAAATTTAAATTCAAACCTGACTCCCAAAAGTGAAACAGGATTATGCTTTTAATTTCACAGATTCTTGGAGGATTTTTTTCCAACCAGAGACTAGAGATAGTTGGACATGTTTTCTTGAATTCATTTTATGATGAGAGGTGGTTTTATAAACTCCCTTCCTTCCATGAGAAAGTACCGCTTTAATGGATTTTACAACCAATTCTCAGGTAGACTGCTGGTAAGCCCCAGGTCATGTCTTCTGTTTCTGAACATGTGTTAAACAGCCTAGTCCCTAGTTTAAGGGCCACCCTTACCCCAGTGGCAGTATTAGCTCATGCACTTCTACTCTCATTTATAGTTCTCTTTTGACTCATAGCACTAGCAGATTTCTCTTTTGTTATGACTAGTTGGGCTATGCCTGTAAAAATTTGCACCATTTGGTTGACAATGTCTAAGTGTTTATTACAGGAGGGTGCTATGGTCTAAATGTTTGCATTCTCCTAAAGTTTATATATTGAAATCCTGTATTAGTCAGGGTTCTCTAGAGGGACCGAACTAATAGAATAAATATGTATATAAAGGGGAATTTATTCAGTATTAACTCACACAATCACCATGTCCCACAATATGTCAGCAGTGGGCTGAGAAGCAAGGAGAGCCAGTCTGGGTTCCAAAACTGAAGAATCTGGAGTTCGATGTTCACGGGCAGGAAGCTTACAGCACGGGAGAAAGATGTAGGCTGGGAGGCTAGGCCAGTCTCTCTTTTCACATTGTTCTGCCTGCTTATATTCTAGCTGAGCTGGCAGCTGATTAGACTGTGCTCACCCGGATTAATGGTGGGTCTGCCTTTCCCAGTGATTTGTTTTTCTAAGACCAGCCGAGCGGGCACAAAAGAACCAGCGGGTAGGCAAGTGTAGGAGCAAAAACTGCGAATTTATTTTGGTCACCTAAGGTGTGGGGAAGAAGTCTGTCGGCCTCCGGCAAAGAAGGCCGACAGAGTCCCCCCCCCTCCCCCCGTGGGGCTCTCCGAAGGAGTTCCCACAGTCCTGACATCCGGACAGGAGTGGGGCTGTGAGAAGGCTGCCTGGCTCACTGGCGGAGAGCGGCTTTTCTAGGAGTGGGGAGGGCAATAGGTGGGGCACGGGCGTGTCGGGGGCGTTCTGCAGGTGCGACCAGGTAAATCTTGGTCTCTTTGGATTGACGTCACCTGGCGCATGCCCAGTTGATCTGCACCTTCCTAGGCGCTGGGTGCATTTTCGCACGCGTGGGAAGAGCTGGTGGTGAAGAAGAACCCGGAAGTGCACCATCTTGTCTCCGTTCGTCCAAACACCCAGCCCACTTATTCAAATGTTCATCTCCTTTAGCGACACCCTCATAGACATACCCACTATCAATACTTTGTATCCTTCAATCCAATCAAGTTGACACTCAGTATTAACCATCACAAAATCCTAATCCCCAAAGTGATTATATTTGGAGGAGGAAACTTTGGGAGGTGATTGCGTTTTGAATGTGGAGCCCTCATGAATGAAATTAGTGCCCTTATAAAAAAGACCCGAGAGAGCTCCCTCATTCCTTCTACCATGTGAAGACACAGGAAGGCACCATCAATGAACCAAAGAGTAGGCCCTCACCAGATACCAAATACATTGGCACCTTGATCTTGGACTTCCAGTCTCCAGAACTACCAGAAATAAATATCTATTGTTTTTAAGCCACCCAGTCTATGGTATTTTGTTATGGCAGCTTGAACGGACTAAGACAAAGGGTCTTGAGTTTCTGTTGAGAATCATGTTGCCCTAACTCCGAGTCAAGTAGTATTGTTTCAACCTAAGGTCCTTCAGTGGATTCTGGGGACTTAGCAGCGCTAAAGAGTCATCTAATATGCCAGCTCTCAGATCTTCCCCTGCTCTCAGTTGAGCTACTTTGCTTTTGTCTATTTTATATAATAAACTTCTGAATAAGAATTGGATACGCATAATGATTTAGTCTTTCAAAATAAAGTTTTAACATTCTGCATTTAACATTATAATAGAAAACATCAAGATGTGGTGTGGCAAACACAAATCTCATTGTCCAACGACCTGAGCACTTAACAAATTCCAAACTGCCATAATCATTTTACAAATAAACCTCCACTCTCTTTGGGTTTCTGTATCTCCCAACTTGAGATACAATTGAGACAATCACGCTTCAGGAGGGAGTAAACCACTCCAGGAAGAAGCTGAGTAAGACTGGAGGCCTGTTTACACTTGTGAACTAGGGAAAGTTTCTTCATTAATGCTGGCAGTAGTGGGGACCTTATATCTGGAAAGAGTCAATAATGCATTACACTACTTAAGCTGTAGAAAGAGTTCATCGACTATGTCTTTTTAAAGGCTCTCTTCAAGGGACTTAACCTAGGGAGGCAAGAACTCCTTCAGTCCCAAATAGGCTAAATAAGGTAGAATATTGGCTATGAGGACCCTGTCCTAGAAAAAGCATAGAAAGGGCAACAGAACAAACATAGGGAGTTGAAGAAATTTTGTAAAATAAAAGAAGGTAAAAGTAGAAAGAGGGAGCATATGGCTACAGAAGAGGGGACAAAAGTAGACACTAATATGGACATCATCTTTGGACATCAAATGTGAGATGCTATTAATACAAACATATTAGAGTCTAAGACATGGTAGTATCAGAAGCAAAAAACAGCCTGACGCAACTAACCTCCAGGAATAAATAGTTACCATGTCTGACAAAGCCTGATTAACCCCAGCCCTGCCTACCTGCAGTCAAATTTTCCTTACTAGAATGTATATTCCATGAAGGCAAAAATAGTTGGTTCTCCATGTCTAGGATAGTTCTTGACACTCAATAAATATTTCTTGGGGGAATAAATAAAAAGATAAAAAACAGAAAAATGGATTTTTAAGAAAGTTAAATACAATTAGTCTTGTAATAAAGTACTTTACAGAGTCAACTGTCGATTCCCCAAAGATCACCAGAAAAGTCTATTGATCAAGAAAAGCTCAGTTTATTAGATTTACTGCAGGAAAGGAGATAGTCTTAGTAGTGTTTCAAAATAGAAATATATATGGTTTTGGGGTCAGGGGTGACTGAATTAAAGGAGAGTCTTACAAGATAGAAACTATTTGGGATTGGGCAGAGATTATGCCATGATAGCTTTGGATTGATGGTCACAGTGCGGAGGGTCTTGAAGTAATTCTGGATGAGTCAGGTGTTATTCATGATAAATAAGCTGTTTAGTTAGTTCCCAGTCTTATCTTCCAGGAGCAGGTATTTCCTAGAGCAAGCAGCTAAATTATTTTTGTTTATTCTCAACATTGCTTAGCAAAGAAAGAGCTAGAATACATCATCCTAGAGTTCTTTAGCTCAGAGAGAGGAGAGTATGCCTGTTTCCAGTGTCATCAAACACAGGGACAGAGAATTATTTTGGTTTGTGTTCTTAGTCCACCTTTTAGTTGTACTGTAGCCTGAGCTTAGGAGTAGATTATAATTGTCTTGAGATGTGATCAATCCAGGTCTTCAGTGTTGTTTGATTGTTGTGTCATCTTATAGAGTGTCTGGTGGTAGTCTTTCTGATATTGAAACGTATCAGATTATCTTTTTTTTTCTTACTGGAAGTTTATTTGTCCTCTCATTTGATGGGACAGTGGCTTCATGTGAGCACAGTGACACAATTGTGAAGACAAAGATTATAGTTAGATGGTGCAGTCCACTTTTAAAGCAGGAACAATGACGCCTGAATTAAACCAAGAGAACAGATCCCATCCCCATTTGAAAGAGCCCACAAAACTACATGTGGGGGATTTTGATAAATAATCTAATTTTAGCTTATTTGCTCCTCCAAATCCCACCTCCAATATATGACTATAAATACTCCAAAATCTTTTCTTTACATTGCCCAATTATTCATATTTAGATTCAATCCTGCAAGCCTTGAGGACTGCCCCTACAAGAAATACCTAGAGGAAGAAGTTAGAGAAAAAGGAAATTTGTCTTTTGAGAACCTACTATGTGCTGCCATAGCAACCCTGTGAGTTCTGACAATAAAAATTGAGGCATCGAAAAGGGAAACAATTTTCTAGAAATGGGGAAGGTAATAAATATTGAATAATGGATATTAATCTGAGTCCCTCCAACTCCAGAGACTGTGTACATCCCACTGCACCGTAAAATTTCCTTTTGAGGAAAAACACCACAAGCCATTATCAGTTAACTCCATATTTTTTTTCTAATAATATAGTTATATCACTCTTGCTTGATATTTAAACAGTTTATCTTTTGAACGATAAATGGGGGCTTGGATTTTTCTTGCAAGCAACGGGAACCCACAAGAGGGGCTGAGACGGCATTCACAGGATCAATTTTGCTCTTATTGCAGCCACAAGTGGGATGATAGCAAACAAAACTGGAGTCAAAGAGATCTCTAATTATGCCCATAGAGGGTTAAAAACAAACTTTTTCTCCTTAGAGAGAAGGGTATCAGCATAGATTCATTGTCAGATGGGATGAGCCGTTGTTTCCCAACTTTAAGAAAGATGCATAATTTAGGCCAAGATAATCACCAGTGATGCATACAGCAGAGATTAATTTGAAATTTTAATATCAGAAGATTGGAGGACTTGCTTATGAAGCCACAGCTTCTACATTATAGTGAGGCATTGGCTGGTAACAAGTGCTCAGGAGCCTCAATGTGCAGAAGAATATTAAAAGATACCACATGTCCTCTAATTAAAATCACGGCAAAATGGAGTAATGATTGCAGATACAATATTAGCAAAGGGTAGGGGGACGATTAGAAAGCAGTGCCAGGAAGGCAACGGGGGCTGGAAACCGTGGCCTCCATGGGGAGAGGCCTTTTCCAAATTGCAGCCAAATCCCTGGAAATTAGCAAGAGCTAGAGGGAAAGCAAATGGGAGTTGCTGGCATTATAGGAAATAAAAATATTGCTCTATCACACATGATTTGGACAAAGGTTTGGTCTGTTTGTTCAGTGCAAAGTGACAATTGGGAATAATTAAAAATGGAGCCTGAGTTTGCAAGGGACTCACACACAATAATAGCAAGCAGGATGGTCACATGGACCTGATGCTTTAGGAATGTTTGGCTGGTTGATGTAATGTCTTTTATTGTTTTTGTTTGTTTGTTTTGTGATTTTTTGTTTAGTTTTATAAGGGGAGGTTAGTGGGAAAAAGCCAGTAAAATGGGAAAAGTTTCCATTCATTCCTAAAAAGACAATATTGCGGCAAGTCAAGAGGACTGGCAGACTTTGTACATTTATATCTATCCTTTTATGAAGCTGGAATAAAAAGGTGTGTTATTAGAATGTGCCCAGAATTTTAGAGGCATGGGTTTGTAAGGCAGGGGAATGTATTTGGGCTGGCTGATGTCAGAGAGTGAGGCGTGAGGCTTAGTCCTTCTTTTATTTATTTTTTTTTGGAGGGGGGTGTTG
Organism: Colobus angolensis palliatus; assembly: GCF_000951035.1. Taxonomy (NCBI): domain Eukaryota; kingdom Metazoa; phylum Chordata; class Mammalia; order Primates; family Cercopithecidae; genus Colobus; species Colobus angolensis. Next base: position 45,961 of record NW_012116278.1, read on the forward strand.
TGTGTTTTTTGTTTGTTTTGATTGTTTCTCTACAAATTCATGAAACCTGATTGGAATTAGAATGAGCAACAATGGCTAATGAGATAACATGAAGGCATTTGAGAATAATTATTCCTCTCTTCATCAACCCACCCCTATTTAATCCTCCTAACTGAATGCTACTCTTCTATGGTTTGTACTTATCAGGGCCTAGCCAAAGAATGCCGTGAAGCCCAGAACAAGATCACACTTTGTGAGCAGGCTATATTGTATATATTACGCATATACTGTCACTTCGTCATTTGATGCTCACTGCAGATATTAACAATCCATTACAGCATGCTTTCCTACTGACTCCAAATAAATCCTCAGAATCCTTTTCAACAGAGGATCCCAGAAATCACTATCAATATTCACATGTGGAATGCAAGATGCCAGCCTCTGCTAGGGAAATTCTGGAAGTTTGGGAGATTTCTGAAAACTTCTCATCAACAGGAAAGGAAGACAGAGAGTAAGGTGTAGGGAAAAGAGCCCCACATTAGCCGTCAGAAGTCTGGAGCTTCTATTTCCTCTTCTGCTTACTATCCTTGTAATTTTGGACAAGTAATAGAACTTCTTTGATTGTTAATTGCTTCACCTATAAAACTGAAGTAATACGTACCAGTAATAGTTCTGAAAGTAATACAACAACAAAATGCAGTAATTCAGTAATATGTCATGAGTCATGTGATGATAGGAGAGAGAGCTGTTGTTAGTATTAAACTGATAATCACTAATTCTCAGTTGCTTGTCTCTTTTCTCAGTTGCAGCAGAGCAGCTGGCAGAAGCACCTTTAGCCAAACTTCTATTACTTTGCCTTAAACCACATTCCCTATTTCAGTTATCCTCAAACTTGAATGGCCAAAAGAATCACCTGGGGGCACTTGTTAAAACACAGATTGCTGGCCCGGTGGGTGGCTCACACCTGTAATCCCAGCACTTTGCAGGGGAAGGGGTGTCACCTGAGGTTGGGAGCTCAAGACCAGCCAGACTAACATGGAGAAACCCTGTCTCTACTAAAATTACAAAATTAGCTGGATGTGGTGGCGCATGCCTGTAATCCCAGCTACTCCAAAGGCTGAGGCAGGAGAATCGCTTGAACCCGAGAGGCGGAGGTTGAGGTGAGCTGAGATCATGCCAGTGCACCCCAGCCTGGGTGACACGAGCAAAACAAAATTCCGTCTCAGAAATAAACAAACACAAACAAAGAAACACAGATTGCTGCCCCCGCCCCCACCCCTCAGAATTCTGATCAAGTAGGAATGAGGTGGAGCCCAATTATTTGCAGTACTAACAAATTCCCCCGCAATGCTTATAGTTGCACTTTCAGGGACAATACTCTAGGAACCTCTGCATCACTGAAATTCTACATTACAAGGTTGAGATCATTTTCCATATCTTTTAGGAAGCATCTGCAATAAACCCAACCCCAGTTGTCACTTCTCAGAACTACTGTACCACCTACAGTTTTCTTCCATTCCTGTGAGGCTTAGCAGGCTTATGTTTTTTAGGAATCTTTTCATTTGTATTTGTCTTGCCTTCCCAGAGAGACTGGGAAGTTCCTCGAGGCTTCAGCTTTATGAATTTTTGTAGCTTTGTCTCTCACTAGTGACACTGATCCAAGCACTCATTTAAAGTACTTTTCTCAACACATCTCCTGGATGATTCTGAAGACCCCCTAGACTGTTGCCTAAAGAGTGCAGAGCACAGCCCCTCACCCCATCCTTTTTTAACCCCTGTCACTCCTGTCACCACACAGCTGCCAAGTCCTCAAGAGGTTATTCTTCCACTGGACATAGCTGCCCTTTGTTGGTGACCCTTCTGCTGCCATCACTCTGCTCTCAGTAGCACTGGTCCCGCAACTCCCAGTCTCCTTTACCTTGAGATCCCCATAATTAGGTCTGACCCTTTTAAAAATTTTCTTTAGTAGCAGACAGGAGGCTATTCTGATGTAAATGATTTATCTAAAGGGATAAAATATATACAAATAAGTAATTGCAAATGTTAATTTATAACTACAGCTCAGGCCCAGACTATAATCTCGGCTGTCTGACTTGCTCCCTGTGAGTTTCCACTTGGCCAGGTCCTGCTACTCACAAGAAGTAATCCTATCTTCTTTGTAGCTTGGACTCCTAGATCCAGGGAATAAAAGACCATCCCCCGTCACTACAGTCCTAGTCACCCTAAGTCCTGGTGTTCCAGCCGCTATCTCTTCCCAGGACTCTTTGAAAGTGGTAATAGCCCGTTCCTACAGGGAAAGCCTTGCCTCTACCCAAAAGTAATAAATTGGCTCCATAGCCCTGCTGATGTAGTCATAGTAGCTGGACATCAGTACATCAATACAGTTCCCAAATACCTACTATTGATTCTTAAAAACCACCACACGTACCTCATAAATATGTATACAATTATTATGTATCAATGAAAACTTAAAAATATAAAATATGCAAAACATTTTATAAACTATATTTTTATTTAAAACATCAATGATCATTCCTTTTTCACTTTCTCTTTACCCAGATTTAAAAAACAAACAAACAAAAAAACACCTTGGTGTTCAATTTCACCCAGAGTCACCTTATTACATGCATTGAATTGCACTGAGAATGTTTTAATGAATAAATACATATACATAAATGCGTATTAATTTGATCTATTTGTATTCTATAGGCCACTGTGTGTTGGGAAACAGATTTAAATAGCTAAAACAGAACTGTAGAATCTCCAGTCTTTCCTCTGCTCCTAATGTTCTTCCTCTTTACATGTAGCCAACTCCCACTGTATCAAGGTAGTTTTGTAGCAGATGAAAGTCCTTGAGCCCATTTGGTCACACAATGGGCCAGCCCTTTACTAATTCTACTACCCTACTGAATAATTCTCTGCTTTGCATGTGCCAATGTTGTTACCCAGGCACCTGCAGGTCCTTGCTTGCAAGGCCCTGCCCTGAGCGAAGATTGCTGGTTTGAGCCAGAGCAGTTTGTCCCTGTTGCTTGTTTGTTAAGGTGAACCTGTCCATCTGTCTGCATGCCACAGACCCTGGGTGGCAAAAAGCAATAAAAGGAAAGCACTCTTTGACAGCCCTCTCGGCATAATGCCAGCTTGAACAGAGGTTATTATCTTGTAATGCCACTGTTATTTCCAACAGCCCCCAATGGATCTGCTGACTGTGGCTAGACAAAAGGAGAGACACCGAACACAGCCCCTACACTTCCTAGGGGCAGCATTGTGCTGGGCTATCAGAATGACTTTTACTGCCTATTGATTGGTGTATCGACTGCAATTAAAGCCCCCTTCTCCCATTGACGTTGTCACTGGCATATTTATATAATAAATCCCAGCTTGGTCCATGACCATGCAGGGCTAACCTAGCTAGCTTCTGTGCTTCTTGATACACTGGGGAGACAAGTGGACTAAAAATGTGAAGATGTCCTCTAGTCCCAGGCTTGCCACTAAATTGCTATATGACCTTGAATGAATCACTTCTCTCTGGGTCTAAAGTCCCTCCTCTATATCCCAGGTCTGACTGAAGAAGAGTCTACATTTCTGTGATTCTTATTTCAAGACGTCTAGCTCCCGTGGGTTGTGGCATGAACTGGTTGAGAAGGCCCCCAAAATAGCAACGAAGTAATTGCAATGTATATTCTAATAGCAGCAGCTGTAGTAACAGAGCTGCCTCCCTCCCTGGGCTTCCTCTTTAGGGGTGATATGCCAGAATGAGAAACAAAATTACTGTGTCTGTTCAGCAAATTCCTCCTGACAAAATCTTTAAGCGTTGACAAGAGTAATATACTGAAAATTAGTTTAGAAGTGTTTCAAGTTTCAAAAATCAATCAAAATCAAATTAGGTTCTGAAGATGCTGTCTGTTGAGTTTTAGGAAAAAATAAAGATTCGCTTCAGCAACTCAGGAAAGTGGCTTTGACCCCAAAAGAGGTGACTCTTTCACACAAAGTGATTGCTCTTCTTTACATCTTCCTTTAAGGCCTTTGCCAAGGACTTGACCAAGTATGTCCTTGTTCTATTCTCTCAGCCATTTGTAAATAACTTACCAGCTGACCTACATTTTGATCCCATTTCTCTCTCTTCTGTCTCCCAACCCCCAAGCCCCATCGAAAGCTAAATGAAGGAAAAAAATTAAAAAGTAAAAAACCTAGTCTTAGTTCCAAGGATGATAAAAAGGCCTGGAAGTGGTGGGGAAAAGGAATTAATAGCCCGTGGCCTTTCTTAACTTGGTCTAATCGTCAACTGCAAAAGAGCTACATTTAAGATGTAGGCATGCATGCCTCTGTGGGGTTAAATGATTAACAGGAGTTTCAACTTTGGCTTCATTCTTTATCCCCATATGTAACTTAAAAATCAGGGTCTTTTATAGCCTGGGAGGATAATAATCACTTTGACATTTACACTTCAATGACAGTGGCTTATTGTTTCCTACATACAATGACTTACCCCACCCACCCTACTTCCCCTTCTTCTGTTCTTAGTGGTTTTGGAGGGTTCACAGAAGCCTTACTACATGTCCACAAATCAGGCTGGCAGCCATAGTCACCACAAAGAGGCCCTTGTGTCTTTTTCTCTCCTGTTTATCAATGTCTATTATCTATGAAGCTGTCATACCTGACATACCTCTTGAAAGCTACCATTGCCTGGGCCAAGGGTGTCATTACTCAAAGTTTCCAAAGTCTTTTATCCTCTAGGTAGAGCTGAGAGAATGGCCTCCCCCTATTCTGTGCAATCTGGATCTCCAAGCATTTCTAGTTGGATCTAGAATCTCTTTGTTCCAAAATATTTTGTTAAAACAGTACATTTAGTTTCTAGCAAAACTCCTCTAACCATCAAGACTCAGACAAGGATTGACAGGATATGTATATGTATGTAGGATGTGTATGTGTCTATGTGAGTGTGTGTGTGCACATGGGTAAATGGTTGTGTGTGGATTGAGTGACTAGAATTGATATTCTGCCTTGCTATGACCGCTTCATTCTCATCTAAGCTCAAAGCTTATTTTTGGATATATTAACATGGGCTATCTATAACCAATATAAATGGTTGGCAGTGGAGTTTGCTTTGTGTGTCATAATAAAGCTCTTTCAGCTGGTCACTTGAAAAAAGAGAACAGTCTGCTCCAGATAACAAACTTCTTCAACTATTGAGAAAAACAAAAACAAAAACAAAGAAATGCTGCCTATTTGGAAATAATAGATTTCCAAGTTTCAAAGTCCCAACAATCTTAGGTCTTTTAGAACCAAGTTTCAGATGTTGCCTCCATTATATATGAGATCTCTATGGTGGCCTCTTCATGGCCAAATTAGTAGTTTCTAACCTATTCATTCAGAGCTGCAGGCTCTGCCTATTCTCTGTCCTACCCCAAAGGCATACACCTACACACAAATGCACCCGCGCACAGAAGGAGAGTTGCATTGTCAGATTGGCATCTCAAACTATGGACCCATCATTCAAATCATCCTCTCTCCCTCTCCTCTGCATAGCTGATATTTCTGAAGATTCCATTGATGTTTCAAGTTAGTGATAACTTCCCTTAGACTCACATAGTCCTCACTTTCAGTATGTATCTCAGTTTCTTGTAATTCAACACATATGTAGAATTAAATGAGTTGTAGCTTCTCTACTACACCAAAGACATTTTCCCTCCCTCTTCCCAAGCCCACAGCTGTTACTTCAGATACATGTGGAGGACTTACCTGTTGGCACCTCCCATCTCTCCATAGCTAGCTCTATTTTTTGACAAATATCATGAAAGACAAATGACCCTTCTTTTTGTCCTATTGTGCTTTCTTCCTTCAGCAAAATCTGGGGCCACTGTACTGCTTGATGCTGGCTCTCCTCCATCAGTGCCTTCGTGGCTGACAGCACCTAGAGGGAGGACTCAATAATTTGCTATTTTCTATCCCAGCTGCCTAGAAAAGAACTTGGCACACAATATATATTTGATCAATATTTCTTGATTAAACTAATGGAATGAAGGAAAGAAGGAAGGAAGGGAGGAAGGATAGAAAAGTGAATGACAAAATTAGTATGTATTTTCTGGCAATAATAATCATAATAGTATCATGTTAAACAAAAACCTGCCCTATTAAAAATACAATTTTGTCCGCTTAGTAAGTACCACATGGGCATTTGGGAAACTCAGATATACAGACAAAACTAAAAGTTGCAATTAATTCATTGTCCAAATAAAACTACTGTTAAAATGTTGTGTTTTTATATGTCCATTTTTCTATAAGTATCAGCAACACGCTTTCCTTAAAAAAATTCTTATTAGTATATTTTGCTTTATAATCTCTCTTCTTTTTCTATGCTTAACTTACACAATGGGAGGTTTTTGTAATCTAATATGCTTTGAAGTTTTCTTGTAAAATATAGTTTTTACTGCATAGCATTCTATTCATTAATATACTCAGATTAATACACAAGGTATATTGAACGAATTTCTTTTTCTTTGATATTTTGATTTTTCATTTAAGTTTATACACTTGCATGCATCTATAACAGTTTTTAAATAAAATGTTGGCTCAAAAGTTCTAAAGGGTAGACAAATGTCATGCAGGTAAGTGCCAGTATTAGACATTGCCACTTTTCTCACATTTGGGTACTCTTTGACTGCAATGGAAAAATGAAGAAGACTTCAATTATAATAGATTTTTATAGATCAATTATTTAAACATTATATAAATAGAATAAGACCACAATTTCCCTGCACTTTAGAAGCTGGGCATAATTTTGATTCCTCTATCTCCTTTCCTGACATATAATGAATCATTAAGTCCTGTCTGTTTCACTTTCATAGTGTGTTTTCAACCTTCCTTCTTCTCCAACCCATTTGACACTGTTACAGTCCAGGTCCCATGTTTGTGTTCCTGAGTTTTCAATATTGCTCTTTGTTTAGGTTTTTTGTCTCCTACTTTCTTTTTACTGTAACATTTCCCAAGTGTTTTCCATGAGACACTGGTCCCATGAGACATGTGACCAAAGAAGTCCCATGACAAACTTATGCAATCTTACTTATTATCTTCCCTCCTGGGGATACACCAAGCATATCAGTTTGCTAGATTTTCTAGGAAGTCCTAGAGTTAAATAATCAAAACCAACAAAAACAGTAAGAAAATTTTTATGTAGCTTGCTTGAACATAAAATATACTAATCTTGACTCACACATTCTTTCAACAAATCATCGTTTGTATGATTACCATGAGTGATGGCCAGTTGTGTGAGTGTATGAGTGTGTGGGTATGTGTGTGTGTGTGTGTGTGACATCTTTTAACCACCAGTTGAACCTGTGCCTTAAGCAAACACTTTGGGTGTCACTTTTACATTGCATTTCACACAGCTGATGAAGTCATTTTTTAAAGACTAGATATAATTATATAGTTTTGAAAAAATTATCCAGTAAAGTAGACATTCCAAATGACTACAATGGCATTCAAGATCTGTTAGATTTTCCCTTAATCATAATGTCTTAGTCTGATGTCCCATTGTGCCCCTGCATCATCAGAAAATCAAAACATATCAAAGTTCTATCTCCTCTCCAAATATGTCATACTTTCTCAGCTTTTTATACCTGATTTCTGCTATTTCTTCTGTTGATCTTTTCCAGTGATGATATTTGGTTTACCACCAATAGCAAATATTAATATCTTGCAAAGTCATGCCTATCTTCTCCAGTGGTCACTTCACTCATATCCTTCGAATTCCAATGATGGCTTCTCTACAAAACATTTTCTAATGCCCTGAAAAAGCTGCCCCTCCTGTCTTAACAGCCTTCAGGTAGGTAGACTGGTGATGTTCACCTTCCTTTTATAGATGAGAAAACTGCATAATTGTGGGTTCTCTGCACATTTTGTGATCTTTGCTAACCACCTGGTTACATCTCAAAAGATAAGAGGTTAGAGAGTGAAGAGGGTGGAGGGAGGGAGTGTTCAGGGACTTCTGGAATCTCAAAAGGGATGAACACTTAGCTAAGACATGAGAGGCCTTAACTAAATCCCAAGTTTGTTTATGGCCATCAGAAATGTACCTGGCACGTTCAGTTCTGATTTTCAGGGATTTAAGTTTAGCTGGCAAAAGAAGTTGCATAAACTCAGGAAATGGGACAGGAAAAATTATGAAAGAAAGCCACCTAATCAGAACCTATTCATAAAAATTCATAAAAATGTGTTGGCTTGAATTATAGTTTTGGGGGAGATATTAGTTATAGTTCACTATTCAGTAACTATTGGCATTATGAGTCCCTAAATTAGCTGTTTACTGACTTATTTAAGCCAATCGTTAAAATGTCCACATTCTGACAAACTGCGAGGATTTTGGGGCAAGCATTATGAGTACAATTATTAACAGCTTACATTTTATTGATGTGTAACCCTATGCAGAATGGTTTTACATCTAGAATACTCACCATAATACCCATTTTATAGAATGGAAAGCCAAGACTAGCTTCTGATAATGTTAAGTGATTATTCAGAGCTAACAGAAATAGGAATGACAAAGTTAGAGCTTGAAGCCATATGTTATAAATCCTAGTGATGTCAAGAGGGCTCACATAGCATGGAGTGATTTAGTAAGCACCTACTTCTCAGTTTTTAGGACTGCCAGGCATTGAGGAAGCCGAGGCATCCATGAGACGGAGGGAAGTCAGATGGCATGAAGCCCTGCAGACATAACGTTGAGGGCAAGCATGAGAGTCAGAGCCTGTCTTCCTGGTTTGTTCTTCCTGCTTCTGGCTCTTGTCTTTCATCAGGAATGAAAGTACTACCTGTGTTATCTGAACAATGTTTTAATCTCTTTCAGTACCTGGTGCTGAGAAAGATTTGACTAGAACACATTGGGAAGGGATTTATGTAAGACTTGAATATGTTATTAACTGTGGGTAGCAGGAGTTTCAGATAAATGATGATGAATATATGTTTATTATCTTGATCACTTATTTTATAATGTTTCTCGAAAGTTTACTCTGTGTCAGACATTATACATAGCTCTCAGCTGTATGAAACAGACGAAGCCCTTTGTATTTAAGGGGCACAGACTCCAACAGACATAGCAGAAAGGTAAATCTTAATCTTTCTGGGGCATCTGGAACATTTCAATAGACAAAAGTTATGGATATGTTTTCCTGGAAACATAGACACACACATATGTGGACTCACACTTTTACTTATGGGCATGAGATGAGAAATTCAGAATCTATTTAGACTTCTCTAAAGACCAAACATTTCCCTCCTGGACATCCATAAACCTCAGGTAAAGTATTCTAGGACAGAGCATCATTAATGTGAACAAATTTTTATTGCTTCCTACAGTATTCAGGGCAGTAGGAACAAAAGGGTAATGTCCAATTGACTGTTGTGACTGTTGTGACCACCACATCCTTCTAAGCCTCCTTGACATTGTGGAAAGGCAGACAAATTACATTCCCAAGAATATTTTTGCCCACTGTGGTAGTGCTTCTAGGTTAGAGCTAGATAGTGAGAGACATTAGATCTGGAAAGCAGAAGGGAGTAAGAATCCGTTATCAACTGAGATATTTCTAGCCAGTTACATTAGAAAGTCATGAAATTTACAATGACTTGCCAGGAAGCTTTTAAAAAACACGTATACTCAGTACCATGGACTGAGATGGATGGCAGGAGCTTCCCAGAGATTCTTTTGAATTCTGGATGTGTTCTGGATAATGTCTGAGAACAACCCACTTCTGTGTTTCAGGATGAGGTCTACAATGACAACTTTTTTATCCTTGCTCCCTTAGCTTCCAGTGGTTGGGTAAGCCATTAATTTCCTATTTAGTCCTTCTTACATGGAATACATCAAATGGTTTCTGTTTTCTTGACTGAACACTAACTGATACATGGAGTAAGGTATGGTCTCTATTTTTGTTCTCCAAGGTGTAAACATTGTTTTCTGTAAAGAGATAAATAGCAAATATTTTTGGCTTTTCCTGGCAGACTATCCTTTTTGTAACGACTCAACTCTGCCATTGCATCAAAAAAGCAGTCATAGACAAGATGTATACAAGTAAAAGCGACTGTGTTCCAATAAAATTTTATGTAACAAAATAAGTGCTAAACACCTACATCAAGAAGATAGAAAGATCTCAAATTAACAATCTAATGTCACACATAGAGAAACTGGAAAACAAGAATAAACTAACCCCACAGCTAGCAGAAGAAAAGAAATAACTAAAATCAGAGGAGAACTGAAAGAAACTGAGACTCAAATATTTGTACAAAGGATCAACAAAACCAAAAGTTGTTTTTGAAAGGATAAACAACATTGATAGACTGCTAATTAGATTAATAAAAAAGAGAGAAGATCCAAATATGCACAATCAAAAATGACAAAGTTGACGTTACAACTGATTCCATAGAAATACAAAAGATCTTCAGAGACAATTATCAACACCTCTATGCACAAAACCAGAAAATCTAGAAGAAATGGATTAATTGCTAGAAACACACAATATCCTAAGATTCAGTCAGGAGGAAATTGAAATGCTAAACAGAACCAATGTTGAGTTCTAAAATTGAATCAGTAATAAAAGACTTGACAACCATAAAAGCCCTTGACCAGATGGATTCACAGCCAAATTATACTAGACATACAAAGAAGAGCTGGTTCCAATTCATCTGAAACTATTCCAAAAAATTGAGAAGGAGGGATGCCTCCCTAACTCATTCTATGAAGCCAGCATTACCCTGATACCAAAACCTGGCAAAGATGCAACAAAAGAAAAGTACAGACAAATATCCCTAATGAACAGAGGTGCAAAAATCCTCAACAACATACTAGCAAACCAAATGCAACAGTTCATCAAAATGTTAATTCATCACAATCAAGTAGGCTTTCTTCTTGGATAGTTCAACATATGCAAATCAATAAATGTGATTTATTACATAAGGAGAATTAAAAGCAAAAACCATATGATTATTTCAGTAGACACAGAAAACGTTTCTGATAAAATTCAATATCCATTCATTATAAAACCCCTTAAAAAATCTGCGCATAGAAGGAACACATTCAATAAGAGCCATCCATGATAAGCCTACAGTCAACATCATATTGAATGGGCAAAAACTGGAAGCATTCTGCTTAAGCACAAGAACATAACGAGTATGTCCACTTTCAACACTCCTATTAAGATAGAATAGAATAGAATAGAATAGAATAGAATAGAATAGAATAGAATAGAATAGAATAATTATTTGGATTCAACAACCCAAATAAGAAAAGAAAATGTCAAATTATCTGTCCTCACTGATGATAGGATTTTATACCTAGAAACCCCAAGAAACTCCATCAAAAGGCTTCTAGAACTAAAAAATGCTTTTAGTAAAGATCTAGGATACAAAATCAATATATGAAAATTATTAGCATTTCTATACACCAATAACATTCAAACTGAAAGCCAAATCAAGAATGCAACCCCATTGACAATAGCCACAAAGAAAATAAAATGTCTAGGAATAAATTTAACCAATGAGGTAAAAGATCTCTGAAAGAACAATAACAAAACTCTGCTGAAATAAATTATAGATGGCACAAACAAATGGAAAGACACTCTATGCTCATGGATTGAAAGAATCAATATCATTAAAATGACCATACTGCCCAAAGAAATCTACAGATTCAATGCTATCCCTATCAAATTACCAATGTCATTTTTCAAAGAATTAGAAAAACAACTAAAATTCATATGGATCCAAAAGAAAAGCACAGATAGTGACAAACAACTCCAAGCAAAAAGAACAAAGCCGGAGGCCTCACATTGCTTGACCTCAAACTATACTATAAGGCTACAGCATGGTGCTGTTACAAAAACAGATACCTAGACCATTGGAACAGGTTGGAGAACCCAGAAATAAAACTGCACACCTACAATCATTTGATCTCCAACAAAGTCAACAAAAATAAACAATAGAAAAAGAACTCCCTATTCAATAAATGGTACTGGGATCACTGGTTAGCCTTATGTAGAAGAATGAAACCAGATCCCTACATTTCATCATATACAAAAATTAACTCAAGACGGATTAAATATTTAAATGTGAGACCTTACACTATAAACTCCTTAGAAGAAAACTTAGAAAATACCCTTTTTGACACAGGCCTTGGCAAATAATTTATGGCTAAGTCCTCAAAAGTGATGGCAACAATAACAAAAATTGACAAATGGCACCTAACTAAAGAGCTTTTGCACAGCAAAATCAACCATCAACAGAGTAAACAGACAGCCTCCACAATGGGAGAAAATACCAGCAAACTATGCATCTGACAAAGGTTTAATATCCAGGATCAGTAAGGAACTTCAGCAACTCAACAACCAAAATACAAACAACTCCATTAAAAAGTGGGCAAAGGACTTGACTAGACACTTCTCAAAAGAAAACACACATGCAGCCAACAAACATGAAAAAATATTCAGCACCACTAATTATCATAGAAAATGCAAATCAAAACCTAGACCAATGGAACCGGTTAGAGAACTCAGAAATAAAGCTGCACACCTACAATCAAAACCACACGAGATACCCTCTCACACCAGTCTGAATGGTTATTACTAAAAAGTCAAAAAACAACAGATGCTGGGAAGGCCCTGGAGAAAAGACAATGTTTACATACTGTTGGTAGGAATGTAAATTACTTCAACCACTGTAGAAAGTAGTGTGGAGATTTTGCAAAGAACTTAGAACTACCATTCAACCAGCAATTCCATTATTGGGCCAGTACCCAAAGAAAAATAAATTCTTCTACCAAAAATACATACGTATGTTCATGTGTATGTTCCTCACACCACTATTCACAATAGCAAAGACATGGACTCAACCTAGGTTCCCATCAACAGTGGATTGAAGAAAGAAAATGCAGTGCATAGATACCACAGAATACTAAGCAACCAAAAAATAGAATAAAATCATGGTTTTTGCAGCACATGGACGGAGCTAGAGGCCATTATCCTAAATGAATTAACACAGGAACAGAAAATCAAATACCCTATGTTCTCTTATACAAGTGGGAGCTAAACATTGGGTACACATGGGCATACAGATGGGAATAGGCACTGGTGACATTATAGAAGAAAGAGTGGGAGGAGGGCAGTGGCTAAAAAGCTACCTATTGGGTAGTATGTTACTACCTGGGTGACAGGCTCACTCGTACTCCAAATCTCAGCATCATGCAATAAACACATGTTACAAACCTGCATGTGTACCTCCTAAATCTAAAATAAAAGTAGAAATCATTTAAAACAAAACAAAACATGTTGTACTCTACCCAAAATAAATTTGGCATTGTTTGTTATCATAATTGTAGTTAGATTTTAGCTCTGCATCATTTATATTTCATCATGTTTTGTTGAGTTTAATTATAAATCCATACATATTTGTTAAGAAAAGTTGGCTTGATATTTTCCAATGACAATTAGATTTTATCCAATGGAATAAAATGTCTCAGAATAAAAACTGCAATAAACTTTAAACAAAAACTTTATATATAAAAACAGTTAGCAGGCCAGATTTGGCAGGCAGGATACATTTTGCTAACTTCTACTTTAGAAGATTGAGTTAATCATAATTCTCACTTCATGGCTTACAGTCCCACTGATCCATGAAAGCTCTCTCTTCAAATTTCCTTATTTGATTTTTTTTAATTTATATATTTCCTATATACCTATTCACTACTTCCATTCCCTTCCCCACTAGCCATTCTGAGATAGATAGATAGATAGATAGATAGACAGAGATAGATGGACACATACACACATACATACATACGTACGTACATACATAAGTAAAAGATAGATGATAGATATAAAATGGGTATATATTCATTTTAACATGTTCAGTATAGATTTTTTCTTAGTGTAGGTCTTTACAAAACATGTATAGGTATTTCATATATTTTAACTTTAAATGAAATTAATTTTATGTCATATTGTTTTTTTCTTCATACAATGTCATGTTTTTAATAGTATATTATGCAGTCATAATGTATTAATTTAGTAGGTTATCTCTAACTGATAAATAGGTAGGAGTGGTAGATGTCAGTATTATTCACCAATACCTAGTTCTCATTTCCGAAGTCATCAAAAGAAGTGATTGTTGACCCAGAATGTTTGTCTAGACACTCACTGGACTCTGCACCAGTGAAAATAAATATGTTAGTGTTCATTTATTACCGTAGTATTGCCTATCCTATCCTTGTATGTTGCTTTTAGGTACTCCACAGTGTACGTCTAAAGCATCAAACCCATCTACTGTCCTAGGAATGGATCGTTGGTTTGCTTAGGCAGCATAGCATAGTGGTTAAACTCACAGTCTCTGGAATTCAAGTGTTTGGTTAAATCCTAGAGCCACCACTTACTAAATATGTAATTTAGGGCATGATTGCTTACATTTTTGGCTTCAGGTCCTTTGTTATATAGGGAAACATATAATGCATACCATGTGGGGTTATCCTTAAGATTAAATTATTAGAATCATATTTTGAAACCTTAAAGTAATTTTTAGCATTTAAAAATTACACATGCTGGCCGGGCGCGGTGGCTCAAGCCTGTAATCCCAGCACTTTGGGAGGCCGAGACGGGTGGATTACGAGGTCAGGAGATCGAGACCATCCTGGTCTACACGGTGAAACCCCGTCTCTACTAAAAAACACACACAAAAAAACTAGCCAGGCGAGATGGTGGGCGCCTGTAGTCCCAGCTACTCTGGAGGCTGAGGCAGGAGAATGGCGTAAACCCGGGAGGCGGAGCTTGCAGTGAGCCGAGATCACACCACTGCACTCCAGCCTGGGCAACAGAGCGAGACTCCATCTCAAAAAAAAAAAAAAAAAAAAATTACACATGCTTTTAAATTTAAAAAATAAAATAAACTGCATGTCACCAACATTTTTAAACTTAGGATTTAATATGTAGGACCCTTCTGTGGTAAATATTTCATGCTTGCAGAGGATGAGCAGGGTAGGTATTGTTGCCCACAAGTTGCAGAAAAGAAAACCAAGATTCAGAGAAGTGAAGTCAGTTCTCTACTATCATGCTGCTTGTAATAGCAGCAAGATTCGAACTTCTCTCCCTGGCTCTAAAAGAGTAACTCCTGAGTTTCTTTGGTCTATAGTAACAGGGGACACTATGTATGGAAAATCTATTCAGCAGAACCTCTTATGATGGATATTAATGCAAGAGCTCCAAGTGGAAGACTTGCTGAATTCTAACCAGGCAGTGGTGTAGGTGGGGAAGTGAAGGGAGGGAGAATGAAAGACAGAGTGTGGGAGGGCAGAAGCTGCCAGTGAGGTGAGGAGAGATGTTTCCCCAAGGATAGAGGGAAGGAAGGCTAAAGGCATATTGATCTTGAGTGGGAAAACATTCTCCTGACTTTTTATCCTGCCTTCAGATCATCTGGCATCAAAAAAGGGTCTGTTACCAAGTTCAGCTTTGGAGATGGGGCAAAAGATACAACAGAAGAACAACCATTTACTGACATGGAGGGCACCAATGTGGTTTTTGATGATATGAGCTAAGCTGCAAGGTAGAGGCGATGTGGAACCTGTTAAAATATGCTTCAAGTGGTGGGCAGGCAGTAGCCAAGCTCAGGCATCATCTCAAAAAGGACCCATTTCCTGACCTAAATATGGATCTGACTTTCTTGTCGAAGGAAGTTGCAAAACCATCCAGATCAAACCCACAGGGGCAACAGAGCATGTTATAATTTCCAAGGTGCTTCCCCAACAATTACCTTCTAGAATTCTCAGAGCTATCCTGTGATAGTAGGCTGGGCTCTGTTTATTGTTCTCGTTTTACAGATGATGAAATTGAGGATGAGAAAAGACAAGGACACAGGACCACAGAGACAGTGGGAGAAGTAGGAGCAGATCACTGCTTCCTTATAATTGCCCGATTATCTTCGCACCAGAGCACATTATATCTGGCCAAATTAACTTTTCACAAGGTAGGGTGATGGTGTCCCTGTACGAATATATATGAATGTACCTATCAACTTAACTCAATTATATATTTATGTGTCTTCATTTCCCATTCATCTTTATAATCTATCACTTATGATCAATTCCCATTACCTGTTAATATTTTCATAATTATCTGTATCCAAGTAGCTGTAAATTGTCTGTCTATTACATCTCCTGATTGGTCATCTTTACATAGTTTTTACACTGACTCATGTGTTGTATGTATGATTAATCACACCATGAAGGAAAGCACAAGAGCATTGAAAACATCAATCTATGGTTATAACCCTTGTATTCTTAACTTTGTCTCACTGATTTACTTAACCTCCCTGAGCATCAGTTTTCTTCCTTACCAAATAGAGACAGAAATGCCCCTCTCCTGGGGCTGGGAAGATCTCCTAAGATAGTGGTTATAAGACGCTGGGCATAGTGTCTGGATCAGAGTAGACTCCCAGATGTAATTCTTCCTTTCTGCTTGCCTCCACCAGAACTTTGTTTTCTTTTCTGGTTATTTAGCTTTTCTATTGTTTCCAGTTGGTCTTCACTGGTCTTATCTCTGAGCCTCAATGTCATATATCATATGAGTGGATTATTTCAGCATTTGTCACACAGTTTTGAGAATTACCCATTTTAGGTCAGATGTCATGACTTGGCAACTGGTTGTAAGCTTCTTGAGGGTAGAGCTTCCCATTTACCATTTAGAAAACCAAGAAGTCATCCTGAATTCCCTACTCTGAATCAGGGCTTCACTCCTAATCAGTGCCAAGTGAATATTTAATAAATTAGATAAAGAATATTCTCAAGGAGCATATATGAGCTCAGGAGAAGACAATGTAGGAGTATAGGCATGACGGGGTTGATTCTCCACATACATACAAGAACTGGGACGGCAGAGTCCTCAAAAGTTTTCCCAGAATAATTATTTAACGAATTCCTTCAGTCTGTATTTCTGGACCAACTAATCTATGCTGGGTCCTGTGATATGTGCTGGGGTTATAAAGCTAAACCAGACACACATCTGCAACATGAACAATAATGAAACAATTCCATTCCAATGTGATGAGGGCTGGGCTAGACGGATACATGGGGAACATTAGAAGCAGAAAGAGAAAGAGGGCATGATGTTGGGCATCTGATATTTTTCTGCCAGTATTTTTTTTTCTCCCTTCACCTTGTAAGACCACATCTTTATTTTGAAGAGCTAAGGATCCACCATTTAATGGTGTTCCTGGCATTCGTGTGGCCACAGGCTAATTGTAAACTCCTCCTCTTGGCTACAATCATTGGCTCAAACATTGGTGTGTGATCCAACATGGTCCAATAAGAGTCCTTCCCTGGAAATTTATAAGCAGATACTAATAGAAGCTCTTTCTTTCCTCTGGATGACAAAAGTCATTTAACAAACCAGGAGGTATGTGCTGCTTGACCCACCACTCTAGCCATTGCATGGAAAGCCTCTTCATGATATAAGAAAATGAAATCAAACCATAAGGTGAAGCAGGTAATTGTGATAAAGAATAAACAAGTTCTGGATAATTTTTAAGTGTCTAGAGCTCCCTGAGGTCATTCTATCTTTGTATTTCCCAATTACACGAGCCAGTATACTCTCATATTGGTTCGAAATTTGAATTTCTTATACAGCTATTTTTATATAGCTGTTTTACTACTTCAAATATGTGTAGCATTTTGTACCATTATCTTGTTTTAATCCCAAGACAATATTGTGAGATCAGTTGGTATTACATCATAATGCTATTTTCTTTTTTTTTTTTTTTGAGACAGAGTCTTGCTCTGTCGCCCAGGCTGGAGTGCAGTGGCTGGATCTCAGCTCACTGCAACCTCCGCCTCCCGGGTTCACGCCATTCTCCTGCCTCAGCCTCCCGAGTAGCTGGGACCACAGGCGCCGGCCACCTCGCCCGGCTAATTTTTTGTATTTTTAGTAGAGACGGTGTTTCACCGTGTTAGCCAGGATGGTCTCGATCTCCTGACCTCGTGATCCGCCCGTCTCGGCCTCCCAAAGTGCCGGGATTACAGGCTTGAGCCACCGTGCCCGGCCCATAATGCTATTTTCATAAGAAAACTGAAATCAGAAAAGTAATGATGCAGCTGAGTTTGGTGAAGGTAATTGTACCTGAATCTGAGAGATAAATAAAACTTTCTGGTATTTAGGGCAGGGTTCTAATTTCATTCATCCTGAGGTATGATTACCAGATCACACATTTTAGTGTTCATTCCTGGCATTAATATGCAGCTTATCACAATATCCTACTATTTCTTATCCAGAAATATTGGTTGGAGTTCAGTTAATACTTCTACATTGCTAACAATATGTGGGATTAATGTTGCTCTCTCTCTGTTTTTCTCATATATATGAGATATTTATAAGATATGCACACTTGTATGAGAGAGCCAGAGAGATGGCATATATGTACATGAGATACATATAAACACACATGTGTATGTATAGATTACATATATAATATATAACAAAATAACACACATGTAAAATACATATATAATGTGTACATATATGTATAGTGTGTATTATTTGTGCACATACTATATTTATCATTCTGACTCAGAGAATTTCATTAAGAAACATGCGTTAGAGGTGTTGATCAGAATTCCCTAGATAAGGTCCATTGCAAATGCCACTTGATAATGATGCATTTATTTTGTTTCCAAAATGTGAACTGTCAGCCTTAAATTGAAACAGGTTGATGCAATGTGATCACATTACATCAGTTTGACTTTAGATAAAGTGGTATGTTTGAAATGTAAACATGTGATTGGTTTTAGCAATGTCTTTTAAAAGCTTGTGATCACTTGTTTTGTACACCCCAGTTTTAGCATGTCTTTTAAAAGCTTGTAGTCACTTGTTTTGGACAACCCAGTTTCTGACTTACTGGATATGCTTGAAGTACCTGGTCAGCCCATCACTGCCCATTGTTGAAAGAGGCCAATTACTTGATTGCAAATGATGTCAAAAGGCTTTCAACTGACCTCAGTCCTGCGAAGAAGCTAGTTAAAAAGCTTGTTATGGATTTCTTCTTCCAAATATTCTATCTTTGAATTTTTATTAATTAGACTGTCAGAATCTTACTAATTTAGAGAGCATCCATATAAATTGATGCTGTCTTTTACAGTTTTAAAAATATGCATGTATCTATTAAGATTTTAATACCGATATCTGCATTATTGCTGTTGCTACTGTTATGTGGATGTGGGGATGGGAGTTCCTTGTTGGTTTGTTTGTTAATGTGTAAGGCAAGAGTATAAGAAAAACATACTCCTAGAAGATTGATTTTTTTTTCCAGTCAAAGCCTTGTCTAAGGCATAATTTAAAGTACTGTTCATTGACCCTTGTGAAACACCCAAGTGATAACATCTACCTAATGTCACGTATCAGAAAATAATTATATCAGGAGTGGATATGCTTACTCTGTCAAGCCAAGCTTTACCTCTTCTATACCACATTACTTGAAGATAAGATACACATTTAATGCTAAATAGTAGGTTTTTTTCTCCAAACTAATTTACTCAACAATTACTATATCACAACCAGCACTCATCGAATGATGACTGTCTGCTAAGCACTTTGCTGATTTCTTCCATTCGTTATCTCATTTACCTCCCTGATGGAAATTTTTTTGGATTTTTAGTGTAAGTTAATCCAAATATATACATACCCATGGTTTGAAAAAGTGATCAGAATGGTTTATGATGAAAAAGAGTATTGCCATACCACATTCTTTATTCCTGCTACTCAAAAGGAATCTCATTTCTCAAAATCAATGCTGGCATTATTTTCTAGTATTTAGCAGCATACTTCTAAAAGTTTATGTGCCTAGTAATATTGTTTGACTTATCAACCTTATGCATGTTTTTCTCCACACTTAACATCTTTCCACAAAGTAAGCATAAATATAATACTGTTTTATTTAAAATAAAATATATATGTTCATATTGTCATATTTACATAAATGAACATAAAATTTGCGTTTTCTTCCTCAAATATTTTTGAGTATTTTAGTGGAGTTAGTAATTGCCTATCTTTACTTTCACAATATTTTATAGCCTAACATCATTTTTCCTTTTTTTTATTTTGAGATGGAGTCTTGTTCTGTCACCTAGACTGGAGTGCCATGGCACAATCTCGGCTCACTGCAACCTCCACCTCCTGGGTTCGAGAGATTTTCCTGCTTCAGTCTCCCCAGTAGCTAGGATTAGAGTTGCCTGCCACCATGTCTGGCTAATTCTTTGTATTTTTAGGAGAAATGTGGTTTCACCATGTTGCCAGGCTGATCTTGAACTCCTGACCTCAAGTGATCCGCCCACCTCGCCCTCCCAAAGTGCTGGTATTATAGGCGTGAGCCCCTGGACCCAGCCACATCATTTTTTAATACATCATCACATATACTAAGTACTAAATGATTATTTCACGTCATCTATAGTTTTTTTGTTGTTGTTATTTTTTTAACTCCATGTGTCAGACCTATCTTACCTTGTTCTTTTGCTCCATTTTGAAAAGTTTGTTCCCTGAGCCTGATATAAAATGATCCATCTAGAACTTCCTTCCAATATAACTGTAGGATTTCATTATGAGATTTTTCTAAAATAGAAGATGTGTTTCATGGATCTTATTACTCCCACTTTAGTATTTAGTCCTTCAAACTTATAGGAGCATATCTCCCAATAGCTTACTAAGCAAAGATATGGGAAGTAGTACTTACAAACCTTTACTTACCTGAAGTTATTCTTTCATGTTTACTGTATGTTTATAATTCAGCTGGTTGGAAATGTTGTCTGTCAAATTTTTAAAAACATTACTCTTTGTCTTCTAACAATTCTGCATTGTCTTTGAGAGGATTGATATATCTTGATTATTTTTTCTTTTTGAAGATGGTCTTCCCCATCCAAACTGGAAGTTTTTAGACATTTCTATTTACGCTTTCATTTCAAGTCATGCAAATGTATGATGCTGTGGCCTTTTCAGGATCTTTTCTTTTCTCTTTCTTTCTGTAATCTGGCCACTTGCTGGAAAATTTCAATCTGGAAACTCTTTTCTCTTTCAGTTCAAGGAATTTTATTTATTTGTATTTTAGAAATA
The DNA here is from genome assembly GCF_000951035.1 of Colobus angolensis palliatus. Classification (NCBI taxonomy): domain Eukaryota; kingdom Metazoa; phylum Chordata; class Mammalia; order Primates; family Cercopithecidae; genus Colobus; species Colobus angolensis. The sequence continues at coordinate 67,056 of NW_012116278.1, forward strand.
CCTGTAATACCTATTACCTATAATCATTCTTTCTAAATTCGTTCTTTAATATGCTTATCTTTTATCTCCCACCACAACCATTAGGTCCAGCCAAGAGACAGGACCCACACAGTAATTTTAACAGGGAACATTTAATATGAAGATTATTAATTAAAATGTGATATTATACTAATGAGGAATTAGCTAGTAAAAGGTAAAGATAACACGAGAGAATTTAAGAATAGCAGGCATAGGTAAGGGCCACAATCCCTAAGGTTATAATAGAACACCAAGGGAAAATCCCTCCCCTACTTCTAAGGTGGATCTAGATTCCACTGGAAAGGATGTGACCATGGATAACTGAATTAACATTCACCTCAGAGAAGTTCACTGGGGTACTTCACCAGCAGGACTTACCACAGTCTGTGCTCTGCACTGCCATGTCGTAGCCTTCCACAGAGAGGTTCCATACCCAAGAACACAACATAAAACGACACAAGAGAGTTCTGGGGAAGTGAGGCAGGTCCCATGTACTGCTGACCACTGGGCTGCTACACTCTACAGGGGCTGGGTGCTGTAGAAGCTGTGTGCACTACAGGAACCTAGGGAGAAGAGCAAACTAGAGCCTGGAGGAAAAGACCCTTCATTCTCTAGTTTTCCTCCAGTTTCATGCCAACTGGCAAAGAAGAAATATTCATAAGGCCCATCTCCCTTGTCTTAGAGAAGGCTATAAATGGTGCATTTAGAGCTTACAGGCAATACTTGGAAAACTGTCCCACATGCTTTTTATCTTTTTGTCATTTTCTCTGTCTGAATATTTTCTTAACTTTGCCTTGCAAGTTTTTATTGGATTTAAAATTTCAGTCAATGCATGTATATGTACATATATACATATATATATACACACGTAATTTATGAGAATTATTTTCTGTTTTTTATTATCTTTTATGCCAGCCTCTTCATTTTTTTTAGATACAACTTCTAGGCTTACATTATTAATAGCTTTGGTTCAGAAGTTTTATTTCACTCCCTGTCATATCTGTTTTCTTCCAGCTTTTCCTTTCATATTTATTGGTTTAGAATTTTCTCAGTCATTTTGGATGCCTGAAAACTATCAGTTGATCCTTTACTGCTTTTTCACCTTCTAGGTACAAAAAAACTAATTTGACGCTTTGAGCAAATTGGAGGGGTTTATCATTGGGCTTTATTATCAAAGCGAAGGGGTGGGAAATCACTACTTTCACTGACTGATCACGATAACCATATGTGAAAGTCCTTTTTCTAGGGCCATACAGATTTTTCCATCCTCCTGCTTCTGGTCTCTGGGCACAACTGCTCTGTGATTTACGAGAACTCAGGAGATGGAGTGATGTTCAACTCCTTCATACATAGACATTTAATCAGCCCCCAAATTTTTACCATCCTCATATATCTATTGTTATATATTGACTTCTTAGGATAAGTTGGTTTGTTTTTCATCAGTGTCTCCCTCTGCAGACACTTATTTTGTGGTTCTGCCTCTGTTTATTGAATCTTCCGTCTTCAATTCCTAAAACTTGTTGAAGTCTCTTATGTAGTGCCCTTTCTTCTTCCATTGTTTTGGTTCTCATAGATTTATGCAATTTTTTATTTCTTTACTATCACTTGAGAGATGCATTCGGAAAGGAAAAGATAAATGTGTTCTTCTATTGTATGTTATTTTCTAATTTAACAGTCTTATTGAACAATTGTTTATTGAAGTCAAAATTCTTCTTAGAAATAATCTAGTCACAAATAATAAATAGTTTTAAAAATTAATCTTGAGAAAATGATAATGTGGGACAGTGAGAGAATACATGAAGAAGGAAAAAGTTGGGTGAGTGAATGAGAAAAGGAATGAAAGCAGAAATAAACAATTGTATATCGGTGGAGAGCAGGGTGTAGTAGAAAGGACAGTGAGCTGACAGAATCTGAGTCCTCGGTTTGTGTCTCACTTGCTGTAAAGCCCTGGGTAAGTCAGCTCTTCAAATGATCTGAATCTTCTCATCTGCACAGTGGGTCAGAGAAGGTTGAGACGAAAAATATGAAGGATCCCTTCAGGACTTACAGTCATCTCTGCTCACTCGTTATCTTATCTTCTTTTAAAATAATAATAATAATAATAATAATAACAAATACATTTAAGAATAAGGGATCCCAGGATTTTCTTAAAGCACTGGTTACCAGGGTGCCACAGGCCCCAGTGAGAAGCTGATAAATCTGATGTGGTCTTTAGGAGCATGTAGAGCATGTACATATACAAGGAAATACTCAGTTGAGAATTTCAGAGAGTTCTCAGGCATCTGAAGGCTCACAAGAGGATTGCCACTGCCATGAGGGAATATTGACCTTAGAGCTTTTGTTCTCCTCCAAGGTGACCTCTGGACTTTGTCTTCTGCAGGGGACTGCTTATGTGTGTCTCCTTGGGATTTTGAGGCATCCCAGAACATAGTGAAAAAATTGGAAAGATTTTCCTTACATATAAACATTGTTATTCAGGTGAACCAATTTTCTCTTTGTAAATCAGGACATTTGCAAATGATTCACTAGCTTTGGCCCAGATAACTCCATAACAAATGCATTTGCTGTGTGGTGCAGATGATGTATCAGCACAAATAGCTCACTGGGCCCCCATTAATTATATAGAGAGAATGAAGGAAGTATGAAGAGGCAGTCACAGAAATTCCATTTAGGGGTATATTTCCCTGGGAGAACTAGGTACCCTATGTTGAAAGAATCCTATAAGCTATCTGATCCATTATTTTTCAACAAACATGACAGTGAATCCTTCATTCTTTGTTTCATTTAGTCACTAATATTTATTGAGCATCAAGCGAGGATGCTAGGGGCTAGAGATAAATAAATAAATAAATAAATAAATAAATAAATAAATAAATAAATAAATAAAAGAGATACAGCCCTTGTCCTCATGGAACAAACATGTGGAGGTGATAGTAAGAAAAGGATCACAGAAAAGAATATACAACTACCATAATTATCAGGAGTTGTGAGAGCAGTTAAAAGGTTTAGGACACACCTTTTAAAAGGTGTAGAACACACCTGGTAAGGAGAGGTCAAGGACATTTTGGCAAAGGAAGTGATTTTAGAGCTGAACTGTGATGGGTAAGATGGAAGTAAACTGGCTGAAAAGTTGGGGAGAGGGGAGCTCAAGAGTTACAATACATTGGGCTGAGGCATGTGCACCATATTTGTTGGAAAAAAAAAAAAAAAAGTCCCGTGATGCGGGAGGATAAAAATATAATTAGAAGAGGTTGGAAAGGCATAGGGGTCACTCATACAGGGTCTATAAACATCTGAAAATTTTGACTTTTAATGCAGGGGCAATGAGAAGCCTGTGGGGGAATTGAAGGGATGCAGAAATTAATCAAAACACCAACGCAAACAATTTCAGGTTAAGATTTGGCATGAGAAAAGCATTTACTGAATGTTTCCTGTGTGTACCATTAGACCAGCAATAGGCAAACTTTTCCACCAAAGGCCAGATAGTAAATATTTTAGGCTATGTGGGCCATGATGAGTTTTTTTTTTTTTCCTTTTTTCACAACACTGTACAAATATAAAACCAATCTTCTCTCAAAGACAATGTTAAAATAGATTGAAGGCAGGATTTGGGCACCCAGTGTGTGCTCAACCCCTGCACTAGATGACCATAAGCTCTATGAGGAAAAAAGATCATAGTTCTCTTACCTACTATAGAATTTTCAATGCTCAAAACAGCAGCAGGCACATAGTGAGTACTTAATGTAAATTTATTAAATTAATTAGTGGCTGAACCAGGTGTTTTAATTATTTAATATATCTATTGATGAGAAAAACAAATGATATGCTGGTATCATTGTCATTGACTTTTTCATTATTGTTGCCACTGTTATTCTTGCTGTCGTTATTCACAAGTCAAAGATAAGAAAATAGTTAAATTTGCCCAAAATCATGTAGACAACAAGTGACAGAGCCAGAATTTAAACAAAGTCTACAAAATTTCTAATCCTATGCTCTTTCTTATGATTATACTGCTTCTTTTGTAAATGACACATAAACACTGTGTAATATTAGTAAACATCAGATGACAGAAGCACCACCAAATACTAAGGGGAAAATGTGCCATTTTCAGAATGGGGGACAGAGAACATGCACCAATCTCCTCCTTTCTCCTGAGATGATGATAAGTGTTAAAGACCTGGAACCAACCCACATGCCCATCAAGGATAGACTGGATTTAAAAAAAAAAAAGTGACACATATACACCATGGAATACTATGCAGCCATAAAAAAGAAAAGAATTCATGTCCTTTGCAGGCACATGGATGAAGCTGGAAACCATCATTCTCGCAAACTAACACAAGAAGAGAAAACCAAACACCGCAAGTTCTCACTCATAAGTGGGGATTGAACAATGAGAGCACATGGACACAGGGAGGGGAACATCACACACTGAGACCTGTCGGAAGGTGGGGGGCCAGGGGAGGGATAGCATTAGGAGAAATACCTAATGTCAATGACAGGTTGATGGGTGCAGCAAACCACCATGGCACGTGTATACCTATGTAACAAATCTGCATGTTCTGAACATGTATCCTAGAACTTAAAGTTTAATTTTTTAAAGAAAAGAAAGAATGCTTACAGGCCGGAAGCTTTAACGAAAAAAAAATAATAAAGAAAGAGAAGGAGATGGAGGGAGGGGAGAAGAGGGAAGAAAGGAGAGAGCATGGGAGAGAATAAAACAAAAGAAAGCATCATGGATGAGAGAAGTCAAACACTTTTCAGGATCAGATGACACTGTTCACTGATGAGGCAGAGTGTGTATGTATGAAAGAGATTTTCACTGAAGTAATAATTACCTGCCCAACAGGTTACAGATATGAATCTCTCTCATAATCTCCTATGACCAGGTGTTACTGCAAGTTCTGTGGATTTTATCTATCAGGGAAGGAAGGTGTCTTCTTGTAAGCATTTCAAATATTTATGTTATTTTCTTGGCATTCCTATTACTTGGCTTGGAAGATATTGAGAATTTCCTTTTCCTTGTCTCATGGAAGAAGAAGAGAAAACAACTTATCTAGAAAATTACGTTTTTCACAATGGCAGCAAAAACTCAGGTTACTCTAATGTCTGTCATCCCCTTTACCTACCCTAGTCTTCTTATGCAGATTGAGGAATGAGGAAGAGGGATGCTAGTGTTCCTAACAGGAAGGCTGCTTGCCGGTTCCTTGCAAGATCTAGGGGTCAGACATGAAGGAGTGTGGCCCCAAAGTTGGCTATTCTTAGGTTTCTATTTAGAATATAAGCGACAGGATATTTTGTCTTTAGCTTTGGGACTTAGATACAATTTAGACTATACAAATAAAAATGTCATCAAATATCTTATTACAGCAATATTCAGTCCAGTTTGGAAAAATAGCACTGAAAATTACAGGAGGACATTTTCTGAGGGATATTGATGGTAGGAGCGATTTGATAGACACTCTAGTATAATTGTTAGCTTGGAGAGATTTTTAGATATCATAAAAGGACAGAGCACAGAGAAAAAAAGATAATCAGAAATTCTGGAAATAAACACATAAACCAAAAACAATAATATGTTTAAAATATGAAGCTAACTAAAAAGATATATGAAGCCAACTAAAGCATGACATAATTTTGAGCTATTTTATGTTTTTTATTAGCAGAGTCTACAATTTTACTGGTGTTGTGAACATCCCCCTTGGCCTGATGGTGGCCAATGCCATTAGAAGCAGTGTGAAGACAGAGTTGTAGTATTTTCTTTGGCTCTATATTAATTCAGTTTTCAAATTTAATTGTTAGAAGCAGCCTAGAAACACACCACAGAGGACTGAATTAGGGGACACTCTCAGGGTACAGGTTCAGCGCTTGCTCTACTTTGGCTCTTAAACTTTGCCCCCTTATGACCTTGCTTGCCTGTACTTAATCCCAGTCCTGTCCTAGCATTCCTAACCACTATGCAAGGCTGCATTATTTTGTCTTTCTATCATCACCATAGCAAAGTGACTGGCATCATGTAGGTCCCTGCCACTCAAAGAGTGGTCCAAGGACCAGCAGTATGAGCTTCCCCTGTAATCTTTTATGAAATGCAGAATCTTAGGTGCTACCCTAGACCTACTATAAAAGTATTTGCATTGTAACATAATCTCTAGATAGACTGTATGTTCATCACAATTACAAATCACTGCCCGAACTCAATTTTCTTCCTAATGAGGACCTACCTGCTCTTATACCTATTTAAACTAGTTGTTTGGATTTTTTGTGTTTTTTGTTGTTGTTGTTGTTGCTGCTGTTGTTGTTGTTCTTATTGTCATTTTAAAGCTGTCACTATAAAATACAGAAAAACCTCAGAACAAGAACTGGAGAGAAAGAGTGACACAATAGTGACGATCACACAATTGGGAGTAGGACAGCGTTGACTTCAAGTTTTAGTTTCACCACTATATAGCTGGACACCTATTTACTTTTCCTTCACTTCAGTCTTCTCAAATGGGCACATTAGTCAGTCTAGGCTTGGCTACACTGTGTAACATACAGACTTCAGATTTCAGAATTCACGTCTGTATGTCTATACGTGGCTATGACTCTCCTCTGTATTGTCTGTGCTTTGACAAAACTAGGCTGATTGGGCAGACTCAATCTCAGACTTTGTTAGTCTAATAGCAAAGAAAAATCAGATATGACAAAGCCCACTCAAAATCTTGAAGCTTCTACTCAACAGTGGCATCTGTCACTGCCACTCACCTTCTGCATCGCCTAGTCAGCCTTCAGTGATCAAGAAGCATACTCCTCCCACAGGGAGAGCCACCGCAGAGAGGGAAACAAGGGTGTTAGGCAAAATAGTAATCAACAATGGAAAGAATAACAATACTATCTCCCTCTCATATTAGTTTGAGAACTGAATGCCTTAAGACACAAGAAGTCCTTGATCCTTTATTCCATAGCTGGGTAGCTATTGCACCCTTCTGAACTTCAGTTTCCTTATCTGGAAAATGAGAATAATAAATACCAGCACATAATAAAGCTTTAAAAGGCATGTCTGTGTGGCACATAGTAGGTATTTAGCAAAAAGAGACTATGAAAATAGCAGAAATAATTATCATCTTTTATGCTTTCAGAGGTAGAAAATGCCTAATCTTCATAAAAAATTTTGAGTTAGAGATGCTGGGCGAGACATCAAAAAACTGAGAGTTGCTGCATTGTCTCTTTCCTCTGGGTTTGCATCCTTCTTTGCAATAGCTTGTCAGGAAGCCTGCTATCCTTTGGAAGCACAGGATGGAAGAGAGTGTGTGTTTGCAGAGATAACATGGAGCGAGTTCAGGGGTTACTAATTGGGTTTCTGCTTACCTTTCATATTCATTCAGAATCCCAACCAGAACAGGTGTTACAGCAGCCTCCCTCCATCTTTCTCGATCCTCTCTCCCATCTGCTGACAGCACACATGTCTCTTCCAAAGTCACTTCCCCACTTTAATTGTAAGTCTAATCAGAAACTGATGTGGCTGCAAAACTGGGGAGAGACAAACATGTCGCCTATGAAGATATTTTGAGACTGGATTTGATAGTACAATAAAAGTCCATACGAGGAGTGTTTAACTCTCTCCAGGAAGTGGAGTCTGACAGCCCTGACCCCCTACGTGGTCCACATACTTACCCCTTACAGTCTGATACTGGTTCAGGGGATTTAGAAAATGATGCCCAATTGCAAAGTTTTTTAGAGTCTAAGAATTGCTTCCATGCAGTGCAGTCCATTTAATCCTTCCCAGAACCCTAAGGAAATGAAATGTAGCCATCATAATTCTATTTTACAGATGAGGACAGAAAGAGTCAGCAAGGTAATGTGACACGCTCTCACGGGCACAATTAGAAAATGGTGAAGGCAGGGGGAAAGCCCATATCTTCTACTCCCTTGTCCTTCAGGTGGTGCACACATTCTCTACACCATTTTTCCTTCAGAATCCCATTACCCTTTGGTGCAGAGTTAAAGTAGAGTTTCTGGAGCCGTAAACCTGAGAGAACAGACTCTAGATAGCACTCACCCCTGTAAGTCAACCCCACTACCCTCATGCTCCATTTGATGAGGATTTTCATTTTCCCATCACCTCTGTCACTACCGCCATTTGGCCTCCTGGCTTCCAGCCTTGACTATCCTTATCCACAGGCAACCAGAGGAAACTCTTGAGTGCAACTCTGGCCATGTCAATTTCTTCTCTATTCCTGCAAAATGTTGCTTTAGAAAAAGGTACTCTGTGATATGACATACAGTGCTTGTTATTTCCTGCTCTCCTTTCTAACTGTGACCTTCTCCATTACACCATTCTCACTTTTGCACTTAAGCCAGATTGAGCTGCTTGAAGAATCTGGATTAAATCAAGTTTCTTCTCTTTTGCATCTTGCAAATGCTGTTCCCTCTGCTCTATGGTCCTCCCTTCACTTCTCTTCTTGTTCAATCAGGAGTCACCTACAGATACTCTGCAAAGGTGGTACCTAGAAGTGTCCATGATGTGCTCCTCATCAGGGAGGGAAAATATCCTGAAAGCACTCGATGTCTGCTGCAACTCAGTACTTCTTGTTGCACTAGCCATGTTCCTCCGCAGGCCCTCTTTCCCTACCCTTAGCAGACACACTAGACTGGAAGATCCTTGAAGGCAGGAGCTTTTCTTACCTATTTCTATATTCATAGCTTCTAGTGCAACACTGAGTAGAGCCCTGTATCAGTCAATCTGTTAAAACTAAAAATTCTTAGCACGAAAGATTCTTCTACTTACTCCAGATCACAGAAATGTAGAGTGTGAAGCTATCTCAGTCTTTATGTAATTCCCCTGCTTCAAATCATCCAAATTGCCTTGAACTTAAGGCTTAAGAAGACTTATGCACAATCCAGCCTTTCAGCTTTATCTTCCTCTCTCTTCCTTTATCTATCACATCATCTATCTGAATAAGGGGCACATATACCCTGTGAATATCTTGAGTACTTTTTCTCCTGCTTGTTCACTGCTTCATTTCTAGAACCTAGAAGAGTGTCTTTCAACTCTGGCTGCATGTTATCATTGCCTAGGAGGCTTTTAAAACATACTGATGCCAGAGGCCTACCCTATGCCAATTAAACAGAATTACTTGGATGGGCCAAAGATCAGTATTTCTTAAAAAGTACACTAGGTTATTTTAATATGCAGCCAGGATTGATAAACACTGGAACAAAATAATGCCTGGCACAGAATGGGTATTTAAAAGCATTTGCTCAAAGAATGAATGCATAAATGCATAAACGTCCTGTGTTAAGATGTAGTTACTAATGTGCATTCGTTATCAGACCTAAGCCCCAAGCACACGTGCATATACTGGCTGGGAGCTGCTTCAGGGTGAACAAGCTGTATTACATATTTTTGCTTCTTCAATTCTAACTTATAGTAGAAGCTCAATGTTTATTAAATGAATTTGCTGTTATGTATACCCAGGACAAGAAGCAGGAAGATCTACTGGACAGATGGAGAAGAGTGATGTAAAAGAGGATGCATGGAAAGAGGATACTTTGGAGTCAGATAGATCTGATTTTGAATTCCAACTTTATTATCTACCAATTCTGTGAACTCTAAGCAAGCTTCCCAATTTGTAAATGGGGGTAGATTACCCCTCTCAGCATGATTGTGCATCTTAAATGGAAAAAACAGCATGAAAATATTTATCCCAGTACCTCATACATTAAAGATACTTAGATAATATCTCTTCCCTTCTCCTTCTTTATCTTCCCTTTGACACAAGTCTAGCTAGGCTGATTATGTTGAACCTTTGAGAGATGATCCGAGAAAAATGGAGAGAGAGAGAGAGAGAAAGAGAGACAGAGAGACAGGGAGAAAAAGAGAGAGGGAGAGAGAGAAAGAGAGAGAGGGAGATAGAGAAAAAGACAGAGGAGGGCAGTGGGCAAAGATAGAAGTGAGTCAGAGGAAAATCTGATGGTGGTTATAGAATAATGAAATAGCTGTTATTGACCATAGCCAAAACAGCCCAGTCTTTAAGCCTCGCACTAGGCATTCTTTTTTCCTCTGCCCAATCCAGACCTGCGACACAGACATCAATCACTGTTCTTCATAAGCAACAGACAGTAAGTGCCATGAGCACTAGTGACAATCTTTATCACCAGGTAAGCAGTTCCACATAGGGGTTGCTTGGGCCAAGCTCCTAACCATTTGGAAGAACTCCCAACTCTACTCCTGATGTCTTCTGTCCTAGTCTTTCTTGGAATAAGGGGTGTGAAAACAACGCTGGCCAGGGAATGTAAGGCAGCTGGCTTCTAGTTCACCTTTTATGTGGTCACAAATGTATTCACCTATACAACGGAGGCAGGGATTCAATGAGATTGTCACTTGATGTCCCTTCCAGTGTTTCATAGATCTGGGGCTCATTGGAAGTGCATTTTATCTCATTTAAGCAGATAGTGATACATTTGACCAACCATACTACATCTAAGGAGATTTTACCTTATCTCATCTTTGGTGATGCTGAGACAAATTATTTTTTTTGTAATGGGTTGAGCTACAAATTTGAGGTGGAAATAATATCTTTTTAATTGTTCTAATGATTTACACTAGTTCCCAGTTGCCTTAATAACATGAATTGTAATTTTTGAGACTTTTCTCTTCTGATTTGTTCAAAACCAACAAGACTCAAGTGTCCCAAAAAGAAAAGTTAGTCCAAGGTATTACATAAATCTGAAACTCTTCCAAGGGGTTATTTGTTACTAACTTCATCCTTAGAGGGCTGTGAGCATTTTTCTTTGAAATCCTGGAAGCAATTTCTCTGTCTCTCTTATTCATCTACCTTATTTTTCTCCCTTTTAAAAAACTTTCCTTACAAATGCTATGTTAAAATTTCCCAACCTTCACCAAACTTGAAGCTAGGCAGAGCCAAGGAAATACCATAGGTTGACAAATTAGATAAGCTAAACTCTTATTCTTAGGGAGAAAGTCCTTTATCTCCTATGTATCTTTCTTTGAGTTTCTCTTTGGACGTGGCTTTTCTCATCACAAAGGTGATGCATTGGTATAGGCAAAAGTAGTCAATCGGCCAGGCACGGTGGCTCACATCTGTAATCCCAGCACTTTGGGAGGCCAAGACGGGCGGATCATGAGGTCAGGAAATCGAGACCATCCTGGCTAACACGGTGAAACCCTGTCTCCACTAAAAATACAAAAAAAAAGAAAAAAAAAAATAGCCAGGCATGGTGGTGGGTGCCTGTAGTCCCAGCTACTTGGGAGGCTGAGGGAGGAGAATGGTGTGAACCCAGGAGGTGGAACTTGCCGTGAACCGAGATTGCGCCACTGCACTCCAGCCTGGGTGTCAGAGCAAGACTCTGTCTCAAAAAAAAAAAAAAAAGTAGTCAACCATGTGACCCACTTTAGCTCACTATGTAATCATTCTGAAATTTTGAATAAAGAATACCTATAAAAGTACTTTGTTCCTTCTCTGCTTGTCCCCTGTGAAAATATACTTTTCTTAGTGCTCTCATGGGCACTGGCTGGGTCAAGAGAGAATTTCAACATTCAAGAATCCTGGGTTGCATCAATTGCCACTATTCCCACTATAATTTACAGATACTGAAGACTAGAAAGTGTACGTATGCACAAATGACAAGGATTTAGAAATCCAGTTGGTATCCAAATATCTTTCCAAAGAATGTATTCTGCCCCACCAAAGAAATACTCTACAAATCTTTGGTTTTGTTTTTTCATTGCAACCTGCTCTCTCTTACACTTGCTAAAGCATGCATAACCCCCTCCTCCCAATCTCTGTTTCCTGCTTCTTTCTCTAGACTCATCTCCCAACATACTTCCCTTGCCCAGACCACCCCAGCCACACATCCTCTCTAGTCCACAAGCACTCCAAGCTGTTTCCCACAATGAGGACCTCAAGGCATGCTTTACCCACTGTGGGGGAATATTTTAATGCTACTTTCCCTCCTCGCACCCGAACATCTACTCCAAATAAACACAAATTTTTGTCTGGATCTTTTGCTCCGTGAGGACTAAGATTTTTCTCCGTTTTGTTGATATCGTTTGCACATTTGTCCCTTCTAAATCTCATGCTGAAGTGTGATTCCCAATGTTGGAGGTGGAGCTTGGTGGGACGTGATTGGATCATGGGGGTAAATCCCTCATGAATGCTTTAGCACCTCATGAATGCTTTTGTGATAAGTGAGTTTTTGCTCCATTAGTCCATGTGAGATCTGGTTGTTTAAAAATGTGTGGCACCTCTTCTCTCTTTTCTCTTGCTCCTGCTCTCACCATGTGATGTGCCTGCTGTCCCTTCACCTTCCACCATGATTGGAAGCTTCCTAAGGCTTTGCCAGAAGCAGAGGTCAACACCATGCTTCCTGTACAGCTACAGAACCATGATCCAATTAAGTTTCTTTTCTTTATAAATTATCCAGCCTTAGGTATTTCCTTATAGCGTTGCAAAAAGGACCTAATACATTTGTTATTGCTATATCTCTGGTGTTTAGAAGGGTTTCTGGCACACAGTAGGTATTTAGCACATATGTATTAAATGGATGAATGCTAGCACATTTTTTTTTTTTCTATTTAGGAAAAAGGCAATTCGGCAATTGCACAGAATTTTAAAATGCATAAATACATTAAGAACAAGCAGAGGCAGCTGGGAAAAGGAAGACAAGCAGACAAGCTCGGAGGTCATCTGTTCAGCCAGAAGGCCATTGTTGGGAGTGGAAGCTCGTCCCTACCACCTGGCACCAGTCAGAGCATCAAGACTTCTTTTCAAAGGTAGCAAATTCATTTGCAAATGAAAATAAATAAAACTTTATTGAAATATTAAATTGCAAATGGAAATGGCTGGTTGGGGCCCTTTGCAGCAACTATACAAAAGGCTTTCATTTGCTTATTTTTATATGCAAGTAAAAAAGATACTTTATTTTTGTAATTTATGTATTTAGGGACACTTAGCAGAGCTCAGAGGTTTGCATGCATCTTGGCAGTCTGATTCATCCAATTTTCTAGCCAGCTGAAAGGACAATGTGGTTTCATTAAGCACCAAGATTCTTCTAGTGTAGGAAGTGACTGACTCCTTAACTTTGATCCCTGTTGATTCTACAGGTTGATAAATGTCACAGTCAATTATTAAAACAGGGTCTCCTTTATACCATTGGATTGAGTGTATTGGTGCAGTAGTAACAGAAAAATGCACACTCTTTACTTTCTGCTCTCCATCTCATCTCATCTTACTTTCAAACTGACTAGCTTTTCTCACCAAATCAGGAAGTTTATCATTAAAAATGGGGTTTGAACCATAACATTGGGTATTATGGTGACAGTGCTGGTTATTCGTATGAGCTGTAGCCAGTTATTGTAGTGGCTAAGATAATTATCCCTGGAGTCAGAAGGACCTGATTTTAAATTCCAGTTCTGCCTCTTGCTTGCCACAGGGCTTTCGGCACATAACCCAAACCAAATCTCAGCTTCCTCACTGGTAAATAGAGATAACACTGAGAAGATGTGTACAGAGTGAGTGCTTGGCACATAGTTAACTACACATTGCTGGTAGCAGTAAAGAGTAATGGTAGAAGCAACATAAGTGACATACCGGAAGGAGTAAAATTTTGAAGTTCAGACAGACTCTGTTTATACCTGGAATCAAGATGCTTCATGATTTTGGACAAGTCATTTGATCTTGCTAAACTTCAATTTTTCTCATCTGCAAAATATTGACAATAATATCTAACTTTACAATGTTGCTTTTGAGATTAGCTTTGGTGCTTGTCAAGTTTCCTACCTAGAGTCTGACTTACAGAAGCTACTAAAATTAAAGGGAGTTGTTGTTATTATCATAGTTACCATCATGATCTTGCTTCCTCATTACTCTCTGTGTGCCTTAGTTTCCTTCTTGATAAAATATAATGGTGATGAAGACCCTGTTCCAGTGCTGCAATTTGTCTACTCCATCATTCATCCATCCCAGATGTAACTTCACTGCTGAGAGCACTGGCCTTCAGCCCAGACTCTCTGCTCCTATTTTACCCTCTTCCCCTGTGCTCTCATTAACTACTACTCTTTACAATTAAATTGTGCAATGAATGTCGAGTACCTGGCTTGAAAGAATTCTAGCTTACCACACTGAGTATAAATTTCCACCAACAGCCTTTCCGGTTGGATCATAATTCAGAGGCCATTAATCACCTACCTGGTCTTCAGGACTCAGCAGACACAGAGGAGTTAATAAAGACTTCTTTGAGGAAAGAACAAAACCTTACAGCCAGTATTGGAAGATCTTTTGATGGTCATTGAGTGGGCTGCCAATTATTGGAGAAAACCCTGGGTAATTAGAGTCCTTAGGGATAGATACAGCACAGGGTCTTCTTGATGTAGCAGTAGTTACTGTCTTATATAAACACATAGACAGTTTCTATCTATATGGTCTAAATTAAAAGCCGTTTGGCAAGAATATCTTCCTCTAGCCACAAATTTTCCTGCGCCTGCCTGTTACAACAACTATAATTCTACTGATAGAGATTAGTCCCTCTGAATCATTATTAGTAACTCTAATTATGATGGTTACGTTAATTCCACATCACATTTTAAATCACTTTGTAAACTTCTTTTCAGTTTGTCATATTTAACTGTCAAATCAGGTTAACAGGAGATACTTTCTTTTTTTCACTTTGTAAAGGAAGAAACTGAGGCACTAAATGTTTATGCGGATTTTTCATGATCTCTAAGCCACTAAATGGAAGATCAGAGATTCCAAGCCACACTTCTGGACAGCACATCCATGGCTTTTCCTATATGCACCATATTGTTTAGACTCAAAAATGATTTTCAGGTCTAAGTGCAGTTAAGCCCTGGTAATATCAATCTAGGAAGATGGGAGGAGAGTGTATAAAAAAAACACAGAATAGATGGTGATCTCTCAGAAAGAAATTAGCTCTAGCTTTGTCTGCACACAGAGAAAGATCATAAATGCCTCTGGTGCCATGTTTCATTGATTGTCTCCTGAGCAAAAACATGGTAAACTGGAAAGGGAACAGGTCTTGGCTTCAACAGATTTGGCTTTGCTTCTCAACTCTTTTTCTTGAGACATGGAATTTCAGTTTTCTCAATAAGAGAATAGTGTATAATACCAACCTAGCCTCTTGGTGATGAGACTTAACTGAAATAACTAATGTGAAGTGACTGGTAAATAGTCATTGCTCAACTAATGATAGATATCATTTGTTTTGCTAGACTCTGCTCTATGATTATTATAGTTTCCCACAATTATATTAATAAGGACAACTGTAGTTTAAGTAACAGAAACTTAAATGGGATTAAGTCAATAACTTAATGCTTTAGTTATTTTTTTTTTTTTTTTGCCTGACAAAACTAAAACTTCTGAGTACCACTAGATTCTCATGTACATCTGATATTATCTTTTAGGACAGGAAATAATTCATGTGTTGTAACAAAGAGTCGCCAAATATTCCAAATATCTGAGATATTTCCATGCCTCTCATGTCTCAGTTGCAATAAAGAACCCACAAATATCTAACATTCAGAGAATTGCTTTTTGGTTTATGATACATATTGGTGATAGTTTAAATTATTGTTCAACAAATATGTCACTTCCCTTTTCCTCCCACTGTGATTGAGTCTATTCTTTACCTCATTAAAGCTGGGCTTAATTCTGACTAGCTTTGGCCAATCAAACATTGGCAGGCATCATATGAGCAGAGGCCAAACACATGGTGATTCAGTCTGGTTTCGGTTCCTGCACTTTTGTGACACACCATGAAAATAAAATGGTCTAGATAGTTATTGCCCATCTACCTGGCCCCAGGTTGGCATATATAGGGCACTACTCATTTCCTTTGAGGCTGCTGCTCTAAGAGTAAGAGATACCTGGAACAGATCTGAACCTAACCTGCAGCCTGGATCCTCGAGTCCAGCCTAAGCCAGCCAAGATGCATTCAGTCCACAGACCAATAAATGTTACAATAAATGGTCAATGTTTAAACAACTGAATTTTGAGATGATTTGCTATGTGACAACATTGTGGCAAGTATCATATGGATGTGGGTCAGCTCTTGGTGGAAGAAGCCAACACAGGCTTTACCTTCCTTATGTTTAACAGTTTTATGGCAGCATAATTGACATACAACAAACTAAAGATATTTAAATTATACAATTTGATATGCCTGCAATTTCTGTCATATGTATCACTACAATCACAACCACCACAATCAAGAAAATAAACATCTCTATCACCTACAAAAATTTAATATCCCTTTGTAATTTCTCCCTAACTCAAACATTTCCTTTACCTCTGTCCCCAGACAATCATTGAGTTTTTTCTATTACTTAGTTTGCATTTTCCAGAGGTTTTTATAAATAGAATCATAATTGTTTTTTCTTGTGTTTTGTTCAGCATAATTATTTTAAGATTCACTCATGATGTGTGTATCAATGATTTATGCATCTAAATTGCTGAGTAGTATTTCACTTTATTTTAAAAAAACATTTTAATCCATTTATTTCCTGATAAACATTTATTTCTAGCTTTTGGTTGTTATGAATAAAGGAGCTATGAATATTTGCATAGAAGTCTTTGTATGGACATATGCTTTCATTTCTCTTGAGTAATGCTTAAATTCTAATGACTGGGTTACATGGTAATTGCATGTTTAACTTTTAGCCACCTGCTTTTTCCGATGTGCAACTCATCGACTCATTGTGGGGTTACCACTTACAGAGGATTGGTCTGAACTTACTACCACACTGCCTTGCCTCACTTCAGGGGTCTGAGGAAGGAGGAATACACCTGTCTTCACCACATCATGCCTTTGTCTCTCAGCATGTTGGTTCTGTTTCTCTTTCTGATAGCTTCTTTCTCAGCAAGGCTCTTATTACAAGATGGCCAGGTTACTATCATATCAGGTTACCATCTTACTAGATCAGCAACTGCAAGGAAAAAAAAAAAAGGCATTCTTTTTTCTATATGTTTTAGCAAAGTCCATTGTTCACTTTCACTTAACTGGGGCAATAAGCTTATTTACGAACTGGAACTAGGGAGATGGAATAAGTCAATTGTCAGGCTGGGGATTGGGCATTGGAGAGGCCGCGCTAGACAACATTGTCAGGGACTTGGAGAGGGAACATTCTCAAAAGGAAAAGAAATGGCATTTGGCCAAAATAAGAAAGAGATAGAAAAACACATACTTAAACAAACCCCCCTGCTACAGTGATAATACTGAGATCATGTCAATATTTATGACTTTGTTTTGTATCTAGAGCCTTTCAATGCCAAATTGAATTATGCCACTCTACCAGGCTCTCCTCTTTCTGTCTTCCAGTGGACTGGGATGCTCATTATCATGTTAACATAATACCGGACTTCAATTCCATCTGTCCCTCAATATCAGTAGGATATAAAAGGAGGCTTTACCAAAATAAAGGCAAAACATGTCAGGATAAATCCTAGAGTCTTATCTTCTACTAACTGTCTATTAGTCAATGATTCTACAACTCTTCTGTGACTCTTATATTTTGCTGTAGGATTCTCTAATATTGAGTTTTCAACGTGTCTCAATTCTTGAGACAGCACATGCTCTTGAGCAGGCCATATTCTTATCTTGTTACCAAGTTCAGATCATGGGGTTGATACACCCCTTAGGACAGATTGACATTTTGATGTTTCTAGTTAGCAAAAACATGAACTGGGGAAGCTGCATTAACAAGCAAATAAATTTATGGTATGCCAGTGTTAAAATGAATCTTGCTATTTGTCGGCAGCTTTTAAAAAGTGAAATATGTACATTGCTTATAGAACTAGGGAAGATCTCTGTTCAAAAATGTTTTTCTCTTTTACATCTCCACAATGCAGAAAAAAGAAAGAGAAAGTCTCAGATACTGTGTAACTACTGTATTATTGATGAGAGGTCGTTCTAAGGAATGGAGGCGGCCTTCGATTATTTTCTCTGCTCCTAAGTCAGACTTTATAGCTCAGACTGGGTCGCTAAGCACCTCCTTTGTTCTTTGCACAGATCCCAAAGGAGTCACTATAATTCCTTCTCCTCACACTAATAATTTCATACTCAGTCTCTTGGGATTTCTTTTCTACAAGAGGGTGACAAATAGGATTTCTTTTCTGTAAGAGGGTTACATCTCGAAGACCTTTGTTTTTTGACAACACGGCATTGTATACTGGGTAGATAGGGCTTTGGTTTAGAAGACCTAAATCTGAATCTGTAATCTGACACTAACTGGGCCTTTCAGCAAGTGTCAGTGATCTTATGTGTCCCATTCATAACACCTTCACTGAGATTTAGCGAGCCATCCTAGAAACAATGTTGGGGACAGAAGAAGTGTAGAATAAATGATAACTCCCCTGCATCATTCCTTTTTGTTCCTGAAACTCTTTCCTTAAGGAACTTAAAAATTCTTTAAAGAATGTTACTACGAAGAATAGTAAATGGGTGGGTATACAAACTGTAGAGGTATGTTAAAAAGTTTTTCCACCCTCTCCAACCCCCCAGGTGCTAAACTTTAAGTACTACGTGTTTTCATACTGTTCAACTTCAGTTGACATGAAATAGAGTGGAGCCCTTCTGCCATGGCATGGTAATCCAACCAACTAGACTTTCTGCAACAATCTTAACTTCAGATATCAATTATTTTATCTAATAAACCAATGCAATATTCCAGAAAATCAAGCATTTCAAAATCTAAACTATATCTAAGACTCATACACTGAAGTACTTCATAAGTCTTTTGTGAAAATTTGGTGTTCAGGAAATATGATCACATAGAACTTCCTTTCTTGAAGCTTGAAGTAAAGAAGTCACTGAAATATCATAATATTGGGCACTTCTAATCATTCTTTTGTTATCCCATTAGATTTTCAACAGCTCAAAGGTATAGATAGGTCAAGAATGTTTTCCATTTTATGAATGAGGAATATGTAACTCAAATGTATGAAACAACTTTCCCTAAGTCACTTAATATGAGACAGTGCTATGAAAATCAAAGGGAAAGTAATTAGATATTAAATAACTCTGAAAACTAGAAAAAATATATTAATTAATATTGTTAAAATGTACATACTACTAAAGCAATCTACAGATTCAAAGAAACTCCCGTCAACATTCCAAAGACATTTTGTACAGAAATAGAAGAAACAATCCTAAAATACACAGGGAACCAAGAAAGAAATGGCCAAATAAATTTTGAGCAAGAAGAATAAAACTGGAGGCATCCTATTTTTCTGACTTCAAAATATATTACAAAGCTACAGTAATCAAAATAGCATGGTAGACCAATTCATCAGAATAAAGAACCCAGAAATAAACCCATGTATATACAGTTAATTGATTTTTTATGAAGATGCCAACAATATACAATAGGAAAAGGACAGTCTCTTTAATAAATGGCATTGGGAAAACTGGATATGAACATGCAAAAGAACAAATGAAACTGAATCCTTATGCCATGCACAAAAATCACCAAAAACATAAAGTAAACTAAAAACATAAATCTAAGACCTGAAATCATAAAACTTCTAGAAGAAAACACAGGAAAAATGCTTCTTGACATTGGTTTTGGCAATGATTTCTTGCATGACACCAAAAACACAGGCAAAAAAAAGAAGCAAAGATAAACAAGTGTGATTACATCAAATCAAAATGCCTCTGCACAGCAAAGGAAGCAATCCTGAATATTACAAGACAACTTACAGAATGGGAGAAACTAATTGTAAACCATATATCTGATAAAGGGTTAATACCCAAAAATCTACAACAAAGTAATACAGCTCCATAGCAAAAAAACAAATAATCTGATTCTTTAAATGGGCAAAGCAAATGACTTGATATTTCTCCAAAGAAGACATACAAATGGCCAACAGCAACAGGTATATGAAAAGTTGCTCAACATCACAATGAGATATTACTGAATACCTGTTAGAATGGTTATTATCAAGAAGACAGTGATAGCTTGTGTTGCCAAGAATGTAGGGAAATCAGAACCCCTGTGCATTGTTGGTGGGAATATCAGTTGGTGTGATCACTACAGAAATGGTACGGAAGTTCCTAAAAAAAAAATAAATAAAACTATTACATGATCCAGCAATCCCACTTCTAAGTATATACCCATGGAATTTAAATCAGACTCTCCAAAAGATATCTGCACTCCCTTGTTCATTACAGCATTATTCACAATAACCAAGACATTGGAGATTAAATGTCTATTGACAGATGAACAGCTAATGAAAATATGGCATACACATACAGTGAAATATTTTTCAGCCTTAAAAAAATCCTGCAATTTGCAACAACATGGATTCAATGGGAGGACAATATGCTGAGTGAAATAAGCCAGATACAGAAAGGTAAATACTGCAAGATAACACTTACATGAGAAATCTAAAATAGTCAAACTCATAGAAGCAGAGAGTAGAATGGTAGTTTCCTGGGCCTAAAGGAAGGGAAAAATTGGAAGTTTGTGTTTTTTTTTAAACATGCTTGAGTATAGCATAAATGATCATTATTTTTATTGGTACAAAGTCCACAGAAATTTAAGTAAGATGCTAGAGAAATGTCCCTTCTCAAGTGTGGTAGATTTCACATTTGTGGCCAAATGTGGCCACAAATTTCTCTCTTCCTTTTATGCAATGTAACACTGACCATTTTTCTAGCAGGAGGTAGAGTCTATTTCTGGACCCTTTGAAATGTTGAACCCTTTTAAATATGATCTAGCTTTGTGACATGCTTGGATCAATAGACTACATGATTTGCAATTTCTAAAGATGCCCTCGAGAAAGCTTGCAGCTTCCATTCACAATGTCTTAAAACCCAACTGCCATGTATGGAAGCCTGAGCAAGCCATGTGGACATAGGTTGCACACAGAATCAAAGTGATATACTTTGGATATCTGTCTCTGCCCAAATAGGGCCTGGTGGGAGGTGTTTGGGTCATGGGGGAGGATCCCTCATGTGCTGGCGCTGTACTCTTGACACTGAGTGATTTCTTGCCAGACCGGTTAAGTGTGTAGCACCTCCCACCTGCCCCCTCCCACTGTCTTTTGCTCCCTCTTCTACCCTGTGATGTGTCTGTTTCCCCTTCACCTTGTGCCATGATTGTAAGCTATCTGAGACCTTATCAACGGCAGATGCCAGTGCCATGCTTTCTGTACACCCTGCAAAACCATGAGCCAATTAAACCTTTTTCTTTACAAATTATTCACTCCCAGTTATTTCAATACAGCAATAGAAGAATAGCCTAATACACAAGGTATCTGAGCCAACTGCCCCAAAGAACTGCTAGACATGTGAGTCATTAAACATCTTCCAGACAACCTATCAATAGACTAGTCAAGAAAATATACATTTAAGTGTCCATGATGCTTTTAAAAATAGGTCATTTCTCACTTTTTATCAGTTTATCAAAATTTATTATGCACAATATTGTTAAAAGTTGCTAAATTAGATTCATACAATATTGGAATCTTAGAATTGGAAGGAACCGGAAAAAAAAAAAATGTGTATAGGGTGGCTAGATATCTTGGAATGTCTACTATCCTCACAAAATTATGTATCTTTTCTACTTCTCTCATCTCAAATGGATTTCCGTTTGGGAGAATCCAAACTATTTATGGAGAAATCTCATCTATAATATCTCAGGTAAACTCTGCTTGAATATTTCCATGAATGGCTTCATGGGTTCAGAAGCCATTCCACTGTGGAGTAGGTGCTGCAATTGATTTAAAGTATTTCCTTTTATTAAGAAAAGACCAGGGCTGGGCGCGGTGGCTCAAGCCTGTAATCCCAGCACTTTGGGAGGCCGAGACGGGAGCATCACGAGGTCAGGAAATCGAGACCATCCTGGCTAACACGGTGAAACCCTGTCTCCACTAAAAAATATAAAAAACTAGCCGGGCGAGGTGGCGGGCGCCTGTAGTCCCAGCTACTCGGGAGGCTGAGGCAGGAGAATGGCGTGAACCCGGGAGGCGGAGCTTGCAGTGAGCTGAGATCTGGCCACTGCACTCCAGCCTGGGCGACAGAGCGAGACTCTGTCTCAAAAGAAAAAAAAAAGACCAGAACCATCATTTCTTCCACTTATCGGTTTCTGATATTTGAAGACTGCTAACTGACTAACTTCTCTGATATCACTAAACTCAGTCTCACACAAGAATACACACGTACATACAAAGACAGTTTTCTTCTCTTAGCTAACAATGCTAAATCCTGTAAAATTTCTCCACATGTAAGAGGTAAAGCTCTCTTATTTTTGCCATCCTCTTCTCTGAAAATAAGACTGTAATAAGATTTGAGAGTTAACCTTTTGACAGAGATTGTGGGGCTCTTCTCTGCCGTTCATATGTTTACCAGAAATTTCCCATTTCATGGAATTTTTAGCAAAACCTTTCAATATCTTGGTAAGCACATTCCAGTATCATTGATTTTGTTTATAGGAATACTGAGCAGAAAATTTGTATCTATGGAGAATGGCAAAAAATAAAATGAGTTGATTTATTAATTAAAACAGCAAAACTGTAGCTGGGGCATGGAAATAATTGTTTTGGTGCAATGAAACTTACTGAGACTTTGAAAGAACACGATTCTCTAGTGAGGGACATGGGCTGCATGGTCTAATAGAACTGAACTGAATTTAATCCATGTCCTACTATCCATTTGTTCTTGTGTGAGTTCTTTAATTTCACTGAGAGGTTACAGACACGTCTACGAAATGCAGATTTTGATAACACCCATAATGCATGGTTGTAATATAAATGCTTAGTACATTGTGTGGCATGTAACAACTTTTTAAAGAATGCTTATTTTTATTATTTGGAATTAGAGCTGGAAACAAATTGTAAGCATTATCTAATAACTCCTATAATTCGAGTAAGTTCCTTAACCTCTTTGAATGTCAATTCTTTATTTGTATAACCAGATTAATACAACTTAACTCATAGGGATGTGGATGATTTAATTAAGAGAGTCAAAGGTTGACAAAGCAGACGAAGCATAGAAAAGTTACATACACTAGGAAAATAAGTAACTTTGACATCAGTCCATGACCGATGGAGCCCTTGTTCTCATGGATTGTGTCTCAGACAAGTAAATTATCATTTTCATAAAAGCTATACTGGGGAAGAACAGGGTACTTTGGGAGCCTAGAGAGGGAAATGATCAAGCAAGATTTCCCAGGGGAAATGATATCTAAATTTATACGAAAAAGATGAGTCAATGAGAACCAGATGAAAAGAAGTGGTGGGGCGTGAAGAACAGAAAGCAATGGCACAGGAGTGAGAGGAGGCTTGGAACTAGAGAAAGCCTAGTAAGTCTGAGGAAATAAAAGCAGTCCAGTATGTCTAGGGCTACAAGTATGTATCAGACACTACATGAAGCACCTCAAAATTATTATCAAAATTGATCTTTCTATAGCCCTATGAATTAAAGTTATAATCTCCCGTTCAACAATGAGAAAACTGAATGCCAGTTAAAAGTCATTACTTAGGTAAAGTAAAATAAATAACTAAAAGAAATATAAGGAAGAGCCAAAATTAGAATTAAAGTCCTCCAGTTCCAAAGCCAATGATTTTTCCACTGCCCAAGGGAAAAATAGAGCTCAAAAAGAGAAGAAAACTGGAGGAGCCAGTACCCCTAACTCTGAGGTTTCCAACCATTAATCCTGAGAGACAGGGTGGGCAGGTGACCATGGGGCCCCAATGCGTGTTTATTGAAGCTGGAAGGATGAAAGAAAGGGGTAGCCAGTGTGGCCTCCCCATGGGAGTATCCAAAGCTTAATCATTCTGGGAGAAATGAATAGTCTTTGGCAAGCACGATTTTCAGACGGTTCAGATGCTTAGGAAACTCTAAAGAAGCTGTGAGGACAGAACAGGCAGACCTCACAGAGAGAAACATGTCTTTAGACAGGATCCTGAACATTTAGACCTGATCTGCAATTGCAGTCTCGCTGGGAATTTGTGTCCCACAGTGAGTGATTACAGCTTTCTGTAAGCACAAGTGGCCTTCCTGATAAAATTCAGCTCCAAGGAATTAGGGAAGAGGCCCTCATTTGGTTATTTTTCAAGGCCCTTCCTATCTCAGGCCAGCAGCTTTGTTGTTCTGTGGCTGCTTCAAACGACCTTCTCTGGAAAGACCAGCACATTCTCTCCCTGCGCCTTATCGGCCTCTCTCAGACCCGCTCATTTGCCTAATGGCATCTCCACAAAAGCAGTAGAAAGCTCCAAATCTGAGCTGAGCAACTTCTCGCTTTTGGCCAGCTGCAAGAATTCCCCTGGCCTCTGTTGGAGGCTCAGAACTCACCGAATATCCCTGCTTTCCAACTTTTGACCTTGCTGCAGTCGATGCAGACATGAGAATTTGCTGGGACTCAGACCTTCAAGACCCACTGGGTTCTCCAACATGTCATGTTCTCCAGTATTCATTAGCTGGCAATGCACCTATTTGTCCCAGGCTGCTTGCTGCTTCACTTTCGTGTTTGGACTATGAGCAGGGAGCAGGGGTGGATAGAGACAATATTGTGTGACGGGTAATAGTTTTCTGATGAGATAGATTTAAGGAATCTTACACCTAGGTGTTTGACCTTACATGTTACTTAGATTTTCAAAGTTGCATTCTTATTCATAAAACAGTTATAACCACCGCCTTTCACTTTACCCACTCTACTTGGTCATACCAACCTACCTAACTTTCTTTGATTAGGACAAATATTTCAGTGCCCCACGGTCTTTGCACTTGCACCTCCCTTGGTCTGATATGCGTTTGGGTCTTCTCAAATGTCAACTAATCCGAGAGGCCTTCTCTAATATAAAAAGCAACTCTATCTCTCCTGCAACTCGCTAAGCCCTTAAACAATGTTTTTCATCACACCACCTATTGCAATCTGCTACACTATTATGTTTTAAATTTGTTTTATTTTTTGGCAACCCGAGAACATAAGCTTTATGTGCACTGGGAATAAATTTCTCCCTTTTTTCTAGTTCTATCAAATTACCCTTTACATAAAATTATAACGCATTTACTCATTTTAATGCATATTTTCATGAGGTTTTGAAAAATAAATATACTGTGATCAGATATAGGATATTTTTGGTCACTCTCAAAAGTTCTCTGTGACACCCACTCTTCATCCTATACAACACATTGATCTGCTTTCTATAACTATAGATTAGTTTTCCTCTTCTCAAATTCATAAAAATTGAAGTATACAAAAAGTATTGTTTTTGTGTGTCTGGCTCTGTTCATTGAATATAATTTCAAGATTCATTCACGTTCTTCTAATGATTTGCTGTTTGTTTCTTTTTATTAGTAAATAGTATTCAATTGTCATGAATATATCACAATTAATCTCCTGACCTTTGGATGAACATTTAGGTTGTTGCTAGGTTGGGGCTACTATAAACAGAGCCACTAGGAACATTGCGTACAAGTCTTTCTGTGAATATATTTTTTCATTTTTATTAGATAAACATCTAGGAGTAGAACTGTTACTAGGTAATCGGTTAAGTGTAGTTTAACTTATCTCTAAATCTCTACTATTTTGCTGATATATCTGTACTATTTAGAACAGTGCCTAGCATGTGCTAGGCATCCAATAAATATTCATCAATTGAAAAACTTTAACAATTAACTATAAGAGCAGATGTAAGTCCAGATTACTCTGCAGCCCAAGTTAGAGCTTTGTCCACTGCTTCAAACTGATAGGTGGGGGATATTATTGATGTGTAGCCTCCGTCTCAGACTTGGATGGGCAATGCCTATGTGAGCAGCTCCTATGAGTCCCTTGCTGAAACCATTCACGATAGAACGTGAGTGGAGACAACTCTGACACCCTGACATGAGGCAATGTTTCCCTGGCCTTGATATTTAACAGAACTTGCCTGGCTGTTCCCTTGCCACCAGGGAGCTGCTGTTATAATCCCCAGAGTTCTTCCTCTCCAGACTCTCGCAATCCCATTATCCTCCTGCCTGGAGAGACAAGCTCGTCTGACAACACTGCCAGCACAGAGACTCATGTGGATGTATTAAATTCACCACCTGGTGACTATAATTAAAATTCCTCTCCTTTGATTTATTTTGGTTGGGGGAAAGAAATCATTTAAGTTCTTGGAGGTACAGATAAGAGATGATATATGTCCCATCTATTTCCATGATAGTAACACTTCCTGCCGCTAACACAGATGGAAACACAACTTCAATCACATCCACACTTGACTACCTGTAGTGGAGGAAAGATGAGGTGGTAGTGGGAAAAAAAAGAAGAAAAGAGAAGTAGTCTAGAGGAAGGACATAATGAGAAACATGCATGAATTTCTGGGGAAGAGATTTAAACCAAAGAAAGACGTGCATCTGCTTGATACACAGAATTGCCTTTTCCAACTGAGAATGCAGCCCCTCTTTTCTATCAGTTGAAGAGTAGGATATCACCTTGAAGATGATCTAATCCAGGAGTTTTTATCCTGATATCTAGAGGTAGACTTGTAGGGAAATTACAAACTTCCAGACATTGAGGAGGACAGTAAAAGTACCTAGCTTTTCCTCTCAAAGGAGTCTAATGACTACAAAGACATTAACAGACCCAGTCAAATCCCCAAATTTTAAGTTAAAGATACTTAAATCCAGAGAAATAAGGAACTTACCCAAATTCATACTGCTGGTTTATGTCACAGTTAAAACCAGCATGCAAGTTTCCTGACTCTCATATTTAGTCCATTTCATCTTAGTGCTTGCCTGCATACCTGTTAGCAGGTGGCTCTGTGATTTACTCTGTATTCTAATCAGACCCCATAACAACTCCTGGAGATGGACAAGGCAGGTGTAACTAATGCCTTTTGATAGAAGAGAAAAAGAAGCTCAGAGCAACGCAGTCAACTCACTTATTCAAGATGTACTTAGTAGCCCTAAATTGGTGTGGCTTCAGGGATCATAATTCTAATATCTCCTTCAATCAACAACAGATCTTTACACCCTCACGTGTGGTGCTCCCCAGGCCTGCACAAGTGTGGGTGTGGCTTCAGAGTATTGGGCCAATCAGAGTATGTCACTCTTCGGGCGACTTTGACCCAAGGTGTGAGTACATGGTCCAAGCTGAGCCAATCAGAAACCTCATCTGGATTTTGTTTTTAAACTGAAATTGAAAGTGAGTTCTTGATCTCTGATAAATGATTGAGGAAGTGACACCAGATGAAATGATTGCTGCATAGAGAGGGCTAGAAGAGTACAACTAGCCCAGCATGGATGAAGGAAAAAGACAAAATCAAAACAAAACAAAAACAAAATATCTTAACATAAATCCTTTGGTCTTTTTTCCCCAAGGTTTACTTTTCCATCACTTCCTTATCTATGCAATATCCTAGTATGCTCCTAATAATTCTTTTTTGGGAGAAGTGAAGTAGAGGAAAATGCTTGGATAAACTACATTCAGGGAGATATGCTATTTGCACCTGAGTTCTGCCTAACAGAATGCCCAAGTGTTAGTCAGCTGGCTTAAGCCCAGGCCATCTCCCTTGGACTGGGTCTCTTTGAGAAAGCCTTCAGTGTTATTTTCCACAACCACTTACACACCTTCACTGTCAGCAGGGAGCAGGAAGATGTCTGGGGGAATTGGCTTAGCACTAAAAGCAGGACCCTGAGGATAGCGGCTCTCTCTTCCCTCTAATCTCAAAGTTAAGAGGAAGGTTTCTTATCCCTGTTCTTTCTCTCTTTATTTCTCTCTCACTTCCTCTCTCCTTATACTGGCTCCCTGGCATCTTTTACTCTCCGTGGAGTTCTGATGCCCCCTGCTGCTGGCTGCAGGCTGCTGGCTGCTAACTGCAAGAAACACTGGTTGCAGGCTCTGTGTTGGTTGTCTGTGCTAGTTCTTCCACCTCTCATTATGTTTTTCTCTTATGTGATCTAAGACTCTGGCTGTGTTTTCTCACCATCTCTGTGCCCCTTGTATCTTTTCCCCCACACACCTCATCTTTCTCATCGCCTCTTTCCTCTCTCAGTTTCAGTTTTCAGCTTCATCTGCCTTCATCTGTATCTCAGTCTATCTCTCTGAATTCCTGGTTCCTGCATCTCGATCTGTGTCACTGACTCAGCTTCTGTTGCACGCCCTCACCCACTCATCAGTGGAATGTTTTTTGTTTTTGTTTGATTGTTCTTTCACAGAGAGACTCGCCACATGATCCTCTCGTTGTCCTAAGAAAATTTAACATGCAGGTGATTAGCCTTGCTGAGTAGGCAGGGTGGTTAGCTCTCTGCACAGAGAGTTCTCCTAACTGAAAAATAAAGCATTTTTCCAGGGTTCTAGAAAGTTAGATTTCTTCCACAGTTTTGTGTAATATTTGGCTTTTTTTTTTTTCTTTCTGAGGTGTAGGATTTTAAAATTTACACCTGGTAGGAACTAGAAGTAGGGAGGAGGTGAGTATTGGAAAGCTCTGGGGCATGTTCTAGATTGGAGAAGGGAGTTATGGAAGTTATGGTTGCAGGGCTCCCTGTGAGAGGGCAGTGCTTGTCACATTTGTGCCTGAGCTGCTCTGTGGATGAGGTGCCTGTTCAGCAGGTCCTGTTGATGAATCGATTCTTTGGTTCATAGGACTAATATTCTAAGAACCCCACTGGCCTGGGTTTGTTTTTCTACCAAAGGGAGCTATCATTAGCATTTGAGACAAATACCCAGACAACATCCCCAAAGTGTATCCATCCATCTGGGTTCACAGGAGGGAGGGCGTATGCTGGCTTATGGAAAGAATATGATTTACACTAGTGCCTGTGGCTCTCCAAAGGGGAATGTAGCTTAGGGGTAGCACGAAAGGGTGTGTACAAAACACCACCAGGCCAGGTGAACTGCATACATGATTCCACTGTCACTCTCAAACATCCTGCAAAGGCTTGTTTTCTGGATAAAAAAACTGAGCTTCAGAGAGGTTAGGTACATTCACAGCCGGTAAGTAGCAAGGTTTAAATCTGTCTTTCAGGTGCAAAACCATCAGGAATATAAATCAAAAGCGCAGGTTAGGTCATAAGGAGACCTTGGACTAGACTCTTTACTTCCCTGGGCTCGAGTTTCTCCGTAAAGGTGATGATGGAGTCGTCTCATGATATTCTGGGGTCTCTCTAAATTGTAACATATCAAGGTTCTGTCACTCTGTCTACTACTCACTACTTTCCCTGACAGCTTTCCAATTTGTTCTGCTGTTTAATTTATGAGAACATATATATGTCTGTAAATTGTACATTAGTGGGTTTCTCTGAAGGCAAAGATTATGTCATCATCAAGCTTCGGTTTCTCACAATGCTTAACACCTTGTTGTTTTAAATGTAGTAGACATTAAGTTTTTGTTTTTATTTTCTGAAAGCAGAAAGAGTGGGAAGGAACAACTCAAGCAGGTAAGCTAGAGAGAAAACACAAGACAGGAAGAAAGGAAGGGGAAACATTAGAATGTGTTTTATTACATGACAGGACTCATTTAAGACATAACAGAAGCTTCATTGTTTTTTCACTTTTTGTCTTTAAGTGCTGATTCCTAAAAAGGACCAAAAATATTAAAACATAAAGAATTAGTAGCCTGCCGAATATCAAATTGGGGATGAAAATGTCAACTCTCTCAAATTAGAAAGAAATCCAGGAAGAAGGCAGTACCTATTCTAAAGGGTTACATCTTTGAAATCACCTTTGTAGGTGTACATTTATCCTACAAAGCAAGACGCCTCTGGAGTGCAAACACACTTTTCCCAGCTTCAGGAAAACCACTTAGCATGCCACAGCCCCTGGAGGAGCCCGTTCCCACCATTATCACTGCCTCCCCGCAGAGCAGCCTCTCCAGGACAGATGCTAACAATCGATAGCAAACACCTCACACTTAAATCCATCAATGAAAAGACTGTTACAATAACAGCAGCGATTTTATGTGGCTACTGATTTCTTTGGGGCCTCCCAAACTCAAAGGTAAGAAATAATAACAGGTCATTTTTCATCAAGACAGACGGTGCAGAAGGGCGATTGGAGCAGAGGTGCTTCCAGTGAACTGTGTTGCCCATGTGAGCACTGCCAAAAAAAGGAAAAAACCCACCTCCCGGGAGGCTCTTGTGTTTGGGCTGATGAAAAAAGCAACACAATAATCAAGACAGCACCAGGCAATCCCACGTTCCTGGGCAAACCCATCGCTGTGATTTTACCTGAGTCTGCAAATAAGATTCTGTGACTGGTAAAAGGATAACTATCATCCCATTTCACAGATGGACAAAGAGAGACTCATGGGAGACAGCGGCAGAACTAGGGCTAGACACAGAGCTTCTCCCTCTTAATCCAATATTTTTTGATTTGCTTTTTTCTCCCTTGAATTGAACAGCAAGGAGACAATCCAGTGATATAGATCTAAACATTAAAGGAGTCAACCCAAATTGTGCTTTAGAAGAATATTTAATGACCTGTGGAAATGTTTACAATACAAAATGTAGTTAGAAAATAACTATGTGTGCACACATGTATTATAATTCCAATTATGCAGAAATTTTATATAGACACATACACACATTATCTATCAACCAGAAAGTATCTCTGGATATAATGAATGACTTTGGCTTCTTCCTTAGGCTTTCCTCTACTTTATATATTTCTTACATTCTGCACATATTTCTAATGTTTCTAAAAGTTAAGTTGAATATATAATTTGAATTAATAATATATATGTGTACAAACACACACCCACACACAAGTCAAAATTAGATCATCTCAAGGGGAAAAAAAATGCTTTGCTTACTTTCTCTTGCTTTCTCTTATGGAGGACATAAAACCAATCAGTGATTGAATTTAAAGTCTTTGCTAGACAATCAACCTTACGACCTAAGTTAAATGCTTCATCCCTCAGGGCTCACATCCTTCATCTACCAAAAAAGAGGCATATTCCTATTTATTGCCAAATTTATATGGTTTTTGAAAAAAATAAATGAAGAATCAAAATTTTGTGCCTTGAGTCCAAAGGTATAGGCAGACAGGAAGCTGGTAGGTGATGAGAGACGGGGAGCCCTTCTCTTGAAACCAAAAATGTATTCAGAATTTCTTCCTGTCTTCACCAAGCTGTAGGCTGAAGCAGCCCCCATGATCATCTCTTCCTAATCAAACGGGTGACTATCTAGGGAGGCAGATGTAGCTCCGGGGGGTGGAGGGGGATTGCAGGATTTACATGAGAGGAGATTCCCCAGAGGCAGAGAGAGAGACGACAGCCTAGGAGACACCTAAGCTATTTCCTCAAGCAGAAAAAGACAAGGAGGCCTTGGGAAGAGGCTACCCTGTTTCTGGACCTCAGGGTCTTTGTAGGTGGAAAAGGAAGTTAAAATGGAACTGGGTGGAGAGGGATGGGATTAAATTTGAGGTAACTTTATTGAAGGGCTACTTTCTGCAAGGCACTATGGGACTGGTAAGGGCGAAAATGCAACAGCAAAGAGTTAAGAAATAAGATTTTTCTAGTGCCTAGTGTGAGTCAGAAACTCTGTTAGAGTCTGTGTTTAAATGACCAAGTTGAATCTTGAAGAATAATTTGTGGGGTAGTGATTAAATCCACAATATCAGGCACACATTAAGCAAGAGCCTCCCAGAATAACTGCAGTTCTTTCAAACATACCTTGCTTGCCTGCACTTGGCTTTCTTTTCAACTAGGCTTCCTTACAACATAAATGTTGTTCCTTTTATCTAGGATGCCTTTCCCACCCTCCCGACTTGAACAACACCTTCAGGAATTAGTTCAACTGCCACTTCCTCTAAGAAACCTTCTTGTACCCTTCTACTCTCAAGCTAGTTGAAATTCTGAACTCCTGCTGCACTCTGCATTATTTTTTGTAATTACGTTTGCTTGTCTGCACCCCCACGAATTGGACATGTTATTTTGTGTTTTTGTTGTTGTTGTTGTTGCTTAGTTTGTTTCCCCCCACGTTTAGAATCCCTGGTGCCTAACACAGTGTCCAGAAAAAAGAAAGTGCTCAATAAATGTTTGTACTCTAAATATGAAACTTGATGAAGTCATGGAAAGAAAGCAAAGGGTATATGGATAAATAAATGAATGAGTGAATAAATGATATGTGAATAAATATATCAATGAAAGAATGTGGAATGTTTCTAATACAGCTCTGAATCTTATAGATACAGACAATGAAAGGAAGTAAAAACCATGGGAACTGAGCAGAGATGGCAAAAACATACAGGTCACAAAGACCAACCTCAAAATAATGCCTCATCCAGGAAAACCATGGCTATTTTTAGCCTGCAGTTTCCCAAAAACAGCATCAAATTTCTTGCAATTGACCTGTGCATTTTGAAAATTTCCAGTCATCCTGCCAATTTTGTATCTGGTGCATCCTTTGGGGCTCATGTAAAATCTCCAGGCCCCCTAGATCTGCAAGGGAAGCAAATAACGTTTTCCGATCCTTCTGAATCAAGTTGTGTATGTGTGTGACTTTCCAGCTAATTCTGATCATTGCTGTCATTTAGGATCTTCTGTAATAAAAATTCTTGTACCTTCAGCTAATAGGGTTGCTTTAAAAAATAGGAAAAAATTGTTGTGCCAAAGGGAAGGCTATACTAGAGAAAGTCTTGTATACCCCCATGAAATCTAGCATTTTATGGTTTCATAGTAGTACAACCACCAGTCATAAAATAGTATTTCTTTTCTTTTTTCTATTTTTTTTTTTTTTGAGATGGAGTCTCACTCTGTCACCCAGGCTGGAGTGCAGTGGCGCAATCTCGGCTCACGGCAAGCTCCGCCTCCCGGGTTCATACCATT
Source organism: Colobus angolensis palliatus (assembly GCF_000951035.1). Classification (NCBI taxonomy): domain Eukaryota; kingdom Metazoa; phylum Chordata; class Mammalia; order Primates; family Cercopithecidae; genus Colobus; species Colobus angolensis. The sequence continues at coordinate 99,842 of NW_012116278.1, forward strand.
CTCCTGCCTCAGCCTCCCGAGTAGGTGGGATCACAGGTGCCCACCACGAGGCCCAGCTAATATTTTTGTATTTTTAGTAGAGACGGGGTTTCACCGTGTTAGCCAGGATGGTCTTGATCTCCTGACCTCGTGATCCACCCGCCTTGGCCTCCCAAAGTGCTGGGATTACAGGCATGAGCCACCGTGCCCAGCCCCAGTATTTCATTTTTAAAAATGTCTTGCCTTTGGCAAAGAGATTGAGAGATATCATGTGCATGTTCTCATGTAATCTTCATGACACCCTTAGTGCAGTGGGCATGATCATCTTTCTTTGAGAGATGAAGAAACTGTGGCTCAATGAGATGACTTACTTTTCTTTTGTCTCAGCTCCTCAGACACTTTGTAGATCTTCTTTCCTTTTCAATTCTCTTTTCTGCCATAATAGAGACATGCTTACACATATCTGGTTCTTTTCTCCTTCTGGACATATAGAAGGACTATCGTTCCTGGACCCTTCTAGATAGGAAGGGCCATGTTGCTAGTTCTGGTCAATGAGCTGTCAGGAGACGCACATGTCAAGGATATAAAGCATTTCCTTGCTGATGCAGCAGGTTCCAATACCCACTTCCACTCTTCAAGTCACATGTTTCCTTCTTCCTCTATTGGAGTCTCACATTGAGAAAGTGGAGCCACAAAAGCAAAGCCACCTGGAGAGCAGAGCTCTCCAGATTTGCAGCAGATCTTCTGACTGTAGTCTTTTCTGTAATTGCTACGTCAGTGGGTCTGGAGTGGAATGGATAGGAAGCTGGCAAGTACTGCAACCTGGGGATAGCCCAGCTTGTTTGTTTCAGTGATGCAGGGGAGGGCAGCAGAAGTGAGGCGTTGCGGGGAGGAGTATTGATCAGTATTGAGCAGACCCTGAAGAGGGGAGTTGATTTGGCATCAATGAGAATTAAACTTTTGTGGTGTTAATCTGAAGACCTTTGAAAGTTATTTGGGGATGCAATGTAACCCATTCTTACCTGACAAATGTGGATGCTCCTATGACAAGTTGCAAACCTACTCTTCAGTCTCTGAAGCCCCCATCACTTAGAGTTTCTGCATCCACACTTTCCAGAGGTTTTCCAGTTCTTGTTACTTAGTGCCCTCCTAGCGATCCCCCACAGAGCATTAATCGTGGCTCTCTAATCATCTTTGGAAGCGCACTTACATTTTAGTTCCTGATCAATACTCCTCCCCGCAACGCCTCACTTCTGCTGCCCTCCCCTGCATCACTGAAATAAACAAGCTGGGCTATCCCCAGGTTGCAGTACTTGCCAGCTTCCTATCCATTCCACTCCAGACCCACTGACGTAGCAATTACAGAAAAGACTAGAGTTAGAAGATCTGCTGCAAATCTGAAAATTTTTGGAGCTGAAAGAATTCATCCAGTGGTAGAATTAGGAATATAGGGGATGGAATTTGCCTCCTCCAATGCTTGCATACCCTCTACAGCAGAGTAGGAAGGTTACACTCAAGTTTCCCACAGAAACACCTCTAGGGGCAGGGCATTTACTAGCTCACAAAGCATTTCTTCCTTCTTTGAACAATCTGACTCTGGATAATTATTTGTCTCGTGCCTGTGTATTCCATACAGGTCCCTGACTGTACTACTTGAGAGTTAAACAGAGAAATCCATTCTTCTTCCTCATAACAATTCTTTAAGAATTTAAAAACAGTTGCTAGGTCTTCTTCAATCTGCCACCGTATCTCCCCTTTCAACCTAAGCCTTCTCAATTTTAACATAAGAAAAATAATTATTAAACAGAAAATAACTTACCAGGAATGCACAGCTAGTAACTACAGTTTCTGGCTCCCAATCCAGTGCTCATTATAGCTGTTTATTCATCTTTTTACTCAGTAAATATTTTATAAGCATATAATATATACACAGTGGTAACACAGGGCTTACAATTTAAATACGATTCAACTCCTGTCACAGAAGAGCAAAAATTTTAGTAAAACGTAAGATGTGTGGACAGGTAGCTACTGTAGTTGGAAGAAAATGAAAAAAAAATTCATTAAATGCTTTCTAAATGTCAAGCACTGCCAGGTGCTTCATATATTATTTCATTTAATTTTCAACTACACTCTAGGGTTGACAGTATCATACCATTTTGCTCATTTAAGAATTGAAACACTGCTCTAGATTTTTTTTTATTGCTGCATAAAAGACCACTGAATCATAGTGGTATGAAACCGTTTGATCATGTTCATGAAGTCTATGGGCCAGGAATTAGAACAGGATATCACAGAAGTAGCTTGTTTATACTCCAAGATACCTGAGGCAGTGGGGAGGTCTCAAATGTCCGGAGACTGAAATCAACAAGAGATTTCTTTATGTACAGGTCTGGAACCTGAGGTGAGTTGACATTTGGGCTCAGCTGAGATTGTCCGTAAGAGCCACCTACCTGCGTAGAGGCCTCTCTATGTACCTTAGATTTCTAGTGGCAGCTGGGTTCTTCTAACAGTATATGAAGTCATGCAATCCCACTTCCACTGTAATCTATTTGGTCAAGGTACTTATAAGGCAAGCATGGATTAACTTAGAAATTATACTCCAGTTCATCATGGGGAAGTGAAAAGGTCACACTGCAGAAGAAGCTGTGGTACAGGTGATATCACTGCAGCAAACACTGAAGGCTTAAGCTGTATGGCTGGTGTGTGTTGAAGCAGGTCATGAATCCAGGACACTTTGGCTTCAAGAGATTTTTTGTGAAACTTCAGAAGATGGGTAGATCATTATGTTACTCAAGAAGGTTCCATGGAGGAGGTACCATTTGGAGTGGGCTTTAAAGGAGGGGAGAGATTTGCATGTGGAAGCATTCTACATATGGGGTAAAGTGTGACTAAGTCACAGAGGGAGCATCATGATCTTCCTTCACTGTCCTCAGGCTATTTGCTATTCCAATAAAGAAACATAGATAATTCTCTTCTCCTAACGGTAAACAGAAGCACTGGACATAGGAAAGTTCTTGTGACAAAAACGTGGCATTTTTGCCAGATGGCAAGTTTCCCTGAGTGACTATTACCCATGACACAGGAAACAGAGCTTGTGACATAGCCCGGCCACAGGCAGACAGAGAGGACTGGGCTGAATTGAAGAAGAAGGGGAAAATCTCACTTTGGGAGACCAAGGGTGGCCTGAAATCCTCCATAATGAGGCAGAATGTGATGGCAGCTAGAACCCGTTGCCCTTGAGCCCCTAGGTGACCAAAATTAACTCAAAGAGCATTTGAAATGAAAATTTTAGATGTTGTTGACAACGGTGCACCCCATATAAAGGGAGTCAGGCAAAAAGGCAGGCTCAAGCCCAAATTATGGTAGAAGAGGCCTTCATGGAGATGTTGTGAACACCCAGTGGAACTACTTTGCATGGTACTCTTCTACAAAGAATAGGTTTTTCCACTGCATATTTTAAACTAGTTGTTGTTAGTGTATATAAAAGCTGTGACTTTAGTATACATATTTTTGAAAATTGCAATAATACAGAAAAAAAAATATGAGCACAAAAATCCCAACAATTTTCATTGTCCTCTGTCATCAATCTCATCTCCTACATAACACATTTCCACAGCCATGGACACCTACTCCATAACCTATTACATTTTTATATTTATTTTATTACCTGCTTATTAACTATCACACCTGTGAGAATGCAAGTTTCATACAGAAAGTCACTTAGTTCTGTGTCCTCAGCATTAAGGTAGTCACTCAACGTCATGGTCATGCTTGCATTATGTTGGTCACTTCGTATTTGTTAAGTCAGGCCCTAGGGATAGGAGAGAAGGACTGACAAGCTTACTGCTACAACCTTTTTCTTTGTTGTGGAAGGGATCATCTGACCCTGTATTATTGTCAATGAGCCAAGGTTGGTTTTCTTGCCATATATACCACAATTCCAAATTCTGTTTGGGAAACTTGACTTCAGACAGATTTGAGATGCAATCTCAGGGCTTCTACTTAGTAGTTGTGTGACATTGGCCTGTCACTTAGCTTTCCTGAGTATTAATTTCCTTGTTTGGGAAAAATATTTTTATCAGAAAGCTAATATGAGGATCAAATCATGAAGGTATTTTACAGATGATGATGCAGTAAAGGCCTCAGTCCTCCTACTGGACAAACCTCAGGCTATTTGCTGCCAAGCTTGGATAAGGGGAGGCAAAGAACAAGAAAATGAATGAAAAGAAGCAAAGGGAAAGAAAGGAACAAACAGTAAAAACAGGATGAAGAAGAAGAGAAGGACAAGCGAGAGGAAAAAAAGACACATATTTTGAAAAGAGGCCAAGTGTAGTGGCCAAGGTTTCCAAGGCCAAGGCAGGAGAATTGTCTGAGGCCAGGACTTCAAGACCAGTCTGGACAACACAGGAAGACCCTATCACGACCAAAGTTTTTATTTAATTAACCAGGTGTGGTGATGCGTGCTTGTGGTCCTGCCTGCTTGGGAGGCTAAAGTAGGAGGATGACTTGAGCCCAGGAGTTTGAGGTTACAGTGACCTATTCTTATGCCACTGCACTCCAGCCTGGGTGATGAAGAGAGAGACCCTGTCTCTAAAAAAGAAGAAGAAGGAAAAAATGAGATTAGAAGAGAAATAGGTAGAAAGAGGATGAGTGGTCAAAAGGAAGGAGATAAAGAAAATAGGGAGAGAAGAAGGGAGAGGAAGGGAGGGGAAGTTTGAGGACTGTGAGGAAGGAAGAGAAAAAGATAAGAAGAGAGACAGAAAACAATGCAGTTAGAAAGGAAGAAAGAGAGGGGGTAAGGGAGGGGAGAAGGGAGGGAGGAAGGAAGGAAGGAACGGAAAAGAAGGAAGAAAGCAATGAAGGAAAGGAAAGGAAAGCAAAAGGAAGGGAAAGGAAAGGAAAGGAAAAGGAAGGGAAAGAAAAGGAAAAGGAAGGGAAAGGAAAGAAAAGGGAAAGGAAAGGAAAGGAAAAGGAAGGGAAAGGAAAGGAAAGGAACAGAATGGAAAGGAAAGGAAGGAAAAGAAAGCAAAGCAAAGGAAAGGAAAGGAAGTGAGGGATGGAGGGAGGGATGGAAAGAAAGGAAGAGAGGAAGAAAGAGGAAGAAAGAAAGAAAGAAAGAAAGAAAGAAAGAAAGAAAGAAAGAAAGAAAGAAAGGAAGGAAGGAAAAGGAAAGGAAGGAACAGAAAGGAA
>NW_012116278.1:105160-158381 GCF_000951035.1 Colobus angolensis palliatus
AGAAAGAAAGAAAGAAAAGAAAGAAAGAAAGAAAGAAAGAAAGAAAGAAAGAAAGAAAGAAAGAAAGAAAGAAAGAAAGAAAGAGAGAAAGAAAAGAAGAAATAGAAAACAGGGAGAGAAAGAGAGAAAAGAAGAAATAGAAAACAGGAAAGTTAGGGAAGACTATGGAGGGAGCAGATAATTGAGAGAAAGAAAGAAACGGAGAGGTCCCTGACAGAAGGACCCCAGGATTCCCACAGTTACTTTGGGGTACAGGGATCACTGACTGGCCCCCAAATCCAGACTGTGGACCTCTCTGTGGAAGTATTTGTCCCTCTATCTGGCCATCCTTGCCTTGGACAGTCTTTTCACAAGGAGCTCAAGCCTGCCAGGATGCAGAGCCAGGGTTGCCAGAGAGGCTGGACCTCCCTCCCCTGAACTAATCCTTCATTTCAGGCTCCCCAGCCCCACTGACTGAGTCAGACAATTAGCACAGCCCTGGCTGGGATTCACCTCTGTATTTACGACATGATATGGGCTCCGGTAGACACCATTAACCCTGACTTTATGGGGATTTATTCAGCCTATTACCATGACTCATACTCCAGTAATGAGGTCTCTCTTCTGGGGCTCAGCACTTTGCTGCTGGCATCCTCCTTCCTGCTTCCCTCGTGGCTCCATTTCCATTTTTTCCCCAGAATTTCCTAGCTTTCCTCTTGGCCTCAACCTCTATTTGGGGGTGGGGAAGAGGAAGTGGTCACTATAACTTCTAACTTGCAAAATATCTGAGCTCCCCCTCCAGATCCACATGTCTAGACCAAGCCTAGAAACAAGCAATGAGAAAACATAAAATATGAACAAAACTGGGTTTATTTTTTAGGGAGACAGGAAGGAAAACTTGGACCTGCTACCAAGATCCAAGATCTGAAAAGATGTTAATATCCCTTTATCCTCCATAATGTAATCTAGAATGCCTCAGATGGAAGAGAGGCTAGAGACAATCCAGAATCTCAGCAAATACTTGGGGAAACGGAGGCTTAAAGAGAGAAAGAGACTTGCTCAAGATCTCACAGTGAGTGATAATTAGATCTAGAACTCCTATATTCTGATTCCTCTTTTCTCCCTAATATTTTAATTTATTAATTCATTTACCCATTCAGGCAAATACTTGATCAAGGCCCAGCTCTACTCTTAAGCCTTCCAAGATGCTTGGTGTTAGCTTGGCCCCTGACCCTGTTTTGTGCCTCCTGAGCCCTGTACACATACACTGACATTATGGACTTGATTCACTGCATTTTCTGACTTAGGTATGAGGGGGCTCTCTCCTCCTCTAGACTGGATTCTTCAGGATAGACACCTGGTCTTTTTTTTTTTTTTTTAATTTTATTATTATACTTTAAGTTCTAGGGTACACGTGCACAATGTATAGGTTTGATACATGGGTACACATTTGCCATATTGGTTTGCTGCACCCATCAGCCGTCATCTACATTAGATATTTCTCCTAATGCTATACCTCCCCCAGGCCCCCACTCCCCTACAGGCCCAATGTGTGATGTTCTCCGCCCTTTGTCCAAGTGTTCTCATTGTTCAATTCTCACCCCTTATTCACTTATGTAGCCCTGTCACTAGCTCAAGGCATGACATTAAGTAGATGCTGAATAAATGTTTGATGAAGGAATTAATGAATTAATAAGCTCCAATTGCTTCAAAATTCTGATTACTCATCAAGGAGCAAGGAGTACTATAGGTTCAGCAGCCTAACCTCTGTCCCAATTGCCTCCTGCAACATGGTCCAGACCTTTCTGTGAGCAGACACCATCCGTTCCTCTTGCCTTCCTGATCCTTGATTTTCTCATACTACCTGGGCAGTGTGTTTCACCTTCCTTTCAAGAGACTGATTTGTACTGATTTAGAAGTTTTGGGATATTTATTTGAACTTTAAGGTGAAAGAATAAGCCCTTAATCCCATAGGAGCTGGCATGACCATTTTTAAAGTTCAAAGTTCTCTTTACCTATTTGAGTAATCACTGAGGGCTTTCCTAGGAGAACCGAATCAAATACAACTTTTAAAAGATACAACACTGGGTCCTTAAATCCCAGAGCAAAGAAGGGAAGAGAAAGAACCAGAGAGATGCTTAACTTCCCTGCCAACCTGATTTGGATACTTTCCGATGTCCCTTAAGTCCAAGGGAAAAAAGAGCTCTCTAAGGAAAAAAGATCCTGCTCCCGAGACAAAGACCTGCAGTGGTCTGCAACTGGGCAAGATACAAACAGGCAGCCATTTCCGCCAGGTAGGCTATAAATCCAGCCGTTATTACCTTTTATTATGTTGTTTCAACAGACTCTTAAAGACAGCACAACGGTCGGTTGATAGCTGCACTAAATCTCTTTCATTTTCTCCCCATATTACTTTTGCCTCCTGAATTTTTTTCTCTCTCTTCATGAGTCAAATTTTATGGGTCTTCTCTAGAGAAGGGCTGTAGAATGGAAACATTGTTTATGATTGGGAAAGAAAACCCAACAACCCTCAAACCTCAAAACTGTGAGCTAGCAGTGAATGTGTGTGTGTAACCTATATATATAGATATTTTATATTTTATATGTATATATATATGCATACACACATATAAGGCAGAATAGCAGAGGAGAGGCACAAATCTAATGGCACAATGGGAGCTGAGATTGTGTGTGGAAGGAATGAACATAAGAACCATTTACTGTTGACATATCAAAGGCTGAAATGGAATTAAAATAAACTAAGGGTCACAATTTTTTAAAGCCTTACTTAAAGAACAGAATTCCGTTATGGGCTGAAAAGAAGTCCCAAGAATACTGTGAGGTGGAAGTGAGGCAGGGAGGGAAAGCAGGAGAGGAGGAGAGAGGAAGAGGAAGAGAGGAGGAGGAAGAAGGGGAGAAAGGAAGAGAAAAAGGAGGAGAAGGAGAGAGAACAGGAGGGAAGAAAAGGGGGGGAAAAAGAGTGGAAAGAAAGAGGAAAATGGGAATAGAATGAGAATGAGAACAAATAAGGAAAAACTAAATTCCAGAATCTTTCTGTCTGGGTTCTGAAGTAAGGCTCAGAAACATTTTCATTACATTTGATGAAGCAGATATTAAACAGATATTAACCATAGATCTTCAACAAGCTTCTATTTTATTTGTCAATCAAATATTAGTGCCTCTTAGGAAATTGAATACTAGATGCTGATCTTACTATCAGCATACAAACACACAGTGTCCCCTCTCCCACCCCCACCGATATTGGCAATCACCTTTCTTTAAGACTCCATAACTTTCCCTGTACTTATTCTTAAAGAGTCAATTAATGATCCTTCTCATCACTGAAACTGACCATATCACTCTGATTTTTCTCTGAGCCGTTTGTCCTCTTTCAGAAGTGCCTCATGATGTCTCTGGTCCATCAGACTTGGAAGATTTTTTTCATATTTGCACTGCTCTTTCTTTCAGATCTTATCAGCTCCTTGATAACTGGTATCACATTGACTTCTTCACGTTGGGCTCCTTCATTCAAAGCCTGGCTCTACATTTACTAGCTGTGTTATGTTGAGAAGTTACAATTGAACTAGAACCTGTTTCATCATCTGTTAAATGGGGGAAATACCACCATCTACATCATGGAGTGGTAGCCAGAATCAAATAAGATGATAGATGAGAAGTGCTGGCTCTATCCTGCTATCTAATTCTTGCCACTTTCTAGTTCAAAGGCAATGGGGCAAGCGACCTGGGTTTTGAAGTTTGCTTTTCTCATCAGAAAAAAAAAGTAACAACCAACCTTTGGGGACATGATAAGGTAGTATAATACTGCGGTTCTAAGTCCAGATCCTGGAGCCAGACTACATAGATTCAAATGCAAGTTGCCCTACTAATGTACGACCTTCAGGCAAATTACTGAACTTCTCTTTGCCTCTATTTACTTATTTGTTAGAAAATGTTATTATTACTTACTCCATAGTGCTCTTGTGGGGATTAAATGAGTTAATTCAAGTAAAGTGCTTAGAACAGTTCCAGACAGAGCGAGCTTTAATATATGTTAACAATTATTATTGTGATTTCAGTGAGGTAGTATGCATGAAGGACATGGACACATGGTAGGATTTCATCACGTGGTAATCCCTACTCAGGAGATAAAAATCCTTCCACTCCCAGAGTTAAAGTCTATCAATAGAGACAATACATTGCAAAGAAATGGAATTTTTATCTCCTATAATCTAGGTGAATGCTTGATACCATCATTATCGAGGAATTACTTTTCATTTGTATTTCTTATGCATCAATATTTTGTTCAGGAGAGCACTGGATCAGGGACTTGCGAATTCACTAGATAGAAAACTTCTGTTGTTTCTAATGAGGAAACCAATTCTTCAAGCCTTGTTAGAATTGCCAAACAGGGTTCCCTGCTGGGCGGCTTCATTTACTTGGCATCTCCTACTGAGAAACACCAGTACCATTCACAGATTGGGAAACGGAGAAGACAGACAACTGAATGAGAAATACCAACTTAAATGCTGAAATTTGTCATCACCTTCCAGAGAATAGGAACAGATTGTTTTTTTTTTAAGAAAATGAATTTTAGGAGTTAGGCAAATTCATTGCATTTATATCCTCTGAAAATGTCAGAGCTAAACAATGAAATGTAAGAGCTCCTACAGTGGCAAAGCTGTAATTGATTGATAGCAGCTGCTGGGAGCAGTGAGGAGAGGGTGATTCTGAGGCTACTTCCTAGTTCAGTGGGAAAGTACTATAATCCATTAGTGATGCCTGCCACAGCCACAGAGTTGGACAGTGTTGGACCAACTTGCCATGCTCTTTCTGTTTCTGATCTAGTCAAACTTCCTAATGCTACAGATGTTTTCAAATTCCCTACATTGGAAAAGGAAGGGTTTAGACTATGTTCATTTTTAAATGCCGTTTTAGTACATACAAATTTACTGAGATGTGAAGAGTTAAAAAAATAAGAATGATTTGTGTATTCTTGGCAAGCAATTGGACACTGCTAAACAGATTGTATAAACTCTTGAATAATGATGTTATTTCTTAGATAGTTTGAACTGTCTTTTCCCCATCCCCGCTGGTAATTCTGTTTTTAATCTTTACTGCCTAGGAAACCTATTTAAAAAAGGCTGACGCTTGTTTAAAATCTTTTCTAATTCTATAATAGTAAAATGTACAAAGAAATTGAACTTTACCAAGAATTTGAGGATAAGCAAAATAAGCTAGCATGTGGTCACCACAAGAAAAACATATATGATTATTGTGGGCAGTCTTCTAAGAATTTTAACTTAAAGATAAGTTTGTTTTTCTTTTTTTAGGTGGTTCATGGATTCATGGATTTTGTTTTATTGTTCCTGTTTTTGTTGTTGACCTACTAATGTAATACTAATGATAACAACTGTTTGTGATTTTTAAGCACTCTCCCTTATTTTATTTCATCCGACCTTCACATTAGCCTCATGAGGGAGGCATGATAAGAACCTTTATTCCCATTTTACAGGGAGGAACTTGAGCTTCAAAGGTAACGGGTTGGAAATATCAGTGAAATCCTGTTTTTTCTCTCTCTATCTCTCTCTCCACCTTGGGAAGGAAATTAGAGGTTGAACAAACTAATGCCATTGATTTGATTCAAAATTTGAGCCTCACATGTCTCTGTCATCAACACTAATATCCCTTGACTTAAACTAATTTAGTATCCTAATAAATATTTAAATAGAAAATATTTAATATCCTAACACATAGGTTCAAGACAAGTTGCAAATTGTCAAATGATTGATAAAAAGCACAGGATTCTATAGTACGTAAATGAAGAAAGTTACTCTCAGTGGTGAATTCAGAGAAGGATTCATAAATGAGAGGGACTTAGTTTGATTTTCAAAATTAAATAAAACAAAAAGATGTGAGATGAAAGACATCTCAGAGAAGTTTCAGAAAAGTGGTATAAAATCCTTGTCTTGAAATTCAGTAGAGAAAAAGATCCCATACAGTTCCCTGGAGTGAAACAAATGGAGGGACATAATTGGAAAATGATTTCTGACGCCTCATGTTTTTTAGTTACACCCATAGCTGCCATGTGGTCACCACAAGTGGTTCTACTGTGGCACTGATCTTGCTCAAACATACCACATGGTTTTTAGTGACAATCAGTCCTGTGTCTTCATCCTTTTTTTTTTTTTTTTTTTTTTGCCATTTGCTAGATGCATGCCCTTAAGCATATAATGTCACTGCCAGACTTCTTCTTTCCTTTTTTCTTTCTGCTTTTTGCTTAATTTTCCTGGAAGAAAAAATGATGTCTATTTCCCAGGGTTGGCATAGAATCGTGACAACCTACAAAGGGCACCTGGCGTACAGCATGTGCTCAGTGCATTAGTTCTCATCCTTGTTTCTTACTGTCACAAGCACCTATCTGACTCTAGAGGAAAGAAAATATTTGATTTTCTCTAGGCAGTACCAAGCCTGCAGACGAGAGTATCAGTGCTGAAATTGAACTTCGTGTGTATATGTGACATAGGGTTGAACATTTCATCAATTTCTAACATTGTTAAGCTAGAGATTTAGGGTAGATCTCCAGGAAAGCATGGAAGTGACTCTGAATTAAATCAACCTGGTAAATTGCTCAGGGATTGTGATGCCTTGCCACCAATACAAAAAAAATAAATCACTTCTAGTCTCTAATAATTTACAGCTTGATCTAGCAGAAGTGACTTTTCAGAAATTTTACTAAATGCTCATTTAATGAGTGTGAGGTGAGTGACACAATCTAGTATGTATGAAAACAGATAATGCTTATTATACTAGACCCTATTTCTTAGAATAAAACTTAATGCATATGAACTCAATGAGATTAGGTAAAAAGTGAAAACCTTTTGGATTTCGTGAAGAAAAAAACATACACATACATCTTTACCTATATCTATACTTACATACATATGTATGTATGTACTTACACAAGCATGTATGCACGCATTTATTTTTGAGTGTATATGGCAATTCTACCTACTGTACCAAAATATTTCCTCATGAAAGATCCTTGCAGCATAGATAAGGAACAATTATAATTAACACACCAATTTATACTATGCATGTGGATATTTCTAAAGTATAGACAAGTAATTTTTGCTATTAAGCTGTTTTATCGTAGCTTACCCCACAATCATTTTGTTTGTTTTTGAGATGGAGCCTCACTTTGTCACCCAGGCTGGAGTGCAGTGGTGCCATCTCGGCTCACTGTAGCCTTTGCCTCCTGGGTTCAAGAGATTCTCCTGCCTCAGCTTCCCAAGTAACTGGGACTACAGACAGGCTCGTGCCACCATGCCTGACTAATTTTTATATATTTTTCATAGAGTCTGGGTTTTACCATGTTGGCCAGGTTGGTCTCAAACTCCTGTCCCCAAGTGATCCTCTCGCCTTCGCCTCCCAAAGTGCTGGGATTACAGGTATGAGCCACCACATCTAGTCCTCACAATTATTTTTAATGCTGTATAGTTTGCTAAATAAAACTCTTTTAATAAGATCTGTAAAGGCTTAGTTCAGCCAGCAAGCAATACTGCACAAGCTGATCCCCATTATGGATCAATGTTCAATCGAATGTTAGAATAAAATTTATCTCTAAAGAGGTGACATGTTGATCTGCCATTACCGGTTAACATCATAACTTGAAGTGGCTTATTAAATATCATTAAGGCCTTAGGAACAGAAAATACAAGGATAGATGATGTTTCTTGGTGAGGATGGGTGGAACATAAAAGCTACCTAGAGAAGATCAAGTGGTTGATAAGGGGAGCTTGTGATGGCATTGATCATCTAACGTGGAATAGGAATGGATAAGAGGAATTAGCTCTGGGAACAGAACTACATGATGGGCAAAGGTGCCCACCGAGTTTCTTTCGTGTAGTCAACAAAATGTTTGAGCATATACAATGTAGCAGTGTATATGTTTATGCAATAGCATCTGCATATAAAAATAGCAAATGTGAAAAGCAGAGCCCTTGCCTCTTGAGATTATGTGTAGTGCACTCTCTCTAAAGGTGTGTGACCCCCCTACCAGCATCATCAGTACCACCTGGGAACTTTTCAAAAATGTAAATTCTTGACGTCCACCCCAGACCTACTAAATCAGAAGCAGTGGAATAGGACCCTCTAATCTATGTATTTAGGAGATTTTTAGATCCACTGGTCTAATGGAAAGTGTTCTAAAACTTCTGTTCCTGCTATCCTGCTCCAGCAAATGTGAGAGGGAAATAGCTTAAAATGGTGGGAAAGTTATTGATAAGGCTCCTTGATTCCTGCCTGTCCCTTTGCCTACACAAGTCATTTGGTATATCTGTGATGTTGCCTGGTGCATGCAGTCCCAAACTTTCCTGCTCACCAGAACTACTAAAGAATCATCTATTCATTCATTTATTCATTCATTTTTTTTTTCTTTGAGGTGGGTCTCTCTCTGTTACCCAGCCTGGAGTGCAGTGGCACAATCTCGGCTCGCTACAACCTCCACCTCCTGAGTTCAAGCGATTCTCCTGCCTCAGCCTCCCGAGTAGCTGGGACTACAGGCATGTGCCACCACACCTGCCTACTTTTTATATTTTTAGTAGACACAAGGTTTCGCCATGTTGGCCAGGCTGGTCTCGAACTCCTGACCTCAGGTGATCTGTCTACCTCAGCCTCCCAAAATTCTGGGATTACAGGCGTGAGCCACTGTGCCCAGCCTCATTTATTCATTCTATGAATATCTGGGAAATATTGACATTAGGCATTCATATAGGCATGAAGATGCAGTTGCAAAAAAGACAAGCATTATCTTTGCTCTTAAGGAGTTCAGAATCCGAATGGGATGTCAGAATATAAACAACATAAAATAATCATAAAAATTGCAAAAGCAAATTAAGTATTATAAGACAGTCTCTATGTGTTGTATGTTCAGGGGTGTAACTTAATCAGAGTCAAGAAGTACCTCTCTGAAGAAGTGATATTGAAGCTGAAGGATGAATAGACATTACCTGAGAAGAGAGAGCAGCCTTAGCAAAGTTCTAGAGAAAGACAAAACCTCACTGTGTTGAGGGAACTAAGAAGGGCAAGCATGAGTAGAGTGAAGAGAACAAAGGAAAAGCTGTCCTGGTTTGAGATTGAAATTGTATAGGTTGTTCAAGACCAAAGCAAGGTAGCCTGGGAGGACACCAAGAAGAACAGGGAAAGGTGAAGACTCAATTCAAGTTCAGATGGTCGCTATGGCCTCAAAAAAAAAAAAAAAGGAAAGAAAGAAATGGATGAGAGCAGAGCAATGAAGGCTGGAAGACCAGTTAGGACAATCTGCTGCTATAACCCAAGTAAGTATCCAAGTGATCAATAATAGCATGATGGGGTAGGGGAGTGTCAGGTAATGCAATAGCTTACAAAGCAGGGATCACTCCATTTACAATGGGTTGTCACTCACAGGAATAGCTTCCAAGCTATTCAGACCCAGAGATAACCCTGGACTTGGCAACTAGGTAGAGAGAAGGGGTATTCACCTATGTAATACTCTTTCAGTGACCTTAGGCAAGTCCTTGCTCGAAATATCTCCTCCTTTCTGCCACCAATCCACTCTTACCCCTTAGTTTCTTTTTCCTAAGTGTTGCACTCCCACTGTTCTTTTAAAGTGCACATGCCCTGAGGAACTAAAGCTCTGAACAGTCTTTGAGAACGCTGAGCACATCAGTTCCTTCCTGACAGAGGAGGGTTACAAGGTTCCTTGGTTACAAGGCTAATGCTCTGCTGTGACCCTGGTTTTCCTCTAACCCAGGTCAGGACAGGGATGTGATGTGACTGACACTTCTTACCCCACACATGGCCTCTGGTGACTGAAGGTTGACACTTTCACCAGCCCTCCCCCCAGGGTGCCCCGTCATCTCTCCTCCTAAAGCTGACAGCACATTGGCATTGCTGACAAATGACTCATTTCCAGCCACATAAAGTGGCTTCAATCTTCTCTTTTTGAAGTCTCACAGATTACCTCCTCCGCCTCCTGCTTTTCTGACAACTTCGCTCCAGCAGTGCATTATGTTAAAAACCACACTTATTATGCCAGAGTGGATCTGGCACAATTAGAATTCAGTTTCTATAACAGATGTTGATATGCCTGTAATGACCTGCTTGGCTCAATGCTCCTGCAGGCCTGTGACCTGCACAGCTAGTGTCACAGGACCCAGTGTCCTGCCTGCAGAAATCCCATCTCCAAAGGGAGAAGAGACTGTCCCTCCTTCTGCATTCTTTTAATTATATTTGAATGTGGGGTGCCACCATGAACTGTCACCCAAGTCAGAAACCAAGGTGCTCATTCAGATTTCTTCCCCACCTTTATCCCTCTTAGCCAGTCACCAAGTTTCCTTCTTGCTTTTGCTTTGACATCTCTCCAAAGGCCCACTACCATGCCCCTGGATCACACTACCATCACCCTTCTTTTAGAATATTGAACAATCCTCCTTCCATATCTCTGCCTCCAGTCCTGCCTTTCCAAAACAGGCTCCAAAGTAATGGTTCTAAAATGCAGAATTATTCATCTACACTCACTGCTCTCAATCCTTTAATAGCATCCCATTGACTTTGGGATAAAGGCTTCAGCTTAGAATTCAAAGTTCTCTCCAAAGGCCTCTCTTGCTTCTTTACTCCAGACCACCTTCACCCAAAATCTGTTATGCAAGTAGGTATCAAACTATCTGGAGGTTGCCTCGTACACCCTATTCCTGGGTTCCTTTATATCTTTGCTTAAGTTCTTACCTGGAATTCCTGGTTTTCCTTTTTCTTTGCCTCACTAATATCTTCTCATTCTGCAGGGCTCATTTCACCTCCAGGTAATCTTTCATGAAATGCCCTCCTCAAAGATATTAAGAGCCCCTTTTTGAGACTGAAAGAGTCTATGTTCCCCTCTATCCTGCCATGAATCTCATTAATATATTGGTTCTTTTGCTTGTCTTCTGTCCCACTGAACTATGAGCTCTTTGAAGGCACAAGTGGTGCCTTAGGCAACTCAGCACACCCAGAGACATACAGAGCAAAAGGTAATTGACTATAGAATGCATCCTTCCAGCCTGCAGTTCAGCTTTGATAATGGTTAGTATGTGTATAGTGGTCCTCCATATATGACACATTTTAGCATCTGCCAGCCCATTTAATCTTCACAACAAACCTGTAAGGAAGTCATTTTAACTGATTTTACAGATGAGAAAACTGAGCCTCAGGGAGGTGGAATAACTTGCTTGTTTTCACGCAGCTAGACAGAAGGCAGTGCAGTATTTACTGAGGGACATCTACATGGAGTTGGGTAAGAAAACATTATCACTATAGAGTTAAGCCACGAAGGATTGGAAAGAATTTGTCAGTTGGAGTAAAGTGGGATAAGTGGGAAGATTATTCCCAAAAAACAAAAAGTGTATTTCTAAATATCGATGTCATCATGAACAAAGGCACACAGCTATGAGGGAGAGATGCGATTAAAAATAAAGTCCTAGTCTGAATACATTTCTACCAATTACTAGCTGTGTGATCTGGAAGAGTTGCCTAACCTCAGATTTTTCATATGTAAAATGAGAATAATAAAAGCTCCAAAGCCCTTAGATTAATATAAAGATACAATTAAATACATGTGTATTACACATTATATACAACTCTGTGTGTGTGTGTGTATGTATGTGTGTATGTGTGTGCTTGTGTGTGCATGCGGGTATCTTCCTAAGAAAATACTCTGACAAGCAGCAATGGCTCAATACATGTTAGCTATTTCTAGTAATGCTATTCCAATTATCTATTGTTATGAAAGAAACTACTCCAAAGCATAATACTATCAAACAACCATTGTTTTGTGCATCACAAGAACTCAGTAGAAGAGTTGTCTCCAACCTATGCAGCATGAACTGGAGCACCCACTTCCAGGATGACTTCTTCACTCACTCACCTGGTGCTTATGGGCTGGGTTGTCATCTGTGTAGGGAAAAGGTGGTACTTGTCAGCCAGGTATCCAGCTCAGGCTGTTGACGAGGGTAGCAGCAAAGACCAGATTGATCAGGATGTTCTCTCCATGTCTCTCAGGCTTATCCCTGAGTCGTGACTTGTTTCCCAGAGGGGAAAGAGACATAAGCAGAATCTACAAGGCTTCTTACGAGATAGCTTCAGAAGTTACAGGAAGTCCCTTCTGACACATTCTGTTGGTCAAATAAGTAGGACAGCCATCCCAGATTCCAAGGGAGACAATTAGATTCTACCTTTCAGTGAGAGGTTGACAAGGAATTTGTGGCCATCTTCAATATACCACACAACTGGTACTACTAGTGGTGCTACTAGCACTATTATGGCATTTAGAAGTGACTGCAGTCATTCCACTGTGGTGAGCATGTAGAGTGTACATAAAAAAGGGATGACTGGGGGATGAAGCCGCTGAGAAACTGCTACATCGACGTGGTAGAGTAGAAGCAGTAACATTCTAGTCTCTTCACTACACCCCACAAAGCCAGTGAAAACTAAGCAAGTGAATTTCCCAACCCCAGGGGGTGCAGGTATAAACTAGGGAGTCAGAAGCTACACTCTGAAAAAGAGTGAGACCGCTAGGAGCATCCCTGGGATTTCTTTTCTGACTCACCTGAAATGAAGCAGCCTACTCTCCCTAGCCTCTTTCTTTCTCTTACCTGATGGAGGTCACACTGAGTTATTTTTCCAAACTTTGGAGGTAAGAGAATCAAAGGTCTCAGCTATCTTGGCCATCACAAGCCAGAGTTACTCATGGGGAACAAGGCAGGAAGCATAAAGACGACACAGCAAAGCGGATGTTGTACATAAAAGACACTTTCCAGCACAATGTAGTTCACATTTCTTCCCTTACTTACTGTGCTGATTTTTTTTTTAACCATATGGGTTTTTGTCGCCACAAGATACGTATGACCTCTTTTCTCAGTTCATTGATCCGGTAAAACACACACACACACACACACTTATCTTTGGGGCCGACCTGTTCTTACCTGTTAATTCTATTAGTGTCCCTGTTATAAAGGCTATAGTCTAAGAGAGATCTATATAATTTAATGACATCTCCTGTACTTCTGTTCTTATTAATTCCTGACACGAATAACACATACAAAATTAAATGCATTTTAAAAAGTACATTCAAAGTACATTTTAAAAGTACATTCAAAGAACACATACAAAATTAAATGTATTTTTTAAAGTACATTCAAAGACATCCTTTCACACACACATATATTCCATTCTCAAACATATCCCCATTTGGATGATAAATTACATGTTTGCCTAACTGTCAAACATACAAAGTACACCGCTGCAAAACATACCGTTCACAGACAAGCACTTAAACACATAGAAACACACTGAATTCCCCTTCTCCTTGCAAATACACACAAAGATAATCAACCACTCTAAAATGCACACACAAACACACACACACTCATAATAATACAGAGATGCCCTCAATTTCTAAATGCACACTTTTAAATCCTTGCCTAAATTATCCTCCCTGTACAAATAGCACACACCCATTCACATATTAATACTGACAGACTCTCATACCCACAAACATGCAAGAGAGAAATCTAGGAAAACAACACACACACAAAAAGAAAAATATATATATAAACATGTAGACTAATGCACTCTCTCAGTATTCCCTGTACATGTGACACCTCTAAGGAGGCTGTTGATAGATCCTGGACACAAAAAAATGCCCACGTTCAAATGAATTTCTCCATACCCACATATTACAGACAAATCCAAGCATATCCTTTTTTTAATTGTGGTAGAATCAAGCGTCTACTTTCAAATACAAAATCACATATAGAATATAATAAATAAAACATATTCATGCGTAATCACACACACACAACTTCTGGCCTTAAGTTATCTTCTTCCACCAATATTGTCTCTCATTTCATCTTAAAATCCAGCCTTCACTCAGAAGATCATCTTTATGGAAATCTTCCCATAAACAAACAAGTCCTCTCTTTTTAACACATATGTCCGAGTGCAGAAAATCCCTCTGCCCGAGGTGGCTCCTGACTCCCTGGTGTCCCAGACTAACTGTCCTGGCCACCAACAAAGACTCCAGAAACACCATTGCAATTCTTTAATTGGCCTCAATTTAGACAGACTAATAGCTCTAGAAATCTCAGAGGACAAAAGATAACACTTAATAAGGATGGCTGCTTAAAAAGGAACAAGGTCATGTCCTTTGCAGGAACAAGGATGGAGCTCGAAACCATTTTACTCAGCAAACTAACACAGAAACAGAAAACCAGACACCACATGTTCTCACCTTTAAGTGGGAGCTGAACACATGGACACAGGGCAGACAACAACACACACTGGGGCCTGTCATCGGGTGAATGGGGGGTGGGGAGAGGGAAAGCATGAGGAAAAATAGCTAATGCATGCTAGGCTTAATATCTAGATGGTGGATTGACAGGTGCAGCAAACCACCATGGCACACATTTACTTACGTAACAAACCTACACATCTTGCACATGTATCCCTGAAGTTAATATAAAATAAAATAAAAAGGATGACTGCTAATACTGAAAGCAAAGGGCCAGGTGCTGAGGGAAACAATTGAACCTTGAGTCAGGATGTCGGCTCTAGTCTTATCTCTGCCACAAATTTGCTGGGGGACCTAAGACAAATTCCTCTCACTCCCTGGCCCTTGTCTCTTCACCTGTGAAATTAAATTTTGGACATGAGGTTCTGTTTTCTAAGATCTTAAAGCTGTAATCCAAAGTATGTGAACATTTCTGGACCCAAAACTGCTAGCAGGTAAAAACTGTTATTTTGATTAGAAAAGGGCACTGAATCCTTCTGCCTAAGTGGTATAGGAAAAGGTGTGCAAAATTCGGAATTAAAAAAAATCTCAGTTCTTTGGAAGTTCTGGCTAGGGTAATCAGGCAAGAGAAAGAAATAAAGGGTATTCAGTTAGGAAAAGACGAAGTCAAATTGTCCCTGTTTGCAGATAACATGATTGTATATTTAGAAAACCCATTTTCTCAGCCCAAAATCTCCTTAAAGCTGATAAGCAACTTCAGCAAAGTCTCAGGATACAAAATCAATGTACAAAAATCACATGCATTCTTATACACCAGTAACAGACAAACAGAGAGCCAAATCATGAATGAACTCCCATTCACAATAGCTTCAAAGAGAATAAAATACCTAGGAATCAAACTTACAAGGGATGTAAAGGATCTCTTCAAGGAGAACTCAGTGAAATAAAAGAGGACACAAACAAATGGAAGAACATACCATGCTCAAGGATAGGAAGAATCAATATTGTGAAAATGGCCATACTGCCGAAGGTAATTTATAGATTCAATGCCATCCCCATTAAGCTACCAATGACTTTCTTCACAGAACTGGAAAAAACTGCTTTAAAGTTCATATGGAACCAAAAAGGAGCCCGCATTGCCAAGACAATCCTAAGTCAAAAGAACAAAGCTGGAGGCATCATGCTACCTGACTTCAAACTATACTACAAGGCTACAGTGACCAAAACAGCATGATACTGGTACCAAAACAGACATATAGACTAATGGAACAGAACAGAGCCCTCAGAAATAATACCACACATCTACAAACATCTGATCTTTGATAAACCTGACAAAAACAAGAGATGGGGAAAGGATTCCCTATTTAATAAATGGTGATGGGAAAATTGGCTAGCCATAAGTAGAAAGCTGAAACTGGATCCTTTCCTTACTCCTTATACAAAAATAAATTTAAGATGGAATAGAGACTTAAATGTTAGACCTAAAACCATAAAAACCCTAGAAGAAAACCTAGGTAATACCATTCAGGACATAGGCATGGGCAAGGGCGTCATGTCTAAAACACCAAAAGCAATGGCAACAAAAGCCAAAATTGACAAATGAGATCTAATTAAACTAAAGAGCTTCTGCACAGCAAAAGAAACTACCATCAGAGTGAACAGCAAACCTACAGAATGGGAGAAAATTTTTGCAATCTACTCATCTGACAAAGGGCTAATATCCAGAACCTATAAAGAACTCAATCAAATTTACAAGAAAAAAACAACCCCATCAAAAAGTGGGCAAAGGATATGAACAGACATTTCTCAAAAGAAGACATTCATACAGCCAACAGACAGATGAAGAAATGCTCGTCATCACTCGCCATCAGAAAAATGCAAATCAAAACCACAATGAGATACCATCTCACACCAGTTAGAATGGCAATCATTAAAAACTCAGGAAACAACACGTGCTGGAAAGGATGTGGAGAAATGGGAACACTTCTACACCGTTGGTGGGACTGTAAACTAGTTCAACCATTGTGAAAAACATTGTGGTGGTTCCTCAAGGATCTAGAACTAGAAACACCATTTGACCCAGCCATCCCATTACTGGGGATATACCCAAAGGATTATAAGTCATGCTGCTATAAAGACACATGCACACGTATGTTTATTGCGGCACTATTCACAATAGCAAAGACTTGGAATCAACCCAAATGTCCATCAGTGACAGACTGGATTAAGAAAATGTGGCACATATACACCATGGAATACTATGCAGCAATAAAAAAGGATGAGTTTGTGTCCTTTGTAGGGACATGGATGCAGCTGGAAACCATCATTCTCAGCAAACTATCACAAGAACAGAAAACCAAACACTGCATGTTCTCACTCATAGGTGGGAACTGAACAATAAAATCACTTGAACTCAGGAAGGGGAACATCACACACCGGGGTCTATCATGGGGAAGGGGGATGGGGAGGGATTGCATTGGGAGTTATACCTGATGTAAATGACGAGTTGATGGGTGCTGACGAGTTGATGGGTGCAGCACACCAACATAGCACAAGTATACATATGTAACGAACCTGCATGTTATGCACATGTACCCTAGAACTTAAAGTATAAGAATAAAAAAAAAAAGAAAATGTGGCACATATACACTATGGAATACTATGCAGCCATAAAAAAGGATGAGTTCATGTCCTTTATAGGGACATGGATGCAGCTGGAAACCGTCATTCTCAGCAAACTATCACAAGAACAGAAAACCAAATACTGCATGTTCTCACTCATAGGTGGGAATTGAACACTGAGATCACTTGGACACAGGAAGGGGAACATCACACACCGGGGTCTATCATGGGGAAGGGGGATGGGGAGGGATTGCATTGGGAGTTATACCTGATGTAAATGACGAGTTGATGGGTGCTGACGAGTTGATGGGTGCAGGACACCAACATGGCACATGTACACATATGTAACAAACCTGCACGTTGTGCACATGTACCCTAGAACTTAAAGTGTAATTAAAAAAAAAAAAAAAATCTCAGTTCACATTTTTTCTCTGCCCCGAATTAATTAAATAAATTTTATTTGTTTAGCAGTTACCTTGCACCAGGTGTGGTGTTGAGTACAGGACAGGAGACTCACCTGAAACAACCTCTTGTCTTTGCAATTCAGGCGAAAGAATAAAGAATAGGACATCAACAAAGAATCTGGATATAAATTATTCACAAGCTGTGAAAGAGATATTTCGGTCATATTATCACACCTTACAAAATCAACTTTCATCTGTTTTTTTCATGAGTCCACTTTTGACTCTGGCTTACACACATCTTGATTTACCAAAAGTGCAGGGCAAGCTCGAAAGCTGCTTCCCAACTCATCTATGTTTTGACAATGAGCCTTTATTTGTGATATGGCAGGAAGAGCTTAGCAGCCCATAACCTGTTCTTGAAGTTGTGCAGTACTGCACAGCACTGATACTAATTTCATTACTTTTATTCATCCAGCCTTGGGTACTTCAGCTCGTTGGGTTCCAGCGGCGATTAATTGGTAGAGCTCCCACTGACTCCTGATTAGCTGCTTTTGATTAGGGCCTAATGACTTCATTTGGTCCTTAATTCAGGGGGATGAGTTGCAAAACTGCCTGCAAACTGCTCAAACAGAATTACATTTTTTTCCAAGCCCTGAAGACATCACTTAAACTCCGCATACACAGTATTCTCCCTCCCTTGTTCCTCTTCCTATTGCCTCTGGACCACCCTGTACAGAAGCAAGACAAAAAGGAATCTTGTGACCCAGCTCCCGGCTGCTAGAGCAGATGTCACACAAAAAAGGCCTGGAAGTTGACAGGCTGGCTCCTAGGAGGAAGTCACCCCCTACAGCACTAACTCCTGCCCAGTGCCTAAAGGAAAGTCTTGGTATGTAAGAATTGTTTTGAAGTCTTCACCTGCCACATTTGCTGCTTGCCTTCTTCGGAACAAGATACTCTCTTGATCTTTGCCTTAATCTTCTGCTACAAACACCTGGAAACCTTCAAGCCTTCAACCTGTAACCCGCAGCAAAGGTCAGAAAACATAAAGAAAACAGTTTCCACCCCAGAATCCCAATGGACAGTTGCTGCTGCTGGTCTGTGATACTGGCTCGGACTTCCGAGACCACAGATCCTAACATTCTGGACTAGGGAGCAAGATAGTCACAGATACTCAAATCCTCTTGGGGCGCATGTTTAATATGCAGATACCCGAACTTCGGAGGCCCATCTCAGAAGGTTGCTTAATTTAACATTCTTTTCTACAGATTTATTTATTTCTCAAAAGTAAGCAGTTTGACAAACATTTATTTAACATTTACCATGTGCCAGATGCTATGTTAGTTTTCAGGTAAACACAGGAGACCAAGACTCCATCTTTAGCATCTAAGAGCACATTATCTACTGTGGAGGCAAATCTTTGATTGATAGGTAAACACTCTACAGTCAGTGTCTGGGGTGTAATAAGTGATAATTACAATTATATATGTATGTATCTTTATGTATGTATATATGGTGCATATACATTTCTGTGTGCATATATAGTGTGTGTATATATATCAATATGCTAATATGCAAACCATTTAAAATGCTGTAAAGAAAGAAATATCCTGTCTTCCCTCAGCCCTCAAAGTGCTCGCCCCAGAGTCAACTGCTGTTAGCAGTCACTTGCATTCACCTGCAAACATTTCATAGTCATCTGTACACATTTTTAAATGAGGAAAGTAAAATTAAGAAGGAAAAATATGACTTGCCCAAAGTAGGGTGACAATGACAGAGGCTTTTATGGCTCCTGTACTCTCAGTCGTGCTCTCTTCCAAGAAACTTTTAATGGCATTGCCTGGCTCAAGAGACTAGTCCAGAAAACTTATGCTGGTTACATGCAGCCTCAAGAGAACTGTACCTTGCAAAACCAACAAAGAGCTAAAAGAAAGACATGATGGGGACAGAGGGTGCTAGGAGACAGATCAAAGAACTTCACAGGACCTCCTAGACTATAAGACATCACCCACACAAATTCTTCCAGAACTGCCAAGAGCTGTCCCTAATTCCTGTCCCTTGCCTTCTTATCAATGCTGAACCAGGCATTGGGCAGGTCCTTAGAATCTGGTGCCCACCACTCTCTGGCCTTGACTTCTGCATTTGACTCTGACACAGGCCATCCCAAATGCTGGTTTTCCCTATACCAGTGATTGATGGTACTTAATTCATGCCTCCTATATACTCAAAATCTTCAGCTCCTGTTTGTGATTCTTTGTGCATGTCTGGGTTTCAACAGCTTGCAAAGATCCTTTAAGTCAAGTGACCATTATAGCAAGCAATGATATATATAGGATGCTCTGCAGTGAGTGAGGTAGCACAGTGGGAAAATACGAACTTCCTAGACATATAGACCTGGTCTCTGATTTCAGTGATAAACATTGGGTAAATTACAGAACTGTAAAATTCAGTTTCTATATATAAAAAATGAAGGATCATATCTGCTTATCAAACTTTTCGCAGAATTAGATGACATAAGGAACTTTTAATGTGTCTGATGTGTAATGGGTGTTCCAGGTGGTCCATAAATAATAAACACTATTATATTCTCCTCCATTTTATTTATTGTTAGTATCACTTAGTAAAACAAACAAGCCCCTGTGGCCAGTGACTATGTCGTTTCATGGATATTTGTATGTCCATCATCAAACACTGTGGCTGATAACACAGAACATATTTAATAAACATTCACTAGAAGAAAGAATAGATAGAAGAATGAACAAATTGTGTCTTTTGATTGTTAGCTCCATCTTAACTAAAATGATAACTCTTGATTTGGATCTCAGAGAAAAATAGAAGGCATTTCAAGCCAAGGGAAAGTTACAAGCAAAGGCAACTTAGTATGGGGAGCCACAGCATTTAAGGGTCTAGGTGAAAATCAATGTGTCTGGAGTCGAAGATTGATACACATCACTCATGAGTGAGATGTTGCCTATGACAACATTCCACGCAGAGCAGCTTTTCCATAGATGTTTGATACATAATGCTGAGAAAAAAACACACACCAAACTGATGAGAAAGACTGAAGCAAATCCAGCAATTTTGTCAGATTTATTCAAAGTACTCACTTGGGAAAGCCATGAAATGGGCTCACTTTGTGTCATTCCTTGGCGCCCCAAAGAGGCTGACATGGAGTTCCTGGTCAGTAAGTGGAGGCTACACATGCCAGGCTAAGATCAGACAGATGGAGGTGCAGGGGTTGCAGCTGAAACTGGCCAAAGTATAAGCCTGCTTTTAGGTCTTATAGAATCTTAAACATGCTATAGCTTGCTTTCCATGTCTTTACCTGTTCTTTCCTGCACAAATTGGGCAAAGTGAGGTGGCAATAAATTGATGTAATGTACCAAATTGCATTTTCTTCAGTTTGCTGGATTTCTTTCCCAGCAAATGAAATTAGGGGGATTTCAAGCAAGCATTATCCTTGGGGAATTAGTGATGCACTCTTAGCAAATTGGGCACAAAACACTGGTATTTTTGGTGATGTTTAGAGATGGGTGGGGCAAGGGGCATCATTGGAGGGATGGGAGAAGATAAAAGGTGATGCTGCAGATAAGGGGGCTATTACTGCCAAACCTCTGATTCTATGATGCTACTGTGACACATGTCTTCTTCAATAGCATTATTTGTAATCATACCTGCCATTTATTGAGCACCTGCCAAGTGCTAGGAACTGTGCTAAGCATTTCACACACATTATTTAATTTAATCTTCATAACTATCCTGTGAGGAATACATTATCACCTCCATGTAACAGATAAAGAAACTTCAAACCAGAGAAGACAGTGAACTTGCCTGGTGTCACATTGCAAACTGGTGACAAACTGCAGTGCTAACAGAGGTCCCTGTGACTCTAAACATTACGTCCTAATCCTTTCACTTTATTTATTTCTATTTCAAGGCTCAATGTGAGGTCCTGCTTTAGGGCAGTGTGAGACTGTTTGCTCCATAGTGAAACAAACAGACAATAGCAAGGAAGTGTTTGTCTCTATTCTACTTTGTAATCCAGCAAATTTGAGGCAGCTTTCAATAATATCTACAATGAAATGGAAAACTACAAATACAGGCAAAATAGAAGATCCAGACCAAAGTAAAAAGTACTGGAATCTAGATATGCAATGTCTACCATTAAAAAATTATTAAATATAAACAGCAAAATCAACATTGAGCATCCTTTCTGCTGAAGTGAAAAAGAAAACATGATTTGTTACTTCTTGTCCAGTATTTATGAAGAAAAAGCATATCCATTCTTTAGAGGAAGCAAAAGCTTATCATCCCATAAGCTTGAGAGTTCACTACGTGCTAATCACAGAGTGAGTGGCTAGAAATATGGTGGGAAACAAAACAAGCATGATACCTGCCTCTTGGAGCCTGCAGTCTAGTGGGAACATGGCCCTTAAAAACACAGTCAAATTTTAACTATACAAAGAGGTGTCAAGACAACAGCGTTACTTAACCCAGTCTGGGAGGAGTGATGAAGATTTCCTAGTGAAAGTGATATTTAACCGGGGCAGAAATGATATTCAAGCAGAGGTAGAAGAATGAATATTAGACAGATAAAAGGTAAGGACTTAGGGCATTAGGCAAGGAGAATGTGACTGACAGAGGAATGCCATTTGCAAATGCCCAGAGCTGTGTGATACAGTTTGGCTATGTCCCCACCCAAATCTCATCTTGAATTGGAGCTCTTACAATTCCCACGTGTTGTGGGAAGGACCTTGTGACAGGTAATTGAATCATGGGGGCAGGTCCTTCCCATGCCATTCTCATGATAGTGAATAAGTCTCGTGGGAACTGATGGTTTTATAAAGGGGAGCTCCCCTGTACACTCTCTCTTGCCTGTTGCCATGTAAGACATGACTTTGCTTCTCCTTTGTCTGCCATGATTGTGAGGCCTCCCCAGCCATGTGGAGCTGTCTGTGAGTCAAGTAAACCTCTTTCTTTTATAAACTACCCAGTCTCAAGTATGTCTTTATTAGCAGCATAAAAAAGGGCTAAGATGCTGTGTGAGAGTATCTCACATTCAAGAGTGACAGAAGTCCAGTGTGGCTATAATACAGTAAAAGACAGAATGGGAGATGAGATTAGGACACATATAACCAGGAGGTGGTACTGGGGCCAGTTCATACTAGCTGGTGACAGCTCATTGTGCCTCTCTTTTCCAACTAGGGTAGTAGCTTAAGATCAACCACAGTGGGAGTATTTATACTAAGGAAACAACAAACAGCATATATGAGGGCTGTTTATTTCCTGCACCAGTATTCAGCATCTCACCACTGCATTTGACCATATTTCCAGGTGGTGGTAGTTCTGCCAAGAAAGTAGCATGGAGGGAAAATCAGCTATCACTAAGAACAGGGAAAACTTCACAGAAGGATGGCTTTTAGACTGATACCAACAGTAAGCTAAAGTCAAGTGCAGCAGGTTGGGACGCTGAGTTTGGATAGTCAGTCAGCAGCCAACAACTGGTAGGGAAGCAGGAATGTTTAACCTTAGAGAGAGGCTATGTGGACAGAGAGACGCAATCTAGAGAGAATCTGCTAACTATTAGAAAACAGCAGTAGGGTATTCAAAAAGAAGTCAGGGGCCAGGCACGGTGGCTCACACCTGTAATCTCAGCACTTTGGGGAGGTCGAGGCAGGCAGATCACATAAGGCCAGGTGTTCGAGACCAGCCTTGCCAATATGATGAAATCCCACCTCTACTAAAAATACAAAAATTAGCTGGGTGTGGTGGTGAGCATCTTAGCTACCTGGGTGGCTGAGGCACAAGAATCACTTGAACCCAGGAGACGGACGTTGCAGTGTGCTGAGATCTCACCACTGCATTCCAGCCAGGGCCAAAAGAGTGAGACTCTGTCTCAAAAAAAAAAAAAAAAGAAGAAGAGTCAGTATTAGGAGACCAAGTAGGCAATTAGGCAATTAGCACTTACTAATCAGTGTCTAGTATTCCAGAGGAGGAATATGATACGCTGGAAACAGGAGACAGGACTCTGAGACACCAAGTGAGACTCAGTCCTGCAGTACGTCAAGCCGGGCAGGTAATTTAGAGAAAGACCCAGGGATGACATCTGGGGCCCCAGGTGAGGGTCTTCCTCTTAGGAAAATGCAAGTGCTCAAGAGCTGGGTCAAAAGGGGACAAGCATATAACCTTACTAGGTACAGAATGCTCTGTTTGCCATCCTGCCTCTTGTTCACTTTCTGATGCATCAAATAGCTTGGGACTGAGCTGCACACAGGCCTCTGGTCACCCCAGGTGTGTGGATAGAGGAGACAAGAGCAGAAGTAAGCTAGGATTCCTTGATGTGAGGATACGGATGACAACAAAGTGGTAAAGGTGGGTAAGGGGAGGAGAAATAACAAGAGCAGCTTTGCGTGAAGAGCGGCAGTTCTAGGAGATAAAGTTGGGAAGGTTAATTAGAGCCAAGATGTTAAGTCCCTTAAATACTTGGCTAAGATGTTTTAACTTTATCCAGCAGCAATGGGAGCCATGAAGAGTGTACATGCAGGGTCATTAATGACGTGTCCAGAGCCACACTTTGAGACTAATCTGGGGCTGATACATACACTTGGGAATGGGTGGGAGAGGAGCTGGGGGTCCTACAGCACTCACGTAGCACCACATTCACAGAGGACACTTCTAAAATGTAGTGAGGAAAATGGCATTTGAGTTTGGTGACATCATTTCTCACTAGTGTAAACTCTTTATTTTTCTCATGTACCTCTCTTCTGCCCCAACCCACCCGCCAACGTATTGAATTCCTTTTCACTTTCAGGAGATTGTCTTATGAGAAACTATTTCCCCAGAAAGTTTGACTACCTTCAGTTTTCCCCAAAGTTTAAAATTTTACTCTGTATAAATGTGACCATGATTTTTTCCAAAATGCATGTGCTATTTTCTGTTCCCCTATGGTAAACTGAGACAACATGTTGGAGATGAGGTGGTTAGTTTGCAAAAAAAAAAAAAAACAAAAAACAAACACCTTTAATTCCTTCAAAAATGCCACATCATGTTCTGTTAAATTTTAGTTCTATTAAATTTCTATTAAATTCACTAAAGAAACCTACAAGAAACTTAACCTCAAAACTCCATCCTTAGCAAATGTAAATCTCAGGAGCACAGAGGTGATTACTCTCCTAAAATTGAGCACTGACGAGTCTAGTAATATTCCTACATCTGAGTCAGGACAGCTGGATTTAAGTTTTGGTTCTGCCACTTTATGGTTATGTGATTTTAGACAAGTCATATTGTCGCTATAAGCCTCAGTTTCTCCCTCTGTAATATGGGACTGAAAATCTCTGTATTGCCTGAGAGAATTATTGTGAGGATCAAATGAGATAATGTACAGTAAAGTTTTTTTTTAACTGCAAAATATTGCTCAAATGACAAGGAGAGATTCCATCATCTGTGGTTCCTTTTCTTTGGAGATTTTCATGCACTTCCAAGTCTAAATGGGAAGTTCCCTATGGCACAGTGTAAGTTAACACTCATTAGATGGGCTAGCCGACCTTCTCACTGACTGCTGGTAAACCATAATTTTCCTCTCCTTTTGCACAGATTATTTTTTTACTTGAAAGGAGGGTTATGAGGGAAAGGTAAGGAAAGCAGCCTCAGGTAATAAATCCCAGCTTGCCTGACTCCAAGTTGCAGGTGGCTAAGGAGGTGATTGGCCCTGGTTCTGGAAGCTCCCTCCTCAGTCACAGTCGGCTCTACCTTTTGTAACCTCACCCTTGAAGGCTGAGGGAAGAGGAAGGTCACACTCTTCGGATCTTCCTGTCTGATTAGATCTAGTAAGGACATTGTAAGCTTTCCTCCCAAGATGAGGCAGCTCTGTCAGATCTGAGAGACATTTATCTTCCTGAAACACACACTAACTAATCTGTCAGTCACAGATGAAGATAAGGGGATAATGAGCAGGAAGGAAGGGGAAGTGGCCATTTTGATAGGCAGGGAGCACATTCTTAGGGTCATGCCTCCTCCCATACTTGGAGAGGAAAGATAGCTGATACAACATTCATGGAGGAGAGCAGGGAGGCATGCAAAGCCCTGCAGTGTTTATGGGAGGAAGAGTTCAAAGACCAGAATGCAAATTTCAGCCTGGTCACCTCTCAGCTGGGTGATTTCTCTGAGCTGCAGTTTACTAGTCCATAAAGTGAGAACACTGATGGTGGTGATGATACTTTCCTAAAAATCACAGGATTATCTGACTATTCAGTAAGACAAGAGGTGTGACAGCATACTTCCCCCTGCCTTCCTTATGCCTCCTGCATCCCATATCCCACACCCCATGCTCTTTCCATCAAAACTGACCCGTTTGTGTAGTTGATAAATTTACCAATCCCTGCTGTTAAACATGTTGGTGCAAACAGTTGATATTTCAGCCTTCTGATGAAACTGGGTTGCCTTGTGCATTGTTAACAGCCTCGTGATGTCTTCAATTATTTAATTTCCATACTAGAGGGACGAATTAAGAATCCCTGGAAGGCTGCACAGGGGTGGGCAACAGAACTAGAAGAGCCTGAATAGGCAGGCTTCATGAGTTCAGCTTTCACTTCAACGATAGCAAACCCCTTATCTATTTTACAAATTGGATTTCCTCGAAGGATATACCTGAATAGAAGAGAGCTTCTTCAGAGGAGAAAAAAAGAGATAGTAATAAAACATTAGGCTGGAAGCCGTGGCTCATGCCTGTAATCCCAGCACTTTGGGAGGCTGAGGCAGGCAGATTGCTTGACTTTAAGAGTTCAAGACCAACCTACACAATATGGTGAAACCTCATTTCTACCAGAAAAAAAAAAAAAAATTTTGTGGTGGCATGTGTCTGTGGTTGCAGCTACTTGGGAGGCTGTGATGGGAAGATTACTTGAGCCTGGGAGGCAGAGTGTGAAGTGAGCTGAGATTGCACCAACCACTGCACTCCAGCCTGGGTGACAATGAGACTCTGTCTAAAAAATCATCATCATCATCACTGATATGGTTTGACTGTGTCCCCAGCCAAATTTCATCTTGAATTGTAGCTTCCATAATTCCCACATGTGGTGGGAGGGACCCAGTGGGAGGTAATTGAATCATGGCGGCAGGTCTTTCCCATGCTGTTTTCGTGATACTAAGTAAAGTCTCATGAGATCTGATGGTTATTATCAGGGGAGTTTTCCTGCACAAGCTCTCTTTGCTTGCTGCCATGCATGTAAGATGTGACTTGCTTCTCCTTGCCTTCCACCATGATTGTGAGGCTTTCCCAGCCACATGGAACTGTATATCCAATTAAACCTCTTCTTTTGGTAAATTATCCAGTCTTGGGTATGTTTTTATCAACTGCGTGAAAACAGACTAATATAATAATGATATTTAAAACTAAGAAATACAGTGACAGAAAGGGGATACCTTAGGGCAAACCTGTCCAGGCACCCCTGTAGCTTGCCCAGAGCTTAGAAGGTCAAACATAAATATGATACAAACAGATAGATGAGTGAATGATCAATGAATAAAACTGTTTAAGTAGGGACTGCATCCCACGATGGAGGGCAGTAAGTGGGACAATACTGACCTGGTCATATGTTGCTGCCATCATGCACACTCTCACCTGTTTTTCTCACTTTCCAGATATCACCCCCACTGTCCTGTAGACATGACCTTCCAGCTCCCCTACAGGGGCTGATGAAGGAGAAATTGAAAGCATCAGCAGTTTCAGTTCCTGCTTAAGGCTACCTCAAGAAAAGCCCATTTTCCAGGTTTTAGCTCATAAGAGCATCAGAGTATCTGTGATTTCCCAGAGGATGGAGGACCTCATCTGCTATCCAGATGGGTCTCCACCAACTTTTCCCTTCACGAATGAACAGCTGTAGCAGTCATAATAATGACAATGCCAACCATAGCAATGGTGTACCAGGCCCCGTGCTAAGTACTTACACACATTACCCCTTTTCCCAAGATTATTCTGCAAGATAGACATTAGCACCTCCCTCTTATAAATGAAAACAGCAAGGCTCACAGCAGTCATATATATTGCCCAAGGTCATATGTTGCTAAGTAACAATGCTGAGATTCAAACATAGGTCTTTCTTTCACTCCCAAATCTAACTTATGTACTGTGCTAAGCTGACAATAATGTACTGTGCTAAGCTGACTTGGAGATTATACTATGTTGGAACTTCACACCCAAATCTAACTTATGTACTTTCACTCCCAAATCTAACTTATGTACTGTGCTAAGCTAACAATAATGTACTGTGCTAAGCTGACTTGGAGATTATACTATGTTGGAACTTCACACCACCCCTGGATGAACACTTCTCAGGGTTTTGCAGAAAGACCACTGTTTCAGCCCTCTCCAGCCTTATATTTCCAGAGTAATTCTAATCTCTTTGGTCTAATCAACTGAAGACTAAAAACTGGACAAATTGATGAGTGAGTGATTGAAGAAATGCATAGGTAAATGAGTGAAGGACAAAGTAAGTGAATGAATGAGTGAATGAGTGAAAGAGACGTATTTTAAAACACTGAACTCCAGCTGTTAAATCAGTGAGTCAAGCAGTTGAGGCTGGGGTCTGGGATAAGTATTAGAGAATTATACTGGGGGTGCATGTTGGGACAGTGTGTGCAGTTTTAGAAGGGAAGAGTAGAAAATCTCACAGAGGTATTTGAAAGCTGAGGACATAGGCTTGTTTTATAGGACAGGAAAATGAATGCAGAGATCAAGTTTGAGGCCGCTTCAAATGTATCCCACTGATAAATACACACAGGCAGAGCATTAGTCCTGGTGAAAAGGAGGGGACGATAGCAGTATAACATCCTGCTTGGTGCCTTTGGCACAGGTCTCACTGCAGGCTTTATTCCAACTTGCGTCATCAGGAACAGGATGCAGGTAATGGGAGAACCACAGGTCCTGGGAACATCAAAGGTATACATTTTATGCCTCAATTAAATTTCCCCTTGTAAGGCTTTCCAACACAATTTAGCCTTTCTCTGCTGGGCTGGGCCAGACACAAAGACATGCACTGGGTCTTTTTGGAACACAGGGCCCATGAGCAACTATAATTAACAGTTTCCTCCTGCTAAAGGGAATAGGGTTTTGGTACACAACATGGCCTGTTTGTGAGAATGGAAACTCTACTATTTATCGCAGGGTGCCCAGTGGGCTGTCTGCCCAAGAATGCCTGTCACAGCCTGATAAGGATTCCAAGCATAAAAGTTTGAGGTAAGGAATCAAGATACAGAGTTCTAAACAGAAACAGAGAGGAAAAGGAGTGGATATGCAGAGGATGAAAACTCACCGTGCATGGTATTGTGGAAACAGCATCCTCTTAAAGTCAGAAACCTATGTCTTGTGTTCTGGCTTCACTACTTTCTGTGCTGCCTTGAGAATTCATAGAGATCCTTAAATCCTACTTTCTTGTAAGAAAGGAATATTAAGACCTCTCTCAAGGACTGTCACATTAAATCTATACTCCCTGTCTGGGAAAGTTTATGTCAATATGCTTTTCCAGGATCATACTGACTCATTGATAATCCTCCTATGAAGCCTTGAATAAGTAATCATCCTTCCAAATAAGTCATCGTGGAGCAGAGTACCGGCATTTTCTCTCTAACCCAGTGCAGTGCTGAATGGCTATGGATGTCCTATGGGCGGAACCATGCTCCTAAAACAGAAGCTGCTCAATATGACAGGGGTGACTTTCAAAAAGTTGGGTTTATCAAAGTATGTAAGAATATTACTGTAAGAATATGAAGATGGGTATAACAAAGACGAGCTCCACAAATGACAGCCAGTGTGAAGGAAAGCACTGGAGATCTGTGAACTGTTAGAAACTCAGCCTTTGTGCAAGGAAGCGGTGACTCAAACAGGATTCAGAAGCTTATTTCACTTAGCATAATGCCCTCCAGGTCCCTCCATGTTGCTGAAAATTATAAGATCCTCTAACTAACAATATTGTATTATATATTTAAACTTTACTAAGAGAGTGGATATTATGCTAAGTTTTCATACCACAAATAATAATAAAAGGGTAGGAGAAAATTTTGGGAGGTGATGGATATCTGTATGCCATTGATGGTGGTGGTGGTTTCACACCTATATACTTATCCCAAAGTCATCGAGTCACACACATCAGGGGTTCCCCAACCCCCACCACAAACTGGTACTGGTCTGTGGCCTGCTGGGAACCAGGCCGTACAGCAGGAGGTGAATGGCCAGCGAGCAAGTGAAACCCCATCTATATTTACAGTCACTCTCCATTGCTTGCATTACCACCTGAGCTCTGCCTCCTGTCAGATCAGCTGCAGCATTAGATTCTCATAAGAGCATGAACCCTATTGTAAACTGCACATGGAGGGATCTAGGTTGTGCACTCCTTATGAGAATCTAATGCCTGACGATCTGTCACTGTCTCCTACCACCTCCAGATGGGACCATCTAGTTGCAGGAAAACAAGCTCAGGCTCCCATTGATTCTACATTATGGTGAGTTGTATAATTATTTCATTAAATATTACAATGTCATAATAATAGAAATAAAGTGCACAATAAATGCAATGTGCTTGAATCATCCCCAGAACCATCCCCTTCCCTCCCCCCAGTCCATGGAAAAATTGTCTTCCCCAAAACCAGTCCCTGGTGCCACAAAGGTTGGGGACCACTGATATACGTGATATATGTACAGCTTCTAATATGTCAATCATAAATCAATGATGTGATTTAAAAAACAAAAACAGGAGTCAGAGGAAGCACAAAATACAAAGGCTAAGGTCCATCCTCTCACGCTGCATCCTTGAGGGAAAGGGCAGGAGGGTTGCTATGTGCTGGAAACCTTTACAACTTTAAGTGACTGCAGAAAATCCATACCCCAGTTGTGTAGTTACAGAGTCTGCATTCTCACCATTGAATCTTCCTACCTCCTTTCCTGTAGGTACCAAAAATCCCCGGGGCCAAAGGAGGAAAAGAAAGGTTTGGTGGCTGCGACTCTCTCCCTTTTCTAATACAAATGGGATTTCCAAACCTCCAACGGGGTTGGAACCATCCTGTTTAATTCTACATGTATTCTTATGTTCTTCCTCACCCCAATCCGTTCCCCAAGTAAAATGATTATCACAGACTTTTGAAAGCGAGGGGGGAAATTATATACATATATATACACACGCACACACGCACGCACACACACACACACATATATATTCCAACAAAACACCTTCAATGCTCTCACTTCAAATAGCCCATTCATCTCCCAATGGCCAGTGAGAGCTCCAGGAGTCAGAACATTTCTTCTGTAAATAAAGGGATGGAAACCGTGTGCACGAACACCCACCAGACAAAGTCTGCCTTTCATTCTCGCATAAACGCAGGCGCGAGCCACAGAGGCAGGCACGTGTGCCAGGTCATCCTCCCTGAAAAAGCCGAGTTCCGTTCTCCAGTGCGGAGTCAGGGGAGCCCACCCTTTCAAAGCCCCCTTTTGAAAGCAGCCGGCGACTTGAAAGGAGGCTCAGATGTCATTTGCGCGGCCGCGCCAGCTGCACAATGGGCTGCGGGCAGAGCCAGGTCCCCGCCGGGCTGCCCACACCCTGCGAGCGAGCGAGAGAGCGCGGGAGCCGTGGCCGCAGCTCCCCGAGCCCGGTGCAGCCCTGCGAAGGCGCAGGCGCTCCAGAGGCTCAAAGCCGGAACCCCTGCCTCTCCGTCCTCTGTGGCGCTGATCAGAACGGCCCGCGCTAATGAGTTCCACCAAGTTACTGTGGCTAGGCTGCCCACGGGACTTCGGGGCATCGGGCTGAGTTTTCAGTTCTTCTTTTAAGCTCACTTACTTCAAAGTTTTCCATTTGAAGCTGTTGAGAGAGCTTGATAGACGCCAGAGAAGAAAGGGCAGCAAAGAAAAGAAAAGAGAGAGAGAGAGAAAAAAAAGACTGAAAAATGCTTCAAGCAAAGAAAAAAATAAGATAATTTTTAAAATAGCTCAAGTAACCTAAGATAACGATAAAGACATTAAGCGCTTCTCCACCCATACCTGATTCACTACATTCTGACTTCAATGAAAGATAATTCAGTGAAAGATGGACGTCTCGGGCTTACCAGGAACTGAAATAAACAAACCCAAACCAGGGGAAATAAGAGAGGCAGTCACTGACAAGAACTGTAGTGGTTTGTTAGAATAAACCACATATTTCCTCCTTGGGCGTTTTGCAGATTGACAAGTAAATGTGAAAAGTATTCATCCCCAAAGGTTCCCCAGATAATTAGCTTTCTCGATGTCATTGATGAGTCTTCAAAAACCGATTTTCATTTGCTTACATCACAGATGAGAAAACCAAAGTCCAGAGAGGTTAGGTGACTTACCCAAGCTAACACCCTCTGTAGGCCTGAGGACTGGATAATTCAAGTACAGCCCTGGTGTTTTTCAACATGCCATTCTGCCTGTAAATAAATAATAGATCAACAAATGAGATAAAGAAAAATAAAAAAGTTGACCAAGGAAAGGTTTTAATCCAGTGTTCTAAAGAAATTGGAGCCTTAGCACAGATCCACAGTCCACTGTCCATACAGCATGGCTCCATTAAATAAGGGAGAATCATTTCATTTATCACCCAGCATATGAACAGCATCTGTTAAATGCAAAGGCCATAGAACGCTTGACAGAGAAAGTACTATGAAATCAAACAAGGTTGATCTCCGAGCTCTGGGAACTCAGTAGAGAGGTAGTACACGCAGTCATACCCATAGCCAAGGTAGGAAGGAGAGCAAAGAGTACAAGCTAGCATTTATTGAGAGAAAGGATGAAGTGACAGTAAAACACAAATGATGGCCAATGCTGATCAAAGCTTAGGTGAACAGTGATCAACAGCATTGGCTCAGGGTCCTAGTGCTACCTTAGGTACATCAGTTAACCTCTCAGTTCTTTCATATCATATGAGAATTAAAATAAATAATATGTGTGAAATGCACAGAACAGTTACTGGCACATTTTAAGTACTGAAAAAATAACCTGCTGTAATTCCTGTTGCAAATACTTTGCATTTATAACTTCATTAAGTCTTCATGACATTTCCATGGGGTATAGAAAAGTAGCTTCATTTTATAGATGAGGAAACTGAGGCATTGAGTTCCTGCCATCTGCCCAAATGTATTCACCTAGTAAATAAGGAGTTAAGCTCTAGGCTCAGGGAAGTCTAATTTAGGTTCATTCTCTTTATAACTGTAAAACGTTGCGTCCCAGGACTCATACCAGAACTGCAAGTTTAAATTTTACTCGATCCAAAGGTTTTCAAACCTGAGTTAACATTTTCCCTATGCCAGGTATCTATCTGTTAGCTTACCGTGGATATAGAGAAAAACAACATAGATTCTAGCACCAAGTTCCAAAGAGAATGTCATAACTATCATATCCCTGTGGCAATTAACGACTTAAAAAAAAAAAGTATTCAAATTTTAGCTCTCATAGCTTTCCAATACATGGCCTTTACTTCAAACAGACTTTAATCTTGAGGCCAGTTTGCCTTCCTCCCACCCACTCCTCCTATATCATCTACCAGATTGAAAACTTTGAAGTAAGCCAAAGAGAGTAGTAAGACAAGGATCCTAAGAATGGGAAGTTACCTATCGAAGACAATTTTAATAAACCTCCCATCTAATACAAAGATTTTTCTAACAGCATCCTCAATGGTTCTTGAATATCTCTAGAGACAAGAGACTAACTACATTTGAAAAAGCATCTCTTTCCATAGGCATACAATTCCAAGTCCCAGATATGTCTTTTTATATTAAACTGTATATTCCACCCACAATTCTAATTCTGCCCATTAGGATACACAAAATAAATCTGATCTCATTAATTCTGGCTCTTTTCTAAAAAACAATTACACCCATTCCCTGACTGTATTCAACGTCTCTGTTACACTAGATTCTTCCTCAGAGAATATGGCTTTTACCCACATCCCAAACACTCCCCTGGATAGAGTATAGAGCTCGTCAGTCTCCACCTTAAAGTAAAGATGCCATACAGAGGCTGACTTTTGATCCCACAAGAGCTTTATAGCTAAACTTCTGCTTGAGCATTCTAGCTTTATGAATGCTGTCTGAGTTTGTATTAGCTCTCTTCCACCTTGGGAAGGGAGAATTCAGTGCCAGCAGCAATATCGTTAGTTCATCTGCATCCCTGTTGGGGACCAGAGAAGCAGGTAATTAATTGTTTCTCTTCTGTGCGAAGCAGCCGGCTTTCTTTGGAAAAGTTCATTCCTCATCCAGCAATGGCTTCTGCAATTAAAGCTATCCACAGCCAGGAGTTTGATTAATAGCTGAGAGGTTTCTCCTTTGCTGACAAATGAGAAGAAGAGAAATCAGATAGGGAGAAGCTGAATGCATTTGCTTAGCACAGGGTCTGGCTAACGCTCTTTCCAGTGAAAGAGCTGTAGTAATTCCAAGGGACTGAGAGGGAGAGAAAATCTCTTAAAAGTCTGCACAGTAATGGATCCAAAGAACCAGATGTGCCTGTTCCTTAGGAGATGAGCAGAAACGGCTGTAGTGGGCAGTCTCTGGAGCTGGAGAGGATTTCTCCACACAGATGGGAAAAGCAGGGCCCAGAGAAGGAAATCTGATTTTCCCAAGGTCACACGACCTGCCAAGAAAATCAAGGCCAGCTGCAACCAAACTTCACATTTCACAGTCATAGAGTCACTTTGCTCAAGCTGAAAGAGCAATGGGACAGTGGGCCCAACTATTAAAATGGAAGAGACTAAACCCTGAATCCAGAACCCTAGATCCCCAGGCAATCTTCTCTCTATGGTATCACAGTTGCGCATGGCAGAAGGTATATTTGGTGACCTAGAATAAGACATGTATGAGAGAAATTGGCCACTTCATAAATTCTACTTATGGTTCCTAGTTTTACCCTCCATGACTCTACTGAATAATTAAAATTTCCTGATTCCTTGGGGATTAGAAGACAGTGATTCTGTCCCTAGAGCGTTGGAGTATTTGTCTCTCCCCACTGAGCTCTCCAGTTCCCAGAACTTCTCCTTAAAAAGCCTCGAGCAGGTGGGAGATGGGGAGTGGGAGCTTGAGAATACCTGGACAGTGAAAAATGTCTATGGACGACGGGGCTAAACTGTCAGCATCAAGGCAGATCAGCAAAGGCAAGGAGGAAGCAAAGGCAAGGCAAGCTGGAGAGGTAGTAGATGCAGGCTGGAATGCTAAGGGAACAGCTGTAGTCAGGAGACAGTGAGTGAGAATGTAGCCCTATGTAGTCCAAGGCAAAGGGCTAGTCAGAGGCTAGGACCAACAGGGTTTATCGGGAGGCCTGGGAGCTAGGCTGGCATCAGTCAGTTCCAAGAGAATTCTTGTGGACATTGAGTCATTGCAATCATTGCAATAGGAAAGTTTTTGAAAGTCCTGGGACCTATCCCACAGGTGCACCATTAGATTTGATGGCCCAGCCCTCTGAGAATAGGGCTGGAGAATCTGGTGGTCATAGAGACTCTCCCAGGTCAGAAGCCTGGATAGTTGATGAGAAGAAAAACCATACTTTGTCTGTAACAATCGGAAAGATCCTGGATTTAAATGTCAGACATTCTTACTAGCTACATGACCTTGAGCAACTCAATCTGTGAGCCTTGTTTTTCTTATTTATCAAATAGCTTTTGGTGGTGATTAAATAAGGTTATATATTTAATGCTTAATATAGTACTTGACACACAATAAATGATAAAAAATCACTGTCAGTAATGGTAGCAGTATTTAATGCTACTAATGTAGCAATAATGTAGTAATAATGATAAACTAACAAAGGTAATAATAATAAGAAAATCGACTAGTGTATCATGCACAGTTGGTTGCACAGTTTAAATGAGGAATTGAAAACTATGGCCTACAGGCCAAATCCAGCTCACCACCTGCTTCTGTGCAGCGCATGGATGACAAGGTCTTTTACATTTTTTAAGGGTTGAGAGAAAAAATCAAAAGAAGAACACAATTTCATGACAGGCAAAAAGTATTCCACATTCACTCATCAGTGTCCATAAATAAAATTTATTGGAACACCAGCTGCCCAGTCATTTACATTTTGTCTGTAGCTGCTTTTTTGTTGCAACAGCAGAGTTGAATAGTTTCAACAGAGACTGTGTGGTCCTCAAAGCCTAAAATATTTACTCTTTGGCCCTTTCCAGAGAAAGTTTGCTGACCCCTGGATTAGATCCTCCTCTCTTGCCTCCTCCCTGCCATCTCTTTTAGGCTGAGTGCAACCTTGACCTTCACACTCTAGAGGCTGTCACAGGCATGTTTTGCTAGCTCTGAATGTGCACTGCAACCACCAGGCTGCAACTCTATTTCTGCATCCTCTGACACAGGGACAGTGATAATTCTCCATGTGAATGTGGACTGATAGACAACTCCCTACAGGGACTTGAAATAACTATTTTCCCCCAGAGTGCATCTTCCTCCTCCCCTTTGCAAACGCATGTGCTCTTTGCAAAGACCTAACAATTCAAGTCATACTGGAAGGGAATCTCACCTATTTTATTGCCATAGTTACCGAGATTGCAAGTTTAGATGCTGTATTAGCAGTAAGTGCACGGTAATAATAGAAGTCAGGAAGGAGGAGATGAAAAGGATTCTGGCTCTTGTTTCTCCCTACAGCATCCTTCAGGGCAAATATACCAGAAACAGTTTGCATTAAATTGCAAAGTTGGCAGTTTTCTTAAAAAAAAAAAAAAAACAAAAAAAAACAAATAATTGCTTTAAATTCTCTTCTCTTCTCCCGACTGGTTAACCCTCACGCAGCCCACCTCATTCTGAAACAATGAAAAGGAGGTTAAAAGAAAAATAAATGGCCAGGGTTACCATGGAAACCAAAGTGGAAGGCAAGTGAAAGTCAATTTAAGGTTTAAATGCATATGAAGCAGATGTATGTGTGCGGACATATTTGCATATAGATATCCATCTCCCCTCCTCTCTGCTATCCATAATGTGTTCTTCCTTCCAGGCCCACCTCCAGACTGTCCACCTCCAGGGAAATTGTCCTGACAATTTCAAGCCCCAGTAATCTCTCCCCTCTGGAACTCCATTTGAACTGCAGTTTGGACACAGGATCGACCTCTTAACATACACTGCCCTGGAAAGGAACCGGAAAAACCTTTGAGGTCACTGACTACTCTGTGCTGGCTTATCTCTGTGTCTTTGCTCTTGTTCATGCCACCTGGAACGTCCTTGCCCACTCCCTTCCCCTGAGTGATTCTTATTATCCCCCAAGTCTCCGTGTCAACAGTGACTTCTCTGCAGTGCTTTTCTCAATTCCTTGCCTCCTTCCAGTTTCCTCGTGCTCGGTTATGGTTGCCTCTTTTATGCTCAAATAGGCCCATCATGATTAATTACACTAAGTTGTAATTGCTGCTTACAGAATGACCACCCCTCCCCAGACTATGGAACACTGGCAGACAAGAGGCTGTTTTACTCTGTGTACCCCTATTGCCACAGATGTAATATTCTAATACAAATCACTTGAATCTCACAATCTAGGTCAAGACATCCCTTTCCACATGCAAAAAACGGTTGCTAATGTTGTTATTAATGTTGCTAATCGTTATGATTACCTTCAAATGCACAATATTCAACTTTCCCTTGTTGCTTCGAAGGAAAATCTTGAATACATGAGGTAGGTGCAGAAAGGGGAAATGGAAGGGCTGGGATGAGGGAAAACTTACCATTTAAAAAATGATTAAAGGACTCCGGAACTTCTGGCACACATAAGAAGCTCAAAAGGTATGTTTTTCTAAATTCACTTCTCAGAAGAGAGTCCTGGGACAGAACATTTTCTGCAGGACTCCA
The DNA here is from genome assembly GCF_000951035.1 of Colobus angolensis palliatus. NCBI lineage: Eukaryota > Metazoa > Chordata > Mammalia > Primates > Cercopithecidae > Colobus > Colobus angolensis. Next base: position 142,298 of record NW_012116278.1, read on the forward strand.
GAGAGCAGGTGCAGGGGAAAATAAAAGTTATGGAGCAGAGTTTGTGTATCATAAGAAAACACAAGCAGAGTTTTCAAGCTGTTCAACATGAGAAAAGGCTGTCACGTGAGATAGAGAGTCCCCCAGCATAGGAGTATTGAAGTGGGCATTGCATGAGTAAATATATCAAGACATCGGGGAATGAAAAATATGATTTAATAATTTGCAGAGAGAAAACTGGAGTTTGAGGTTATAGAGGTGGCAGTGGCCAGAAGAGATGAGGAATATGCAGAACTGAGTGGGAGAAGCTAAAACTGTAGCTTACAGGCTGAGTACAGAAAACTGTTTTGCATTATTTTTATTTTTCTGCAGGAATTGGGGACCATGGAAGGATTTGATGTGGAAAGTGATATGATTATTGATATGCATTCGGAAGTTTACTCTATTGGCTATAAGCAAGATAGAGTGGAGGAAACAAGCCTGGAAAATATTATGCAGCTACTACAGTAGTCTGGTGAAAGAGGCCTGAATTAAGGCAGGGGTAGAAGGGATGATGAAGAGCAGGGATATTAGGGACATAGTGCAAAAGTGTAAGGGACAGGCTGTATCAACCAGTCCTTCCAAGCAGCTTCCACTCCCTGTCTGCCACCCCTGTGTCTGCCCTCCTGGAAAACAAATCAGCCTTCCTTGTTTGCAAGAGCAGACTCAAACTGTCGCTAGGCTGCGAAGGTTGCAGTCACCTTGAGTGGATTCCCCACGCAGCTCAGTGAGAAGCAGAGCCTTCCCTCCGCTGCTCTGTCAGCTCCACTTTGCATCAAAACTGCTTTGTGTGTCACCAAGTTATTAAAGTTGCGGATTGCAGTGCTGTGTCAGGCGATGTTGTGCTAAAACTGGGTCAGCGAGAGCTGTCTCTCTGGCAAGACATGGGCTCCTGGTGTCCCCACATGCCAGCCCTGGTTGCAAAGACTCCTTGGCTGCCTCTCCCCAGCTGGCTTTGAGAGCAGGACATAATAACCCTGTAGCTTGACCTTTGTATTTAGCAGCTCCAGTGCTAAATAATTCCCTACAAGAAGATTGAAAAGGGCTCCTCTGTTCTCTCGGTCATTCTTTGTGTCCATAAAGATGACAAGGTCGTGGTTTTTTCAATTCTCTTTTGAATCCTTCTTTTTCACAGATAGAACAGCTATAGAAAGTGAAGAATCAGCTGTTTCAAAACCCAGGGCCCCCGAGTTTCCCCTCTGCTATTCCAGGCAGCCCAGGGATGAAAGGGAAACAGAGGGGTACAAACAAACAGAAATACGTTCACAAAGGGTGAAAGGGTGTCAGGAAGAGACACAAAACTCTACTGCGTCTCGATGGTCTCATGGACCACTCCACGGACCATGTCTCAAGTAATTGTCTCATGACAAGGGAGACACAGAGCTGCAAGTTTGGGATCAGAAGAAATAAGTTCCTGGACAGAGGAAGCTCCCTCAATTCAATTCATTTCAATCCAGTGCACATGTATTGAACACCTACTGTGTCATAGTTGTGGATACATCCATGAACAAAATAAACAAAACAAAGATCCCTGTCCTGTAGGGTTTATATTCTAGCAGAAAGAGAAACACAATAAATGATAGGTACAAATAAATAATTTATTATGTAAATAATTACATAATATCAATCATATAGCATGTTAGAAGGTGATAAGCTGTGGAACATTTTCATAGGTAAAAATCCATGTAGAAATCTATGGAGAAAATGAGAGACAGAGAATGGAAAAGAGGAATGTCAAGGGACAGGACTGTAATCTTAAAAAGGGTTTCTAGGTCTCATTATAAAGGTAATATTAAAAGCAAGATTGAAAAAGGTAAGTAAGTTATCCTAGTGGATTATCTGAGGGAAGCATGTTCCATGAAGCAGGAAGATCCATTTCGAAGGCCCTAAGTAGTAGTAATGTGCCTGGCAGGTCCAAGGCACAACAAAGAGGTCATTGAGGCTGGAGCTACATAGGTGACAGGAAGAATATAGAAAATGAAGCCAGAGCAAGATGAGAGAGAGCCTATAGGTCTATGTAATGACTTCAGTTTTTACCAAGAGTATTATTGAGTCCTTGCCCCAGAAGTTCATGAAAGCACAGCATAAAGTAGAACATAATCTAGAAAAAACATTCTAGAATAATGATTCTCCAATGAGGATTATTTTGCTTCCCAGGGGATGCTTGGCAATGTCTGGAGACGTTTTGGTTGTCACAATCAAGGCAGATATGCTACCAGCATCTACTGAATAGAGTCCAGAAATACTCTCTTAAACATCCTACAATGGACAGGACAAGCCTGTACAGCAAATAATTATCCACCACATATGTCAACAGTGCTGAGGCTGAGAAACCCTGCCCTAGAAGAAAGTAGAGCTTCAGTGGCTGGCAGGCTACATGTTCTTTGAATAAAATGTACCGTTACTTTTAGGAGAATCTAACAGGCCAACTTACCCTTTAGGTGTGGTAGGCATAGTGCTTAAAATCCATATTTTCAGAGGGCCACAATAAGTTTTAAATTTTTTATATTAAAAGAAAAACATAGAGTAGAGTTTACATTATAGTTATCTTTATTCCAAAACAGTCATAATGCTTTTTTTTTTAGATGGAGTCTCACTGTGTCCCCCAGGCTGGAGTGCAGTGGTGTGATCTTGGCTCACTGCAACCTCTGCCTCCAGGGTAACTGGGAACCTCCAGCTCCTGCCTCAGCCTCCTGGGTAGCTGGACCTACAGGCACGTGCTACCACGCCCGGCTAATTTATTTATTTATTTATTTTGTATTTTTAGTAGAGACGGGGTTTCACCGTGTTAGCCAGGATGGTCTCAATCTCCTGACCTCATCATCCACCCTCCTTGGCCTCCCAAAGTGCTGAGATTACAAGCATGAGCCACCGTGCCCAGCCTTCAATTTTTTTTTTTTTAATAGACCACAAGGAACTCATGAAGGGAAAGGTGCTTAGGGAAAGGTGGCCCTAGAACTCAGCCTTCTCTGCCCTTAGATTGGAACTTGTCTGTTCTTGAGTCCTTCATCCGTCAACTGTGTTCCCAGACCTAAAGAACTCAATCTTGTCCTGCTCTCTTTCCTTTCCAGGTGTGTGGAGTTCTAAACATAACTTACTACGAAGTTCAGGCCAGCAGAGGTCATTTTCACAGAACCACAGAAGAACACTGTCGGAGCTAGAAGGGTCTTTTGCGCTTATCTTCTCTGGCTATCTCATTTTATAAGATAAGGAAAGTGAGTCCCAGACAGCAGAGACAAACTGATTAATTTGCACCAGAGTTGGGGCTCAAGGAATCATCTCAGGGGTTCATTTTACCAGCTTTCATTTTCTAGTCTCACGCTTGATTTATACCAATTTCCTCAAAATGAGTCTCACGATATCCAATGTGAAAAAGAAAAACCCAAAACTCTTAATGTCATTCTGTGCCATTCCATGACACTTTTCAGTTTTCAAAGCTCTCGAGTACACTATTTCATTCGAGCTTTAAAATAGCCCTGTGAGATAGAAAGAAGGCAACTCTTTCATGCTCATTTCTGAGATGCACAAACTGAGACGCAGGGAGTCCACAAGACATGTCCCAAATTACAAGGCTTATACGGGGTGGTGGTGCAGACTGAAATTCCAATACTCTGACTGCTCTTTTAGGACTGTCTTTCAGGTCATCACTTTTTATTATTCTTCTTATGTCGTATGGTACCTAGAACACACTTTGCATTCAATAAATGCTGATCCAGTGAATAGTTGAACTGTTGTGTTTCATAAATTAAATTACATTCCCAGAAACAGGTAAAAGCCTAATACATTGTAATAAGGTAGACGTTAGCCTTGCCCACAAAAGTGTCAGCAAAGAAAAGGGAAGTAGAGAGGCATTTGTAATTTTAGTTCACTTGAAACAGAAACAACGTTATACTTTATTGTTTCCCTGTGCCATTTTCGTAAGAATAAGTATAAGAAACTAAGTGCAAATATGAGGAAATAAAATGAAAGATGATAAGGTGTCAAAACTTCAGATTGTCTGGGAATTTCTACTTAAGGGAGCCAAATAAACAGATTGTTCTATGGACTTGCTAGTCTTGCCGCCCTGTATTGTTCTTATCTTTTAATCTGGAGCCATTCAACTCTAGAGGTTAAAGAAAAAAAAAAAGAAAGCCCAATCTACTTTGTACTAGGAAACAAGTAGGAAGAGAAATTGGCTGGTGATGACCTGGTCCTACACACTGGGGTTCCCTGGATGGCCTGTACATATGCTCCTGACATATGGCCTAATTATAGACACAGGGTTTTTTCCTCATTCATTCACTCATCACAATCTGACAGTGAGCACCTACCATTTGTCCTCATCGATTCTTCCATTTAGTAGCAAGTGTATATTGAGCATCCACTATTTGTCAGGCATTGTGTCTGGTGCTGAGAGATTGAGGAAAAAAAGGCATAGTCTACCTCTCTAGAAGCTCATAGTTCAGATTGAAGTATAGGAAGTGCACGTGTAAATAAACTCACAGCTACAAAATCAGGTGATTAGACCTAGAAACAGAACATGGACAGAGTCCTCTGAGAACAGACAGTGGGGAGTGACTGATTCTATTTAGTGAAATGGGGTGATTGGGGAAGGCTTTGCAAAATATGCCAAAAAAGAGGCATGGAAGAGACTTTAGAAGGAAGTGAAAGGACGCTCTAGGTAGAGAGAGCAGCATGGGCAAAGTCAGACATATGTAAGAGGCCATGCCACTTCTAAGAAAGCTAATAGTATCCCAATAATAATAAATTCCAGTCTTGATTGCTTATGAAGGGCTAAGCCATGGGTTATTTTACACACACAATCTTACTGAATCCTCCCTTCAGTGCTGACATTTGCCTGACTATTTCATGGACGAAGAAGCTCTTGTCATCGAGAGGAAGTGGGTGACCAACAATTGCTCTTATAGCATAGCTAGTAAGATGAGCCAGTAATTGGACACTGATCGTTCCATTTCCAAAGCCCCTATACTGCACTGCTACTTCATTTTATTGATGGGAAAACTGAGGTTGAAGCAGGTGAAGTCCCTTGCTCAAGGATCACATGCCTGTGACAGTTGAACCCTAAACTGGATCAGGTCTGTGTACTTTCTACTGCCCCACCCTGTCATTCTGAGCAGGGACTCATTAAAGAGATTTCAGGGTGGAGACAGAAGTGTTTGTTTTGTTTTGTTTTTCCACCTTAGTGACAAGAGCTGAGTCTTGTCTCAAAAATAAACGTTACCCTTATGGTGTGAATAGAGATATCAGTACAAATTGCCTCTGAGTCTTTTGCATCATGAAAGGGAAAATATCTCAGCTGGAGGAGTTTCAGGAAAAAAAAAAACGAAAGAGAAAGGAAAATAATGGGCTGATTGAAGAAGGATATGAACGTCCTTTGGGAAGAAATGGCAAAATAAAGGCCGAAGATTTTAAGTTGAGGCAGTGGGAGCACTTGGGAGTTGCGGGAGAGGATACGCAGAAGCCAGGAATGTACAAGATACAAGAAATAAAGAGGACAGCGAAGGCTGCTCTTGTGTAGAGAAGCAAACAGAACACACATCAGTAAGACAGCTTTGTCTGAAATCCACAGGGGAGAAATGAAGAAGAGTATTTTGAGAAATTAATGGAGGAAAAAGCAAAGAGTTGAGATTAAGAGTCCCACTGGTGATAGAGCACACATCCCAGAAGAAGGAGAACTGCATAACTGAGAAAGTTAGAGTCTAAGAAAAAAAGTAGTAACACAAAGGAGAAAAGCCTAGAGGCTTAGAAAGGAAGCCTTGAAGGATGATAAAGGAATCACACAAATACAGAGAAATTACAAGCTATCATAGGGGGCATATAACACAACTAAGAAACAAAGAATATGAGCCCTGAGTGAAGAGGAAGTGCAGATAACTCGAGCATAAGAAAGAAGGCAATGTGGGTTGATGAAATATAAATGATTCATGAAGGGAGCAGGGGTCGATAGCTAACACTTATTGATCATCTGTAATGTGCCCAGGATTTTATGTATGGTCTATTATTTAATTGTCCTAACAGTTCTATGTTGTCAGCATGTTTAGACATATGTTCCCAATCCAGGAGAGATTAAGTGCTTTAAATAAGGTCACACCTCTCGCAGTGCTAGAGCAAGGGCAAGGATTGAACTGTGCCTAAGTCCAGAGTCACTCCTTTACCTGTATTTTGACCTGCCTTCATCAAGATTGGTGGGCTATACACTGGTCACTAAAGAGCAACATGTTTGGAAATTCTATTTAGTATACTCTTAGATGTTAAAATATAACAAATGCTGTTATTAAACTATATCAAATGGTTTTCACAGTGCTAGGAAAACAGAGGTCACTCCATAAATGTTGGTTTTAATGATTACGCTTAGACAGAAATTGGACCTGGAAAATTGATGTGATTTATGTGTGAGCAAGAATAGAGATTTAAAAAGAAAGAGGAAAGATATTACAATTTCTCTGCTGAGAGCTGATGGTAAGCATCTTTTCCCAATCCCACATTTATTGACATGATGTTGGTATCTTGAAATTAGCCATGGTGGAAGTATTTATGCCATAGAATTTGGTAAACAGAATCAAGGCTTTCTGTTCCCCCCTTCTCACTCCTGGCGAACTGGTTGTTAAATATTTGCCAGCATACCAGTCTATATGTCCCATCTGGGTGGCTGCGTGGGAAGATGTATGATCTTAATTACATTATAGGAAAGTTCATAAAGCATGTTTTTAAATAAATTTACCTTCCCCTCAAAATGCACACTAAAATATGCTTGTAGAAACAAGATTTTTGTCTTGAAACAAGAAAAAGAATTATTTGAAAGAAGATTTTAAATGTCTTAGGGAAAAAGTATGATGTAAGGAAGTGGCTATATATGACCTGTGAAGCTACATATTAAAACTTGGACCTGGACAACAAATATTCAGACACATGTGCTAAAATTCAGAAGCATCAGAGAGCATGTATGAGAGCAGCTTTTGGGATAAATGCATTGGAGTTTAAATTCTGGCTTTGCCACTTGCTAGCCATGGAATCTTAGGCCAATCAGTTAAGTTCTTGTTGCAATTTCATCTGTAAAATAGGGATAACTACAGTGCTTCTCAGAGGAAGTCCACAGGACTTGGTGAAGCAGTGCAGGTCAAGCAATTTGCACAGTGCCTGAGACACGGATTTGTCATTACATGCTGGCTTCCATAACTATACCTAACCAGAAACTGGACCTGGGAAATTGCTACTGTGTATGTGCATGAAAGAATACAGATGGTAAAAGAGGAAACCCTGGATATTTCTCTTGAACTAGCTCCTTGCCCCAGAATTGGGGGCCCCCGTTCATCAAGGCTGGTCACAGTTTGGGAAGTCACCGCCTCCCAAGGAAGTTCATTCAGTGTTGGTTAGGTCTGTTTCCCCTGAAAACTCAGGCTTAGGCTAACTCCACACCTGTCAGTGACCTATAATGTCCATCTACCACTGTGCTCGGGGTCAAGTAGAGTCTACGGAGCACATACAGCAGCACATAGCCTGGCATCCTGTGAGTGCTTGGGAATATCCAAGGGACCCCTGTGGGCCCGAAATCCTACTGGAATTCAGTGCACTAGCAAACACTGGTTGATGCTGTGGTCAGAGAAGATTTCCAGAAGAAATGAAGTTTTAGCTGGACTTTGAAGGATAGAAAGGGCTTAAGGAGATGGAAATTAGGTGTTGGGAAATGTTGAAGCTCCTTATTCTTGCAAAGGATGAGATCAGAAATGAGTTTCACATCTGTCACTCATGGATGGTGTGGTGGATGGATTAAAGGGGAGAATACGGGAGGTAAAAAACTTCCCTTGCATGGTCTATGCACACAGGGAGAAGCCAATGGGCAGAGTATGGTGGGAGGATTTGAAGGCCACGAGGGAAGCCGGGGCCATGCAGCCACAGAGTGGGGAAATAACATTTATAAAGCTCCTACTGTGTGCCGATGGTCTACCTCCACTATTTAACTCCCTCCCCATCCTAATCTGAGAAACCGAGCATCTTTTTCCCCATTTGGCATGTTAACAAACTGAGGATGACAACGGTTACATGACTTTCTTAAGGCTATTCATGCAAGAAGTCATAAAAATCAGGATCTGCACCCAGGCTGGCTTGTCTCTACATATCAGGAACAGTAAGACATATAATTAAACCACAGATTTTTTTTTTTTAAAAAAGGGAAATGGTGACAGAGTAGCCATTTGCAAAGGCAGCAGAGTATCTAGATAAAAAATAGAAGGAGAGAAACACACACACATACACACACACACACATGCAAACACAATTACAATCTAAGTGAGCCTGTCCCCTCATCCTCTGGCTAATATATTCTGCAGCGAGCTTAGGGGATCTAGGAGAGAATGACTTGTCAGCTCATAGGAAGTGAATGATAGCATGAGAATTACCGATAATCTTATTCTCCTCTTTCAAACCCACCAAGGGACTAAGACGCATGTATTTTTTTTTTTTCTTTTTTCAGAAGAGGTTCGTTTTTCCTTTCATAACCACTGGCCTAGATTGTTTCTCTTTTCCCTCTGGTGTTTGGTCAAATACAACCTGATACGTGATGAGACTGAGCCTTTGCTGGGGGTACAAAAAAAAAAAAAAAAAAAAGCCAAAGTTGTACATGTTAGGCATTTCCATTCAGAAGGACCTCCTGTCTCTTCCACTTGGGGCTTTTGTTCAGATTAAATTACCTTCTGCCTGTTGTCACCACGGTTCTATATACATCTAGTGCTTGAGCTATTGAGATAAATGAGTGGAGCCCAAGTTGTTGGGTCAGGTCACAGGAGACATCACAGTTGCTTCCAACTCTCTAAAAGAACAGATTGTGTTTCTGGCCCGGAAAGTCCCACTCCATGCTTTGTGGGACAGAGCTAAAAAGGGCTATAATATCTATGTCTTCTGATTTTTGAGTTCCTTTTGCAACAAGATCAGGAATCTCTTTGACATTCATCAAAGCAATTGAGGGTAAAGTCTCCATGTTCTGTTGATGGGTTCCTAGGGCCAATCTTTTCCATTTCAATCCACCCACCACACCATCCCCTGAGTAACAGAGTTACACCTCATTTCTGATCTTTTTCCCTCCCTTGAATAAAGAACTTCAGTATTTCTAAATACCTTAGGAGACATTCCAGGCCCTTCTGGATCTTTCCCACTGCTGTCCTTCCAGTTTTTGTCTTGTCTCACCCATATTTTTATTATTAAAGACAATGGTAATAATAGGTATCATAAATTTAAATGCTTACTATATGATGGTGTGCCAATTAATTTCTATTCATCATATTAATGTATTTTATCCCATTATAATTCTCTGAGGCAAATATCTGCAGTATCCTCAATGTACCAGACTAGATGATGAAACTTAGGAACAGAAGGGTTAAGTAGTGCAACCTGCCCCAGGTCACACAGCTTCTATGTGGTAGATCAGTGATTTAGGTCTGTCTGTCACCAAACCACAAATCAGTAATCTTTACCTCATGTATGTCACACTACAAGGTAACCACATGTTTACCTGTCTGTCCCTCAGTCACCTAAATCATCAGTTCCTACCAAGAGATTAAGAATTGTGCTTTTTTTCCCATTGTTTTTGTCCCTAGCTGGAACAGGGTCATGGTGGCCACACAGTATATATTTCCCAAATTTTAATATTTTTTATTTATAAACAGGAGGGCAATATTGCCAATGGATGGGGCTGGTATGAAATTTTTTTTTTTTTTTTTTTTTCCTGAAATGGAGTCTTGCTCTGTCACCCAGGCTGGAGTGCAGTGGTTCAATCTTGACTCACTACGACCTCCTCCTCCCAGGTTCAAGTGATTCTCGTGCCTCAGCCACCTTTGTACCATGACGCCCAGCTAATTTTTGGTAGAGAGGGGGTTTCACCATGTTGACCAGGCTGGTCTTGAACTCCTGGCCTCAAGTGGTCTTCCCGCCTCAGCCTCCCAAAGTGCTGGGATTACAGCTGTGAGCCACCATGTCTGGCCACCCAATTGTGTTTTATTTTATTCTATTCCCTAGAAGTAGATAGAAGTATGGTAAGAGCTCAAATCTGTCTCTAGATGAGTTCAAATCCTGCTTCTGTGACCTCTGGATTTGTAATGCTCTAAGGTGGGGTTCTGAGCTGCACTGTGCCTAAGTTTCCTATCTTCAGAGTGGAGTAGATTAATTAATTCACTTCAGCACTTTGAAGAGGGCTGTGCATGGAGGAAGCGCTCCAGAAATGCAAACTATGGTTGTCAGTTGGCTGCCAGATGACCCAATATACTTTGCATATACTTTTAGGAATGTACCCAGGATACTGCTCTTCCCTGTCTGCACAATTAGATGTGACTGTGACCCTCCTGAGCATGGAGGCCATACTTTATTTGGATTTTTGTGGAATTCCTGTTCAGGGGCTGGCAGGTAGTATGAGCTCAGTCAACATTTTTAACTGAATAGGCAGTGTTCTGGATAATGCCTGTCCTGCCATCCACGCTATGGCAGTATAGGGTACAGGGATTCTCAGTTGCCTTTTTTATTTTTATTTTTTATTTTTATTTTTATTTTTTTTTTGAGACAGAGACTTGCTCTGTCGCCCAGGCTGGAGTTCAGTGGCCAGATCTCAGCTCACTGCAAGCTCCGCCTCCCGGGTTCACGTCATTCTCCTGCCTCAGCCTCCCGAGCAGCTAGGACCACAAGCGCCCGCCACCTCGCCCAGCTAGTTTTTTTTTTCTTTTTTTAAGTAGAGACGGAGTTTCACCGTGTTAGCCAGGATGGTCTCGATTTCCTGACCTCGTGATCCGCCCGTCTCGGCCTCCCAAAGTGCTGGGATTACAGGCTTGAGCCACCTGCCCCGGCCTTTTTTTTTTTTTTGAGATGGATTTGTGCTCTCTTGCCCAGGCCAGAGTACACTGGAGCAATCTCAGCTCACTGCAACCTCTGCCTCCCAAGTTCAAGTGGTTCTCCTGCCTCAGCCTCATGAGTAACTGGAACTATAGGCATGCACCACCACGCCTGGATAGTTTTTTGTATTTTTAGTAGAGATGGAGTTTCACTATATTGGCCAGGCTGATCTTGAACTCCTGACTTCATGTTCTTTCTGGCTGGGCTTCCCAAAGTGCTGGGATTACAGGCGTGAGCCACTGAGCCCGGCCTCTTGGTTGCTTTTCTAGTTTCCATGCCTATGAGAAATTCATTCTACTGCCTTCTTTAACACTTGCTTATCAGCTAGTTCCTGAAGCTGACCACATGTTGAGACCATGCAACATGTGTCAAGCGCCATGCTGAGTAGATGACATCCATCACCCATTTCGTAAAAACACATTGTATTCCAGTACCCCAGTGTACTGGGAGACACCAGTGAACCCATTTGAAAACATTTCCCATGGCACTTACAGAGGAGGGGATATCTATGTACATTTATCTAACATTTTCTACCTCCCAGAGAGCTCCAGTAGCACCTTACTGAGGGTCAAACAAAGCTGGAAAAAAAAGAGAAAGACTCGGCAGGAGACTTCTCCTAGACAGAATATTGGTGTTGCTACCCCAGAACAAAGGCTTTCTGCTCCAAGCCAGCCAGAATCTCCTGGTGAGCAAAGGGCAGGATCCAGCTCCAATAACAAGCCTTTATATCATATCCAAATACATGTAAAGCAACAACTCTTGGTTCTTATTCCATATCACAAGTGAAAATGATAGGCCAGCTCTCATGCATGGGGGACTGATGTGGCAAGTTTATCTCCATCTTTATATCTGTCATCAGAGCTGCCAAACAATAAATGAGACATTTGAGGAAATAATTAGCCCTGTCACTGGAATTTTTAGCATAATCTGAACAATCATGCTTAAGAGATATTTCAGGGTATGTTTTAAGAGCTCAGCTTTTGGAATTAGGCACATATGGGCTCTAATCTTCCGTCTTACTATCTGTAATTTACAAGCTAAGTTGTTTGGATGGATGAGTTCAACCTCCCTTAGCCTCAGTTTCCTCCTCTGCCAAATGGTGATGATGAAGACACCTGCCTCACAGGGTGGTTGGGAATATTAAATTGGATCACGCATGTAAAACACCTAACATAGTGCCTGGTTCATGCAAACTGCTCAAAGACTGTTTCACGTGGTATAAGTGGACTTAAGAATGTTTTATTTTTTCATTATTATGATCTTTATTGTTATTGTTTTATGGTAGTGGAAAGAATCCCTATAGTGGATAGAATGCTGAGCAGAAGTTTTGGAAATGACAAAAACAAAACAAAACAAAAAAACAGAAATTAAGATCACAAAAGCTAAACTGTCAACAAGAAACCCAAAACATAAAACAGAATCAAGTAGAATTGCTCCAATTGATTCCTCACTTGATTCCCCACCCCTTTTCCTCCATCTCTCCCCTTTTTTATTATCAGTAAAGGTAGTATTATCAATAGAATTTCACTACTGCTACTACCACCACCACCACTAGCCTGGTGGCTCCTTCATACAAAGTCAGCATGGTGCAGTGGGAACAGGCAGATCTGTTTCAAATCTAGACCACGTCTCTCATTGTCCTTGTGACATCAGCCAGAACAGGAAGCTAGCTAAGAGGACAGGGAAGGCCAGGCTGAGTCTGTAGCACGAATGTGTCCCATTGTACAGAGTTCTTTCTAAGGTCTCACTTTCTGGTGCTTCACATTATGTCTCTACTGATTGCCTGCTCACTTGGCATCTCCTTGAGGGCAGGAGGCAGTTGTATCTTCTCTTTTCACCATCAGGTATAATACTTTGCATTCAAGGAATAATCTAATTTATGTTTCTACAGCTGCTAATTTCTAGGTGATGTATTCTATCCATCTAGAGTGCCTACTCCAGGGAAGCAAACTGCCTTACCTTGAGGCTTTCACTCACTGGCATAAAAATAAGAGGAGAAGGTGGATGGAGTGGATCATGATGGATAGGAGGCAGGACTAGATTGCAGCTCCAGACAGATCAGCATCCAGAGACTTGCATTGTGAATTTCAGCTCCAGACTGACCACAGGAAAATGCCAGCATTCCCGAGAGGACCCACAAACCCTGTGAAGGAAGTGAACTGCTCCTGCAGTACCCAGAAGACACCCCAAATACTGTGAGTGCCTCAACTGTGGAATTGGGAAAGGGAGACCCTCCTCTCCTGAACACACACATGCCTACTGGAGAAGCTGAAGGTCCGTTTGAAGGAAAAGTTTCTGACTTTACTTGGAGCTGAGTCAAGTTAGAGAGCTGAGTGAAATACAGGGGTCGAGGAAGCTGCAGAAAGGCCCTGGGAGCTCGCTGGGTCCCCAAGCAGCCCATTCCTGCCTGGCACCACAGAGATCCATTGGAGGGGTGGCCAGAGGAGTAGGAGGTAAAACTCCACAGGGAGAAGGAATTCTCTAGATGAACTTTATAACAATTTGAACGGGACAAGAAACCTCCTGGCCAGAACTTGAGCGAGGGCACCAATCCAGCATGCAGACTTCACAGGCAGGGGAAGAACTAAAGCCCTTTTATTTGGCAGATGGGAGGGGGATAGTCTCAGGCAAGTTTTCAAGCCTGTCTCGCCCTCTGCCTGGAAACAGACCAAGGGATGTTGGGGGTGGGCACTGTGGCAGTGAGACCGGCCTTTCAGTTTGTGTGGGAGCTGGGTGAGGCCTGTGACTTCCAGCTTTTCCCCACTTCCCTAACAACCTGCATGACTCAGCAGAGGCAGCCATAATCCTCTTAGGTACTCAATTCAAGTGACTTGGGACTCTCACCCCCATCCCCAACAGCAGCCTCAGCAAGACCTTCCCAAGGAGAGTCTCAGCTCAGACACACCTAGCCCCAACCCCACCTGATGGTCCTTCCTATCTACCCTGGTAGCAGAAGACAAATGGCATATAATCTTGGGAGTTCTAGGGCTCTGCCCATCACCAGTCCCTCTCCACACTACTGCAACTGATGCTTTCTGGAAGCACCACCTCCTAGCTGGAGGCCAACCAGCATAAAAATAGAAGATTAAACCACCAAAGCTAAGGACTCTCACAGAATTCATTGCACCCTCTTCCACCTCCAATAGAACTGGTGCTGGTCTCCACAGCTGAGAGACCCATAAACGATTCACATCACAAAACTCCTCAGCTGAGAGACCCATAAATGGTTCACATCACACAACTCTGTGCAGACAATCCCTGGTACCAGCCCGGAGCTGAGTAGACTCACTGGGTAGCTAGACCCAGAAGAGAAACAACAATCACTGCAGTTCGACTCATAGGAAGCCACATCTATAGGAAAAGGGAGAGAGTACTACATCAAGGGAACACCCCGTGGGACAAAAGAATCTGAATAACAACCTTCAGCCTTAGACCTTCCCTCTGACAGAGCCTACCCAAATGAGAAGGAACCAGAAAACCAACACTGGTAATATGACAAAATGAGGCTCTTCAACACCCCTGAAAAATCATACTAGTTCATCAGCAATTGATCGAGATCAAGAAGAAGTCCCTGATTTACCTGAAAAAGAATTCAGGAGGTTAGTTATTAAGATAATTAGGGTAGGACCTAGAGAAAGTTGAAGCCAATGCAAGCAAATCCAAAAAATGATGCAAGAAGTGAAAGGAGAAATGGTCAATGAAATAGACAGTTTAAACAAAAATAATAATAAAAAATTCAGGAAATTTTGGATACACTTTTAGAAATGCGAAATGCTCTGGAAAGTATGAGCAATAGAATTGAAGAAGAGAAGAAAGAAATTCAGAGCTTGAAGACAAGGACTTTGAATTAACCCAATCCAACAGAGACAAAGAAAAAATAATGAGAAAATATGAACAAAGCCTCCAAGAAGTCTGGAATTACATTAAATGACCAAACCTAAGAATAGTCAGCATTTCTGAGGAAGAAGAGACTTCTAAAAATTTGGAAAACATATTTGGGGGACTAATCGAGGAAAATTTCCCCAACCTAGCTAGAGACCTAGACATCCAAATACAAGAAGCACAAAGAACACCTGGGAAAATCATCGCAAACATATCTTTGCCTAGGCACATTTTTATCAGGTTATCCAAAGTTAACATGAAGGAAAGAATCTTAACTGCTGTGAGACAGAAGTACTAAGTAACCTATAAAGGAAAACCTATCAGATTAACAGCAGATTTCTCAGCAGAAACCCTATGAGCTAGAAGGGTTTAGGACCCTACCTTCATCCTCCTCAAACTAAGCAATTATCAGCTAAGAATTTTGTAACCAGTGAAACTAAGCATCATATATGAAGGAAAGATACAGTCATTTTCAGACAAACAAATGCTAAGAGAATTTGCCATTACCAAGCTAGCACTATAAGAACTGCTAAAAGGAGCTCTAAATCTTGAAACAAATTCTGGAGACACATCAAAACAGAACCTCCTTAAAGCATAAATCACACAGGACTTATAAAACAAAAATACAAGCTAAAAAGCAAAAGCAAAAAAAAAAAAAAAAAACAAAGTACACAGGCAACAAAGAGCATGATGAGTGCAGTGGTATCTCATATTTCAATACTAATATTTAATGTAAATGGCCTAAATGCTCCACTTAAAAGATACAGAACTGAAGAATGGATAAGAACTCATCACCTAACTATCTGCTGCCTTCAGGAGACTTACCTAACACATAAGGACCCACATAAACTTAAAGTAAAGGGGTGGAAAAAGGCATTTCATGCAAATGGACACCAAAATGGAGCAGGGGTAGCTATTCTTATATCAGGCAAAACAAATTTGAAAGCAACAATGGTTAAAAGAGACAAAGAGGCACATTATACAATGGATGGTAAAAGGCCTTGTCCAACAGAAAAATATCACAATTCTAAACATATATGCACCTAATACGGGAGCTCCCAAATTTATAAAACAATTACTAATAGACCTAAGAAATGACATACACAGCAACACAATAATAGTGGGGGACTTCAATACTTCACTGACAGCACTAAACAGGTACTCAAGAGAGAAAATCAACAAAGAAATAATGGATTTAAACTATCCCTTGGGATGTAAAGGACCTCTTCAAGGAGAATTACAAACCACTGCTCAGTGAAATAAAAGAGGACACAAACAAATGGAAGAACATACCATGCTCATGGATAGGAAG
>NW_012116278.1:159861-161694 GCF_000951035.1 Colobus angolensis palliatus
CTGCACGCTATGCACATGTACCCTAGAACTTACAGTATAATAAAATAAATAAATAAATAAATAAACTATCCCTTGGAGGAAACAGACCTAACAGGTATATACAGAACATTTCATCAAACAACCACAGAATAGAGTGCATGGAACTTTCTCCAAGATAGACCATATGACAGGCCATAAAATGAACCTCAATAAATTTAAGAAAATTAAAATTATATCAAGCACTTTCTCAGACCATGGTGGGATAAAACTGGGAATCAACTCTGATCCTTCAAAACCATGCAAATACAAGGAAATTAAATAACCTGCTCCTGAATGAGCATTGGGTGAAAAACAGAATCAAGATGGAAATTTAAAAATTCTTCAAACTGAATGACAGTAATGACACAACTTATCAAAACCTCTGGGATACATCAAAGGCAGTACTAAGAAGAAAATTAATAATTTTCTAAATAAATTTCTAAATGCCTACATCAAAAAGTCTGAAAGAGCACAAACAGACAACCTAGGTCACACCTCAAGAAACTAGAGAAACAAGAACAAATCAAACCCAACTCAACAGAAGAAAGGAAATAACCAAGATTAGAGCAGAACTAAATGAAACTGAAACCAACAACAAAAAAATACAAAAGACAAATGAAACAAAAAGCTGGTTCTTTGAAAAGATAAATAAAATTGATAGACCATTAGCAAAATTAACCAAGAAAAGAAGAGAGAAGATCCAAATAATCTCACTAAGAAACAAAACAGGAGATATTACAACTGACACTACTGAAATACAAAAGATAATTCAAGGCTACTATGAACACCTTTACACACATAAACTAGAAAACCTAGAGGAGATGGATAAATTCCTAGAAAAATACCACCCACCTAGCTTAAATCACGAAGAATTCGATACACTGATCAGACCAATAATAAGCAGCAGGATCGAAATGGTAATTTAAAAATTATCAACAAAAAAAAGTCCAGGACCCCAGATTGATTCACAGTAGAATTCTACCAGACATTCAAAGAAGAATTGGTACCAATCCTTTTGACACTTTTCCACAAGACAAAGAAAGAAGGAACCCTCTCTAACTCATTCTATGTAACCAGCATCATCCTAATAACAAAACCAGGAATGGACACAACCAAAAAATAAGCTACAGACCAATATCCTTGATGAACATAGACGCTAAAATCCTTAAAAAAAAAAAATAGTAGCTAACAGAATCTAACAACATTTCAAAAAGATAATCCACCATGATCAAGTGGGTTTCATACCAGGGGTGCAAGGATGGTTTAACATACATAAGTCAATAAATGTGATACACCACATAAACAGAATTATAAGGAAAAACCACATGTCAATCTTAATAGATGCAGCAAAAGCATTAGACAAAATCCAGCATCCCTTTGTGATTAAAAATCTCAGCAAAATCAGCATAGAAGGAACATACCCTAATATAATAAAAGCCATCTATGATAAACTCACAGCCAACATAATACTGAATGAGGAAAAGTTGAAAGCATTCCCTCTGACAATTGGAACAAGACACGGATGCCCACTCTCACCACTCCTCTTCAACATAGTACTAGAAGTCCCAGCCAGAGCAATCAGACAAGAGAAAGAAATAAAGGGTATCCAAATAGGTAAAGAGGTAAATAGTCACTGTTTGCTGATATGACCATTTACTTTGAAAACCCTAAGGACTCCTCCAGAAAGCTCCTAGAAATGATAAAAAGAATTCAGCAAAGTTTCTGGATACAAGATTAATGTACACAAATCAGTAGCTTTTCTATATACCAACAGCAACCAAGCAAGGAATCAAATCAGGAACTCAATCCCTTTTA